>NC_134212.1:102681449-102985913 GCF_965140235.1 Caretta caretta | reverse complement strand
GTATTTCCAGCTATAATAAAAATATGCAGATAGGCAAAGAAAGAAAAATGATACTTGAGAACTTACGTGAGTTTGATTTACGGATATTTCCTTTGTACATTTTGACGTGAAGCTCACAATTTGTGTTTTAGCAGTTATAAAGTTTTAACTTATTGATTCTCAACATCTGCTGTTGTTAAATATTGTCTGATTCCTCCTGTTGTCTGACCTCCCCATAATTTCCCACAACTGTGAAAATTTAAATAAATAAAAACTGAAAAATGATTAAAACAAATGATTTTTGCACAATTATGAAAATGTTAACTGATAAGAATTTTAAAAATACTTTAAAATAAAAATATTATCTGTCAAAATTATTTAAAAAAAAAAGAGAGAGAGAATTCTGCCAAGGGCTCTAATTTGTAAAGACCACAAAAGTATTGCTTTTTAAAAGTGGGAATTGGATCATTTAACTGTAATTTATCTAAGGGAAGACTTTAACTATATTAAATTACTTGTGCTGACTAAATTTCTTTTGTAAATATCATTAGTGATTAAATGTTTGAGTTCTCGCTATAGTTTTTAAAGTTAGCTAAAATATGCCCTAAAAACTTCACCAAGAATTTTAACAAATGTGTATCTCCTTTTATCTAAGTTTCAGAGTAGCAGCCGTGTTAGTCTGTATTCGCAAAAAGAAAAGGAGGACTTGTGGCACCTTAGAGACTAACCAATTTATTTGAGCATAAGCTTTCGTGAGCTACAGCTCACAGCATCGGATGCATAAAGTGTACTTCCCACTTTATGCATCCGATGAAGTGAGCTGTAGCTTATGAAAGCTTATGCTCAAATAAATTGGTTAGTCTCTAAGGTGCCACAAGTAATCCTTTCCTTTTTTCTAGTTCATAACTAAAACTGTTTACATAAAATATATCCATAAAATATCTTACATACTAAATTAGCTGTAATTTTTAAGTTGCAGTGAAAACGTTGTTACTTGCTGCAGTTTTTAAATCTTCCTTATGAGGCTTTATTTTATTTTTTTAAAGGGAAAGAACAATTTGCATATGATTAATTAAAAACATTTTATTGCTCCATTGAGATTTGGTTGGACATTTGTATTTAGATGAACAAAAGTAATGCAGAAAATGCCTATGGTATCTATAGTAACAGAATATGAATGTGATATTTGACAGTATTAGGCAACTGAATAAAACATTTTGATTTATTTTTGTATTTTTATATTTTCAACATAATCCTGATAGAGATGATAGCATTTACCCTCCCTGTTGCAAGAATTGTTTTCTGTAAAACCTGGCATATCTGATGAAAACTCCTTCACCTTCTGAGTCAAGAACACAGTCTGACAGGCCACTTCATCCAGTTTATACATGTGCACTTTTAATGCTGTGCACCTGATAGAAATGTGCATGAATCTGTTTAATGGAGCTCTTTCTATAAGCCTTTTGTAAGTAAGGATTATATTAGTCACAGTTGAAAAAAGGAAACAGAAACAAAAGTAAGGAGAGCAAAGGATGACTTTTGACCTACTATGTAAGTCTATTTACTACAAAAGCAGTTATTAACTGTACATAAACATTCGTATCAGGTAAAACTCTAGCAGCATAATTGCAAATCTTGCACCTCTATAACACAACATTTTAATTCCTGATATAAATACTCTGGGTACATTGCAGAGCACAATGAATGAAACTCCTTTGAATATTTTATAAGTTGTTGATAGAACTTGAAAATTCCATTTTAAATAAAGGGTTGATGCCACATCAAATCATTGACTAGAGAGGATTAAATAATTTAATAGATGAATTAATTTATTTTTTTTCTTTTTGTAAATAACTAATAGCAGTTTATGATTTCCTTTAATTTGTTGTTTGAAATTATTTGCTTCACTTTTACTAATACTTCTTGGTCTGTAGATTGTTTGCAAACAGGTTGTTGTGAGTATTTGAATATGTTAAATTTGAGCTCTGAAATTTTAATTGGACTCACAGATAATATACTGGTGTTTCTCTGTAATGAATGGATGAGAATAACTTCTAAAATCAGGTTTCTGGTTTGAAACCAGATTTACAGGTTCAGTATTGATTTTAAAAGTTTGTGTGCACAAACTTAGCAGACAGAGTCATTTGTCATGAAACCTTGAATTCTAAAATAATGCTCAAAACACACTTTAAAAAATTATAATTAAAACAGACTTGATTTAATCAGATAGCAGGTGTAAGAGTGACAACTAAAGAAATTTGATTATAAGTGGCTCTCAGAAGCATGCTAAGCAACTGATAGCTAGCTAGAAGTGCTTCATTTATGTAGAGTTTATGTAAATTAGAGTGTAATCAGCTACACACTTGCATTTTCCTAACAGGCCCCAATTAACCCCCATCACACACGTTTTCCATTTCTACCACAACATTTTTTGTATAAATAGGCTAGAACTTTAACACTCTTTAATTGAGAGACTTCCAAAATTTGGTGAGTGGATAACTAAGGGTATTCAGAGTACTTGCTGGTGGTCTGTAGAGAGCTTGCTCTCCTCATACAGGGTGTTTAGTCACATTAATATGTATTTTAGCTATATTTTAAATATTTTCCAGATATTACTTTTAGGCATAATCAACTGCTGTAGTTGCCAGAAGGATGTATCTGATCACAAATGATGGGAGGTGATCTGTATGATTTCAAATGGGAGGGAGGTGCATACAATGCAATCTCTCTATTAAGAACCGATTCACCTTATTAAAGAGTTTGAGGACCCCTACTTTAAACAATGTAATAACTTTAGACCATGGAATAGAATCATAGAACTGGAAGGGACCTTCAGAGGTCATCTAGTCCAGAGTCCCCTGCACTCATGGCAGGACTAAGTATTATCTAAACCATCCCTGATAGGTGTTTTGTCCAACCTGCTCTTAGAAATGGCCAGTGATGAAGATTCCACAACCTCCCTACGGAATTTTTCCAGTGCTTAACCACTCTGACAGGAAGTTTTTCCTAATGTCCAATCTGCTAATACATCCCAGAATTATGTTTGCTCTTTTTGGAACAGCATTACACTGTTGACTCATATTTAGCTTGTGATCCGTTATGACCCCCAGATCCCTTTCCGCAGTACTCCTTCCCATTTTGGCAGTCATTTCCCATTTTGTATGGGAAGAAAGCATCTTTTTGGTTTAATTATCCAAAATAGAATGAAGACAGTGGTACCTACTGTACAAATATGATCGCCTTTTATACAACATATTTAATACAACTTCCTGAGAGGCTACCAGTTACTGCAAAAGCCACGCAGAAGTACCTTCTTCCTTTTTAATATTTAAGTATCTGAAGAGTACATCTTTAAAGTCCATCAGACAATCCAGTCCAAGATGCTGGCTGTGCTGTTACCATAATGGGGTCTGGATCACTCTTCTGTACCCACTAAGAGCTGCTTGTCCATAAGTCTTCGTATGCATAATTTTCCTCAGTATCTCACAAGAAGCTCACTTGGGCTCTGTCAAAGCAATTCTAATGTTTTAGACCTGCTTGATCTTTCTGAGAGCCTTGGTCTATGCAGTAATTATGCTGTAAGAGTGAAAAACAGTAAACCTTTTATCTGTTTATCTCATATCAGTTATCGCAGTATTGACACTATATATCTTGCCTAGTAGAAACAGCACCTTCCTGTAGCTATTGACTAAAATTCCTCTTTCACTCTAAAATCTATTAGTTATCATTGGGATGGTTTTGTGGGGAGCAAACTATTCAACTGTGACCTGCTACATGACTACTGGACCAGGAATTAAAACTTATTTTTGTGCTGTTCTTTTAGGTTGAAATCAGTCCACTGGAAAATGCAATAGAAACTATGCAGTTAACAAATGATAAGATCAATAATATGATTCAACAACATTTGAATGATGCAGATCTACCTATTAACCCCCTCTCTATGCTACTTAATGGCATTGTGGATCCTGCAGTCATGGGAGGATTCACGAACTATGAAAAGGTATGTTCAAAATTAGCTTTGTTTGGTCAGGGAATCTAATTAAGTGTGTGTGGTGTGTACACGTGCATGAGTAAACTTATGCATTATAGGTCAGTTTTGGAGAGCTAAAATTTTCCACGTCTTGAGAATATTATAAATGGGTGATATTTATAAAGGAATTCTGTGGGTTGAAAAAAGAGAAACAGTGAGGGTTATTAACCATTGGACCAATTTCCCAAGAGGTGTGGTAGATTTCATCATTTGAAATCTTTAAATGAAGATTTGATAACTTTATAAAATTTATGCTTGTAGTTCAACTGAAATGTATTGGAGCTCGTGCAGGTATTACTGGGTGAAATTCTGTGGCCTGTGTTATACTACTTGATCATCTAGTATGACCAGTTGTCTCTTCCTGCCTTAACATCTATGAATTAAAAGTAATTGGGATTAATTTAGTGAAAGTGCATTATTATTATTTATTAGTTAATATACAGTCCATCCAAATATATTTGAATGACTTCAGCTGCTTATCACAGACCTAGTCTGATAAATATATACACATGAGAGCTTAGTATAAAAATGGTGAAAATGTAAAAACTATATTAGTGCCTATTCAAACTGCTGTTACATAGGCAATAAGTTTTTGTAAGATAACTAAGGGAGACATGTGATATGCACTCTTTGACCTGTTATCGGAAGAACTCTTCCAGTCTCCAATATCCCTGGCCTACTTTACCTACATAGGACGCCTAAACCACTGGACACTGATATATAGTATTGTGGAATGTAAATCATGTTGTTATGCTGCAAGACGTATTGTAGGCTTCAAAATTTAACTAATCTTCCTGGTGACCCCCAAAATTGCACTTGGGCACAATACCCATAATTGTCGATGAGGCGGACTAAGCAGAACCCTTCAGCAGTACTTCTTGCTTGACCAGAGGGTTCAGTGATGAGCAACATATGATGATATTCCTCCCCCTACTTTACTGCCCCCAAAGGATGGATATCATGCTCTCAGGCACTATTAAATTGTCATTCATTGCTTTTAATTATGTATTTATAGACATGTTATTACTGATATTTTTAGCAAAATCTTTTGGTTTGATTCATTTTCCTTTGCTATAACTAAAAGCCTTCCTAGATAGTAAATGTTCAATCATTTTCTGAAATAACTGGTACTTTTCTGTTTTCATTAGGCTTTTTTTACTGAAAAATACATGCATGAGCATCCAGAAGATCACGAAAAGATAGAAAAACTAAAGGACCTCATAGCATGGCAGGTAAACTGTCTAATTCAAATCATGCCTGGGCCAAGTGGCCTGCTGTCACTTGTGACAAAATTCAGCCATCAAACCATTCACCCTAGTGTATACATTTCCATGGCATTTAGACTGTCTTGGAACATGAGCTAAAGTTCATCTTTTCAAATCTGACATAGTTTGTCATTTGATAATCTCACAAGTGACTAACATTATTAACCCATTTTTTATTACATAGTCTCTCCTGTTACCAGTTTAGAGATATAAATACACTCTCTCACTTTCAAATGACTCAATACCTTATGATTGTGTTGGCCAATTCTGTTGTAAATTTAGTTCTAATTTTTTCCAGTATAGTGCTAAATTAATAAAGAATTACAATAAAAACTAAATTAAGAGTATTCAAGTCTTACAGTTTAAGAACTCAGAATTTAAATCCCTAGGTTACATGTTCGACCATAAGTCTTTCTCCTTGTGCAAATGCTTTATAATGTTGTCTGTTTACATGATCACTTATTGTCTCTCCAGACAATATATATATAAAACACATTTTTTCTACAACCACAGATATGCATATGTAGCATCTTGTAGTACTGTATACTGTGTATGACAGATAGTCAATTAAAGTCACGTATACACGAAATGTATAGTAAATGGGCAAGAGTTTCTGCGACGCCTTTGTGTCATTCCCAGCGCACCTTACAAAATTGTAATGTGTGTATGGATGTGTGTAGATAACTAAATATACACATACAGACACACAGATGATACATTATATATTATGATATTTATATATATATAGTGGAACTCTACAGTGCCATTTTTACAATCACTGTTCATAGAAGAAACATACTTTAAATAACTTAAGAGGTGTCACAGGTATTTGTAGTGAAGCAGAAATAGGACCCAGATCTCCAAGTCCTGTGCCTTAAACATAGTATCATCCTTCCTCTGTGAAGAGCTACATTTCTGTCTTCCAAAGAATACATTTCAGGAAAAACAGGAAACCCTATTCTAGCTTTGTTGGAAGGCTGTACTCTGATATTTTTTCGTTGGCCTCAGAATAATTTTATGATAAAAATCCACAGATGTGACTAGAAATGTTTTTACCCAGAAAAAAGTATATTATAGTGTTTTATATTCAATTCTGTCTTTATTATAAATGAAATAATTTAATATCTAGAGGATTCAATTTTAGATGTAGTAGAGACCATAGAGATAAAATTCAAAAATCCTCAAAAGGCCATAAAACTATTGCAGAACAAACACTAGTTTGTTCTGCAAAAGTTTTATTGATTTTTTTAATTGTTGTTGTTCCCCTGTAAGGTTTACTGTAGATTGGATTTTAGGGACTTCAGATTCAAGAGAGGAAAATAATTTGATCCCAAGAGAGTAACTTCATGTCAGCACTGTCATTGCCCCTAATGACCATATTAAAAATGAATTGTATTGGTGCTCATGAACACATTTTACCCCAAAAGAGGATCATCCTGCTGGAAACATGTATTCATTAAAATAAGAATAAACACTGGCAAATGCATTATTTAAAATCTGCAAGTTTTGTTTTGTCAACATGTTTAAAAATACACACAACTTTCTTGTCACCAGTTTAGTTCCAAGTATGATAGAAGCAAAGCAATTTAAAGACAAGAGATTAATACAAACAAATATTTTTCTGAAGCTGTCACCAATAAGTGATAAAATTCAAAAACCAAAAGAAATAATTTTGAAACTACCTGATATAAAATTAGAGTGGTCATGATTCCTAAAACATTTCTGAAAACTTTTTCAAATAGCATAACTTCATAGAAAAGGTGGCAGGTTAAAGAAAACTTTTAAACACTATTTCACATAAGGAACAAGATGGCTCAAGGGACTGGAGAGAGATACAGTATAGAGTCTTTTTCCATTAAATCACTAGTTTGACTTCATCTCCAGCTCAGCAGTAGGTATGTGTTGGCCAATATGAAACACAATAAGTTGGCAGTCTCAGTCCAATTCCTAATAAATAGGTTTCTGTATCTTAACTGAGCATATTATAGGTGCTCAGAGATTTGATATCTCAATATAGATCATTGTGTTAATAAAACGTTATGATATCGAATGTTGACAGTTACCTCCGTGACTATTTTGTTTGTATTGTTGCACCCCTTCACCTTCCTTTTGTCTCATTTGTCTTTTGGAAAACAACCTCTTCAGGGTAGGGATGGTGCCTTCTATTTGGAAAGTGAAAAATAAAACATGTATTTGGAACAGAATACAGTTTTTTTCATTGTATAGTCTTATTTTTAAATATAAGTGTTGGCAGTAAGATGATCATCTTATGCAGTAACTTGTGTGCATGGGCACCACCGGAACAAGTAATTGGTAATAATCTTTAATTGATACTCTTTAGTTGAAAGGTAATCTTTGTTGAGAGAGAGCGTGAGAGAGAGAGGCCAAAGATTAAGACCTCATTCCTGGATACCTTCGAGGTCAGTGGTCTCCAACCTGTTTACACACAAGATCACTTTTTGAATTTAAGTGCAAACTAGGATCTACCCCGCCCCTTCCCCGAGGCTCCACCCCACTCACTCCTTCTCCCCTTCCTTCGTTGCTTGCTCTCCCCACCCTCACTCACGTTCACTGGGCTGGGGCAGGGGGTTTGGTTTTGGGAGGGGGTGTGGGCTCTGGGCTGAGCCTGGGGCAGAGGGTTTGGGCGCAGGAGGGGGTGAGGGGAACAAGTTCTGGGAGGTAATTTGGGTGCAAGAGGGGGCTCTGGGCTGGGACAGTGTTGGGGTGTAGGAGTACGGAGTATAGGAGGAGTTATGGGGTGCATGCTCTGGAGGGGGCTTAGGGCTTGGGATTGGGGTGCGGGCTCCTGCCGGGTGGCACTTACCTCAGGTCACTCCCTGGCGGCGGTGCAGCGGGGCTAAGGCAGGCTCTCTGCCTTCCCCAGACCCACGCCACTCCCGGAAGGGGCCAACACGCCCCTGCAGCCCCTGTGGGGGAGCACGTGGCTCTGTGCACTACCTCTCTCTAAAGGCACCACCCCTGCAGCTCCCATTGGCCACAGTTCCCCGTTCCTGGCCAATGGGAGCTGCAGGGGTGGTGCTGGCAGGCAGGAGCAGTGCACGGAGACCCCTGCCCCCCTCCCCGCTATACCACCAGACTTTTAGTGGCCAGAGATCGCTATCTCAATGCTTTTTTTGCCTCTGTCTTCACTAACAAGGTCAGCTCCCAGACTGCTGCGCTGGGCATCACAACATGGGGAGTAGATGGCCAGCCCTCTGTGGAGAAAGAGGTGGTTAGGGACTATTTAGAAAAGCTGGACGTGCACAAGTCCATGGGGCTGGACGAGTTGCATCCAAGAGTGCTAAAGGAATTGGCGGCTGTGATTGCAGAGCCATTGACCATTATCTTTGAAAACTCGTGGTGAACGGGGGAAGTCCCAGATGACTGGAAAAAGGCTAATGTAGTGCCAATCTTTAAAAAAGGGAAGAAGGAGGATCCTGGGAACTACAGGCCAGTCAGCCTCACCTCAGTCCCCAGAAAAATCATGGAGCAGGTCCTCAAAGAATCAATCCTGAAGCACTTACATGAGAGGAAAGTGATCAGGAACAGTCAGCATGGATTCACCAAGGGAAGGTCATGCCTGACTAATCTAATCACCTTCTATGATGAGATTACTGGTTCTGTGGATGAAGGGAAAGCAGTGGATGTATTGTTTCTTGACTTTAGCAAAGCTTTTGACACGGTCTCCCACAGGATTCTTGTCAGCAAGTTAAAGAAGTATGGGCTGGATGAATGCACTATAAGGTGGGTAGAAAGTTGGCTAGATTGTCAGGCTCAACGGGTAGTGATCAATGGCTCCATGTCTAGTTGGCAGCCGGTGTCAAGTGGAGTGCCCCAGGGTTTGGTCCTGGGGCCGGTTTTGTTCAATATCTTCATAAATGATCTGGAGGATGGTGTGGATTGCACTCTCAGCAAATTTGCGGATGATACTAAACTAGGAGGAGTGGTAGATACGCTGGAGGGCAGGGATAGGATACAGAGGGACCTAGACAAATTGGAGGATTGGGCCAAAAGAAATCTGATGAGGTTCAATAAGGATAAGTGCAGGGTCCTGCACTTAGGACGGAAGAACCCAATGCACAGCTACAGACTAGGGACCGAATGGCTAGGCAGCAGTTCTGTGAAAAAGGACCTAGGGGTGACAGTGGACGAGAAGCTGGATATGAGTCAGCAGTGTGCCCTTGTTGCCAAGAAGGCCAATGGCATTTTGGGATGCATAAGTAGGGGCATAGCGAGCAGATCGAGGGACGTGATCGTTCCCCTCTATTCGACATTGGTGAGGCCTCATCTGGAGTACTGTGTCCAGTTTTGGGCCCCACACTACAAGAAGGATGTGGATAAATTGGAGAGAGTCCAGCGAAGGGCAACAAAAATGATTAGGGGACTGGAACACATGAGTTATGAGGAGAGGCTGAGGGAACTGGGATTGTTTAGTCTGCAGAAGAGAAGAATGAGGGGGGATTTGATAGCTGCTTTCAACTACCTGAGAGGTGGTTCCAGAGAGGATGGTTCTAGACTATTTTCAGTGGTAGAAGAGGACAGGACAAGGAGTAATGGTCTCAAGTTGCAGTGGGGGAGGTTTAGGTTGGATATTAGGAAAAACTGTTTCACTAGGAGGGTGGTGAAACACTGGAATGCGTTACCTAGGGAGATGGTAGAATCTCCTTCCTTAGAAGTTTTTAAGGTCAGGCTTGACAAAGCCCTGGCTGGGATGATTTAATTGGGGATTGGTCCTGCTTTGAGCAGGGGGTTGGACTAGATGACCTCCTGAGGTCCCTTCCAACCCTGATACTCTATGATATTCTATGATCGACTGGGAGAGTCTCCAGGATCGACCAGTCAGTCATGATCTACAGGTTGGTGACCACTGTTCTCAGTCTCAAAATTGGCACTACTCTCTGGAGAGGCCCCTACAGAACAGGGTGGAAGTACAGAGAGATGGAGCAATGTGTGGGGAAAATTCAGTGGCTTTACTTAAATTGTGGATGAGAACTTCATTTTTCAGTGCTTCCATGTAGTCTGGTGCCTTCTGTTAATGTGTACTTCAAGCTACTACCCTAAATTAGTACCGTGTAAAACAGTCACAGCAAAAACATCCAAACTTCGGGTGTTTGAACATTATTTCAAATTCATGAAAATCCTATGAAATGCCATGGTATTTATCTCATGGGAAATGACTGTGCTGCTCAACCATTAATATTCTAGTTTTTGTATCTATTGTATTTTTATATCTACAATATTCATTTTAGATGTTTATTTTTGTCTAATTTTGTGCCTTTTCACTTCCTAGAAAAATTAGATCCTGTCGTTTTATTTGACAGTATCATTTAGATCTGAAATAGGCTGTTTCATCACCACATGACAGTAATGAAGTTCATCTCAGTGCAATAGTCACTCAACTTCTAGCCATTATACTTAGAGCATACCAAGACTAGTACACAGCACAAAGAATTATTTCTGTACCCTTCCCATACCGGTGAAAGGAATTACAGCATACAACATGCACAGTTAAAAAAAATCCCTTTCTTGTAAAATTTTCATAGAATTGGTGTGATTTTATTGATAGCTTTCTGTTTAAACCAAAACCCAGAACCCCTATCTGTAGTACATTATGGAATGATATTAAGAAGTCATGGCAGCTAGAGCCATGATAAACTTTTAAAAAGAGAGGATAAGGAAAAATATATTATGGCATAAATAATATATGGATACATTATGGTTTTTTTTTTTGTTTGTTTTTTGTTTGTTCCCCCCTCCCCCCATCTTTAATGTTTAGATATGTGCTTATTTTTTCATTTATTACATTACAATAAGACCACTTATCTAAAGCTCTGGCACCCTTCACAATCCTTTAAAATATGTCAATAAATAAACTGATCATTTCTCTAAGGTCAAATAACTTGGCAACAACATAACATTCAATTAACCCCCGCCCCCTTGCCTTACACACACATACCCCTTATCAAAATTCTATACCACTGCTAACCAGACCTACCTGTCTCCTTTTGGGCAAGAGAGAAAAGATGGTCCTTGCAGCATTAGGATTTGAGGCACTGTAGTAGGTCAGTTTCTCTTGGAAGAGCAATTGAAGACAAAATGTACACAAGTGCTGGTTACCTTGAAAAGAGGTGGTCAAAACTGCACAAAACAATTCTACTTTCAGAAACCCAAACTAAGACACCATCAAGTTCTTAAATTCAGCCCTGTTCATATTGGGCTCTGTCTTCCTTGTTTCCTTGCTCTCAGGCATATCTGGTCTTCTCTGCGAATTTTGCTTAGCAAACCCTTTAATCCAATGTCATTAAGCTCTGGATGCAAGGTGCTCATGTTCTCAAAACTAGCCTGGACTTGTTCAGACAGGCTTGGCTGCTAATCTTCCTTGTTCAGCTGCTCTTGAACATCAAGGAACTTCACACAGGTTTGACTATATCCATTGGCATCTGCTAGTCTCCATCATAACTAAAGAGAATGCTTAACCCATACTCTCCCCCCACCAACATATGCACTGCAAACTAAAGTAGGCTGCTGCAAAAATATATTTATACATTTTAAGATATGTTGCCCAAGTCGTCCCATTCTCTTATAGCGAAGAAAAACAAATGAGCCAATGCACTCCTTAGTTGGCCCGCGGGGAACTGAGATTCATTTATTGTAGACAGAAAATTAGGAACAAGACCATTCTAAAGTTTTTTTTTTTTTTGCTACTGAGTACAAATCCATATGGATTATAAATAAAAGTGGATAGAGTAGAAATATTGTATTTGTGTTGTAGAAATATTGTATTTTTTTGAAGAGTGCCAAGAGAAGCAACAGCTGTGTGCCGTTAAATAGCACAAAATGCATTTATTCATGGATTCATCTTGATAAGATTTCTTAAATTTGTTCACATGTAATTTAATTGTGTACTTCTTATCCTCCTTACTAATAAGTCTGCTCATTTAGATTGCTGATCCGTCATATTAGAAAAATCTGTTTTTAATCAGTATTACAGTTTAATTATGAATTATTAAGAGGAAACCTCTTAGCTTGATTGCTGCAAAGAATATCTGACTCAGAACCAGAGCACTGTGTATCTGGAAAAGGAAATATTTTTCTTAAACATGAGAAAGACCTACTATTAGATTCTTCTGTGTTGCTGTGGGAATGAAAATGTCTCTCTTTAAACATTTTAAAAGGTCAGCTATACCTCCACACTATGAACTAATTATATAACCTTGTGTTGGCATGGATATTTTGTGACACAGCCTTGCAGATAAATTATTATTTTCAGTTATAAAAGAGAATTAATTTATTCTCACCGCCACCCCTCACCTCACTCTCTACTAAAAATCATTGAAAACTCAATTTACGATGAAAAATATTGTCATTTTTGGTATGTAAATCTGTATGTTTTCTTAACAAATATGTGGTGTACAATATCTTAAGATTTTTTTTCATGGTAACACAGGGTTTCCAAAATAGCATGTGTTAATCAGAAATAGATGTGAAGATTGTTTTTCTCTGCTATTTATTCCCATGAAACCTGGTGGGGCTGATATTAATAGTGTAGCTCAGTGATACTCAGGCTCGCAAGTGGCTCTTTAATGTGTCTCCTGCAGCTCTTTGCAGCACGTGATATTAAAACACTGTGATTTAATTATTAACCAATCAGGACGCTTTTAATATGTTATTGACCAATTGTAGTTGATAAAATTATAATACTTGGTCAGTCATTTTGCTGTGAGAATTATATATATATATATATATATATATATATATATATATAAACTACATATTTCCCATCTTACTGTTTAAATATGAATATGTAGTACTATAGTAAATGAAACAGTGAATTCACACAACTGTGGCTCTTTTGAGTAATATGGATTGCTAATTTGGCCCCTGAACCACTGAGGTCTGAGTATCATTGGTCTAGCTTTTGAGTCAAATTTAAAGTACAGTATGTATGAGGGGTTTTTAAACATAAAATAAAGGGGTATTTGTTCAACCTGATAAATTTAGCTGTACCTTATAATTGCTTGGCAGAATTATTCGTACATTCATTTTAAATGACTATGCGCAACACAGAGTGAAAATGAAATCAAATATAGTACCAAAAATCACCATGTTCTGCTTTAGTTGCTATTAGTGTTCCATAAAAATCTCATATTCCTCTTAGAAGCCTACTTCTAAGTATATTTAAAGTCCCCCTTGCTCTACTTCCTTTTATGAGAGAAGACCAGAAAATTCATCATCATCTAATTGTATTCTTTAGATTCCATTCCTGGCAGAAGGTATCCGAATTCATGGAGAGAAAGTAACTGAAGCGCTAAGGCCATTTCATGAGAGAATGGAGGCCTGTTTTAAGCAGCTTAAAGAAAAAGTGGAAAAGCAATACGGTATCAGAACAATTGTAAGTTGTCTCCAAACCTGACATTTAAAAAAGTATCTGTCTTTGGAATTGCTGTAATTCACATTTCAGTCATTAAATGAATATATAGAAAAAACAGTTTTAATAGAGTGTGATTAAGAATCTTAAGGGATATATGGTTTTTCATTTTGTTTTGGTGGTGTGGTGCTGGTGTATTTAAACTCATTTTTAGACAGAGGTTTATTTCTCTTAACGTCCCTAAAATTGTCCACGTCGGTAGTCGCATGAAAGTGTAGTGACTTGCCTTGTGTTGCACATCAAATGAGTATCTCTTCTAAGATTAGAATATAATATCTTTCTGGTTTCTAGGTTTTTGTCCTGTACTATATGCCCATCCAGAAGGTTGTCTTCTGAAGCATAGTTATATATCAGTGGCTTCAACAGGTACCTTTGTCTGTAACTATGCTAGATGAATAGGTCTTCTTGGTTAATTTACCTCTGGACTAGCAATTGTAGCTTAGAGCATTGGGCCCAGCTAAAGACTTCACTTAAATTGTCAGTGCTTAGGAGAAGTGGACAAATGTCCCAAAAAACATTCAAAAACTCTTATCAACACGACTCCTCAGCATAAAAGACTTACCCTAAAATACCAGGATCTGTCCATTGGAAATCAACATAGTCCTTCAAAGTGTTCAGGTTTTAAGGATCTTTTACATAGGTTACAATCTCTAGGAGTTTCTGATATCTTTGAAGCTTTTGTTCTTTGAAGTCAGAGGTTCATATCAAGGAATATCACAGAGTGTCACTTCCAAAGCTAGTTCTAAGGCTTTTTAAAATGTTTTTTCAATAAGTCAGGGCCCTGTATCTGCAGATTCTCAGCAATGACTTGTTGCTATTAAGTACACTGCATCCTTGACCTTACTTGTAAATCTCAGGCTACAAGGAGGAGGGATAGCTCAGTGGTTTGAGTATTGGCCTGCTAAACCCAGGCTTGTGAGTTCAATCCTTGAGGGGGCCATTTAGGGATCTGGGGCAAAAATTGGGGATTGGTCCTGCTTTGAGCAGGGGGTTGGACTAGATGACCTCCTGAGGTCCCTTCCAACCCTGATATTCTATGATTCTACTATGACTCCAAACTGTATTTCAGGAGAGCGGGGGGGGATGTAGATTGTTCGCAGTGGATGGTCCTCAGTACTGTAGTTTGCACTCTCCCAACATGAGCAAATCATTTTTGGCCACCCTTCTGTCTCAGCTTCAAGATGCAGCCAGAAATTTTGAAAGTCCCCTTACACTTTGAACCTTGTTGATTAAAGGGGGTTAGTTAGTAGAGAGGTTTTGTTTTTGTTTAAGACTGGGTGTTGCTGCTTAGTGCAGAGAGTGTTTCAAGTGCTGGCTCTTGCAGCCTGCATGTAGGTTCTTAATCGAGAATGTATTTTGAAAGCCGTAAGTGCACTTGGAGATTATGCAAAGCGGGCACATGTTTTATAAATAAATTTTAAAAATTCAGTAACATACAAGTAAAGAGTTAGAGTTAACCTTAGGACTGACTGTGCTGGGATTTGTGTTCTGAAAGTATGTTGAAGGCTTCTGTTCCAACTCTTATGCCTTGTATATGAGTAGCATTGACAGACTCAGAATCAAAACCTCCGTCAATGTTATAAATATTCGTTAACCTTGTTGTAGGTCTTGGTTAGATTTGTAATGAAAAAGAAAGACTTATATGAAACTTACATCCACTGTACACTCTTTTCCCCTTGTTATGGTTTAAAAAGACAAACAAAATAAATACATGAATGTGTTCAGTATTTATCAGAAATATAAGTGAATCTATACCAGTGAGTGAATAAACTCAGATTTTGTCTACTTCTTTATGTTGACATGCATTGTTCATCTTGGTCCCAAATGGCTAACTAGATTTCAAGCTGTAGTAACCACACAAATAGCTCATGAAAAAAGAAATTAAGGGAGAATCTACTCAACAATTTGATAAGATGTGACCTTGTAGCGAAATATGATTTGTCTCCAAGAAAGCAAATATCAGAAATTGCTTAAGAAAGTAAATATTTTCCCAGAAATTGTAAAGAATAATTTCAAGCAAGAGAAAATGTACACTAATAATTGAACCTTTCAGAAACTCCCCCACAAGAAACAATTAATATATTTGTAAGATTGCGCAAATGCATTTCCTATCAACAAGACCATTAAAAATAAGGAAAATCGCCAGTTGAAGAAACATTAACTACTACATTGTTCTGCAGGCAGCCCAGCTTGCCAGTGTATGCTTCTGGTTCCCAAGCTGCCTGGCTGCAATCTGTACTCCAACTCTGGCTTCCTGCCTAGTTCTGTGGCATACTGTAGGGAGCATGAATGGTAATCCAGCTAACTCCCCATTAGAAGGAAAGCTGATGAGTAAGACACAGTAGCAGGCAGATCCCAGCAGGGCAAGGAGACAAAACAAAATATTGAATGCATGGCTGCAGCAGAATGATGAATTCCATGGTGAAATGTTGATGTTTGTGGAGCTTGGAAAAAGCCAGATTCCACAGTCACCCCACTTGGGATGATTGGGGACAGTTCATGCCCTTAGAGTTATTATATCAGGTAGTCTGCATACTTAGGCAGAAGTCACTGCAGTGGTTTACATTCGGTTCATGTTTTGAAGGTTATCTCTGCAACCATAAGGGCTAGAGCCATAATTATTTAAAAATGGAAATTCTGAATTTGGAGCATTATTCTGCAGTATTGGGTGAATTTCACAGCTGCAGAATAAACAGGACTCCCTCTATTCCATTTTTGAACTTTGTATGGACCTGTAAAGAGGATTAATCAGACAGGAGCTCCCAACAGGTCTGAGATTTTGGGTAGCCCTTACCAGAGGCAGCACAAGATGTGGTTCATTAATCCCACCCCACCGCACAGTGCACACCCATGAAAGAGCTAGCCACAGCCTAGTCCTTAGTGAATAACGATTGAAACACTAATAGGAAAATTTTGCAAAGAAGTCTGTTAAAGGTTAATTCTAGGGTGATTCCACCACTAGAAAGCGCAGCTTGACATTATGTCCCTTGTATGAAAAAGGCAAACTGTAATTCATGGAATGTGTAACCTAAACATATTATATCCAAGATTCAGTGCACCAAATTCTGATCGTCGTTACGATGGATTTACAGCACTGTATGTCCAGTGATGGTGCTACTCCAGATTGACACTTGTGGAATTGGGATCAGGATCTGGCCCTGAATTTCTTTTATTACTGGGGATCACACAGGTGTTTAGATTGTGTATTTTAAACACACTAAGTCAGAATTCTTGCTGTGCCAGATTTCCACTGGGCATAGTAGAGTGGGACAACAGGGATCTGGTCATAGCTCTCGGATTCTTTGATCAGTGCCAGTGTAGCTTAGCACATCCTGGGCTAGGTGCCAACAGTCCCCAAGAGAACAAATGCCAGCTGAAGATAGCAAGAACACAGCACACGCTAGCCACACCAACTCTCTGTCCTGACTAAACATCCTACTCTGGGAGTCTGTGGGATGAGTGGCATGAGAGCCTGTGCACCAGGGGAATCCCCAGAAGCACAAGGGGAGCAGAATGGGCCGATGAATTTGACTATGACAGCCCTGACTTCAGAAACTCATTTTCAGATCCTTCTATAGTGGTGATATTTTTAAGGTAATGACATATTTAGAGGAGAGAGAAATCCTATCTGAAGCTTACCAGCCTTGATAGTATCCTTGTAAATGTTGTTCCCTTTATGGTCCTTAAATCCCTGCTTGATATGTTTGATGCACTGTGCCTCTAAATAGTAATTTATTCCCAAGGAGAAACGAGATATTGACATAAATTATACTTATGTGTCACTTGCTTCAGTCATACACATTAACATTGTCAAAGAGATGACTGGAAAGTCAGACCCAGTTGGTGTTATCTTCCCAGTGTCACTCTGATCCACTACTAAGAATTGATGGAATTTTATCACTTCTGTCTTTCTTGTACAATGCCAGCTTAGCAGTAGTTGACAGTGTGGAAAAGCTACCTGTGACTAAACAGCAGGAGATTCTTATTTTTGTCTGAAAGTTCAATTATTTTATGCATATATCAGTTATTAATGACTAGCAAAGCTTGTATAAATATTTAGAACTATAAAAGAGCATCTGCATAAAAAACGACATTTAAATATTTTCTTCTCAACCTAGATGTCACTCCGTGAAAGTGGCTCTGTTAACAGCAATACCATATTTGTGGTTTTTTAAAAACTTTGGTTCATTATTGCTGTTACTCAGTGCTGGAATACACTAGGGTACCAGTAGCATGCCACATGCACCACAACTTGGAGGAAACTGTAGGCGGTTCAACATCTAGGCGTTGTCGGTGCTGGTAGCCCTGGTGAGTCCCAGTAACCATTCAGACACATAGAATCATAGAATATCAGGGTTGGAAGGGACCCCTGAAGGTCATCTAGTCCAACCCCCTGCTCGAAGCAGGACCAATTCCCAGTTAAATCATCCCAGCCAGGGCTTTGTCAAGCCTGACCTTAAAAACCTCTAAGGAAGGAGATTCTACCACCTCCCTAGGTAACGCATTCCAGTGTTTCACCACTCTCTTAGTGAAAAAGTTTTTCCTAATATCCAATCTAAACCTCCCCCACTGCAACTTGAGACCATTACTCCTCGTTCTGTCATCTGCTACCATTGAGAACAGTCTAGAGCCATCCTCTTTGGAACCCCCTTTCAGGTAGTTGAAAGCAGCTATCAAATCCCCCCTCATTCTTCTCTTCTGCAGGCTAAATAATCCCAGCTCCATCAGCCTCTCCTCATAAGTCATGTGTTCTAGACCCCTAATCATTTTTGTTGCCCTTCGCTGGACTCTCTCCAATTTATCCACATCCTTCTTGTAGTGTGGGGCCCAAAACTGGACACAGTACTCCAGATGAGGCCTCACCAATGTCGAATAGAGGGGAACGATCACGTCCCTCAATCTGCTCGCTATGCCCCTACTTATACATCCCAAAATGCCATTGGCCTTCTTGGCAACAAGGGCACACTGCTGACTCATATCCAGCTTCTCGTCCACTGTCACCCCTAGGTCCTTTTCCGCAGAACTGCTGCCTAGCCATTCGGTCCCTAGTCTGTAGCGGTGCATTGGATTCTTCCATCCTAAGTGCAGGACCCTGCACTTATCCTTATTGAACCTCATCAGATTTCTTTTGGCCCAATCCTCCAATTTGTCTAGGTCCTTCTGTATCCTATCCCTCCCCTCCAGCGTATCTACCTCTCCTCCCAGTTTAGTATCATCCGCAAATTTGCTGAGAGTGCAATCGACACCATCCTCCAGATCATTTATGAAGATATTGAACAAAACCGGCCCCAGGACCGACCCTTGGGGCACTCCACTTGATACCGGCTGCCAACTAGACATGGAGCCATTGATCACTACCCGTTGAGCCCGACAATCTAGCCAGCTTTCTACCCACCTTATAGTGCATTCATCCAGCCCATACTTCCTTAACTTGCTGACAAGAATACTGTGGGAGACCGTGTCAAAAGCTTTGCTAAAGTCAAGAAACAATACATCCACTGCTTTCCCTTCATCCACAGAACCAGTAATCTCATCATAAAAGGTGATTAGATTAGTCAGGCATGACCTTCCCTTGGTGAATCCATGCTGGCTGTTCCTGATCACTTTCCTCTCATGCAAGTGCTTCAGGATTGATTCTTTGAGGACCTGCTCCATGATTTTTCCAGGGACTGAGGTGAGGCAAACTGGCCTGTAGTTCCCTGGATCCTCCTTCTTCCCTTTTTTAAAGATTGGCACTACATTAGCCTTTTTCCAGTCATCCGGGACTTCCCCCGTTCGCCACGAGTTTTCAAAGATAATGGCCAATGGTTCTGCAATCACAGCCGCCAATTCCTTCAGCACTCTCGGATGCAACTCGTCCGGCCCCATGGACTTGTGCACGTCCAGCTTTTCTAAATAGTCCCTAACCACCTCTATCTCCACAGAGGGCTGGCCATCTCTTCCCCATTTTGTGATGCCCAGCGCAGCAGTCTGGGAGCTGACCTTGTTAGTGAAAACAGAGGCAAAAAAAGCATTGAGTACATTAGCTTTTTCCACATCCTCTGTCACTAGGTTGCCTCCCTCATTCAGTAAGGGGCCCACACTTTCCTTGGCTTTCTTCTTGTTGCCAACATACCTGAAGAAACCCTTCTTGTTACTCTTGACATCTCTTGCTAGCTGCAGCTCCAGGTGCGATTTGGCCCTCCTGATATCATTCCTATATGCCCGAGCAATATTTTTATACTCTTCCCTGGTCATATGTCCAACCTTCCACTTCTTGTAAGCTTCTTTTTTATGTTTAAGATCCGCTAGGATTTCACCATTAAGCCAAGCTGGTCGCCTGCCATATTTACTATTCTTTCGACTGATCGGGATGGTTTGTCCCTGTAACCTCAACAGGGATTCCTTGAAATACAGCCAGCTCTCCTGGACTCCTTTCCCCTTCAAGTTAGTCCCCCAGGGGATCCTGGCCGTCCGTTCCCTGAGGGAGTCGAAGTCTGCTTTCCTGAAGTCCAGGGTCCGTATCCTGCTGCTTACCTTTCTTCCCTGCGTCAGGATCCTGAACTCAACCAACTCATGGTCACTGCCTCCCAGATTCCCATCCACTTTTGCTTCCCCCACTAATTCTACCCGGTTTGTGAGCAGCAGGTCAAGAAAAGCGCCCCCCCTAGTTGGCTCCTCTAGCACTTGCGCCAGGAAATTGTCCCCTACGCTTTCCAAAAACTTCCTGGATTGTCTATGCACCGCTGTATTGCTCTCCCAGCAGATATCAGGAAAATTAAAGTCACCCATGAGAATCAGGGCATGCGATCTAGTAGCTTCCGTGAGCTGCTGGAAGAAAGCCTCATCTACCTCATCCCCCTGGTCCGGTGGTCTATAGCAGACTCCCACCACTACATCACTCTTGTTGCACACACTTCTAAACTTAATCCAGAGACACTCAGGTTTTTCTACAGTTTCGTACCGGAGCTCTGAGCGGTCATACTGCTCCCTTACATACAGTGCTACTCCCCCACCTTTTCTGCCCTGCCTGTCCTTCCTGAACAGTTTATAACCATCCATGACAGTACTCCAGTCATGTGAGTTATCCCACCAAGTCTCGGTTATTCCAATCACGTCATAGTTCCTTGACATCACCAGGACCTCCAGTTCTCCCTGCTTGTTTCCAAGGCTTTGTGCATTCGTTTATAAGCACTTGAGATAACCTGTTGATCATGGCTAAGGGAAAGGTTATTTTTTGTGGAACTGACAGGAAAGGGAAAGATTGCAAATACCCTAGGTACAGAGGCTTAATAGTTATAGTAAAAAGTGTATTAAGTGTAATAATGGTAAATGTTTCAGTCCCTAGGGGGCAGTCCAATTGAGAATTGGGGCTCTTTAGGCCTGCTAGTGCCTCTCCAGTCCAATCTCTGCTCAATGCAAATAGGACCTTGCAGGTCTCCAAGCCAGGCTCAGTTAGAGTCTATCATTGGGGCCCCTCTGCAATGGCTTCCTGCCTAGCCACTGCTGCTCCCCCATAAATCCCACACAAGCCTGCACCCAGGTGTAATGTCTGGCAGTCACAGCCTGTTCCACAGATGGCTCTCCATATTGTTCCTGTTTTCAACTTCTCTCCAACTTCCTGTTTCCAGGTGGCCACTGCTTCAGTTGACCTCAGCTCCTGGCTTCCTTGCGGCCACTGCTTCCAACCACAGCCCAGCCACTTCCTGGTTCTCAGGGCCTTTCCCCTTACCTGGCCAGAAGAGTGGGAAGTGCAAGGGGTGAGGAGGAGCTGTTGGGCGTTGTAGTCCCCTGCCTTGCAGAGCCATACCTGTGTTTAAAATTAAGCATATGCTTAAGTTCTTTCCTGAATCAGGGCCTGTTTGCATTTTTTCTTAAATATATCTAGTAACAGTATCTGTGTGATTATAAATTTCTTGTAACTGAAATAGCATAAAATTCTAGGTGGAAAAAAAGCATTTAACCATTCAGCATTACATGATAATGACTCACAAATTTCAGGTTGTGTTCTAAAAAGAATAAGATCATATTTTTCTTTGTTGTAGCCCTCAAGTTTGGATGACAGACGAGGCAGTCGGCCAAGGTCTATGGTTCGATCATTCACAATGCCTTCATCTTCAAGACCTTTATCTGTTGCATCAGTATCATCTGTCTCGTCAGATAGTACCCCTTCCAGACCTGGCTCTGATGGGTAAGTAAGGTATAACAATTAAGAGCTTGTAATTGTGGAGAAAGATTCAGCATGCAAATCCTTACTGGGTTGTGAGAAGCTGTCAGCACCTAATTACACTTTAATTACAAACATATAGTATATTGCATGTGTTATCTTAGTTCTTTGTTTTATAAAGTTACCAATATGAGCAAATAAAACTCAAGTACATTTATTTTGAGCAAATTGTTTCTATACTGAAAGCAGTTTCGGGTATGCATGTCGGGAGACCTGGGTCTTATTAGAAATTTGGCATTTTAGAAAATTCTTTCCCTCCCTCCTCAGCAGTGATACTTCCATCTCTCTAAAACGGACTACCACTGAGAAGAAAAGCATTGTTTTTTTAACAAATATGATCATTTCTTAAAAGAATCTTGTTTTTCCTCAATGCTGATTTCAAGATACACTATTTGACTTTAATTGGGGCTGTCGATTAATTGCAGTTTAAATTGCACTGTTAAACAATAGAATACCAATTGAAATTTGTTCAATATTTTTGATGTTTTTCAACATTTTCAAATATATTGATTTCAGTTACAACACAGAATACAAATTGTACCATCACTTTGTTATTTTATTACAAATATTTGCACTATAAATATGATAAAAATAGTATTTTTCAATTCACCTCATACAAGTACTGTGGTGCAATCTCTTTATCGTGAAAGCACAACTTAAAAATGTAACTACGCTCAAAAATAAAACAATGTAAAACTTTAGAGCCTACAAGTCCACTCAGTCCTACTTCTTGTAGAGCCAATCACTAAGAGAAACAAGTTTGTTTACATTTATGGGAGATAATGCTGCCCACTTCTTATTTACAATGTCACCTGAAAGTGAGAACAGACATTCACATGGCACTTTTATAGCCAGCATTGCAAGGTATTTACATGCCAGATGTCCTAAACATTCATATGCCCCTTCATGCTTTGTCTACCAGGTGCAGATTGGGGTAAGGCAGGGTTTAGCTGCCAAAAAGTGAAGCTTTGTGGTAGGATTGCTCTTCATCACCAGAAAATGACTTAAAAGAAAACTATATCTATAGCAGGCTCGGGGGAAAACTGGCTGTGTGCTGCCACCATAAAAGTGTCATTCTCTTTGTTTCTCACTCCTCACATTACTCTTTCCATATCTGCATATTTGGCTCTTCTCTCCTCATTTAAGCCTTTTACATTTTTGCCTCTTTCAGCTTTTTCCATTCTGCACCTCTACCCCAGCTCTGCCGTTGTACATACCATTTGGCAGGCTGCATGTTTGTGGCGGGGGGCACACATGTTGAGGACAGTTTGTCTGGGATTATTCCACTGGAATCCGTTTTCCTTTGTTCTCCTTCTCCACTCCGTTTCCTTTTTAATCCTGCTTCATAGAGGTTGTGCAATTCAGAAGAAAGCTCTATAATGCAAGTCATCTTCTTTATGTAAGCTTTTTACACGTGGAACTATTACAAAGAATTACAGGTACAATTTTCTTTTATAGCCATGTAGGTTGGTCCCTCCCCTTCCCCTGAAGTCAGCTGTGCGTGCGAACTCAGTAGAGCCTGAACAGAAAAGTGAAACTAACAAGGCTCATTTTGCAGCTCAGCTGACACAGTGAACCGAGCAGCAAGGCAGTTTAATAAATATCACGACAACCTACTGGATACACTTCATCACCAGAAAAAAAAACACTTAGTTTTGAAGCTCACTGTGAAATAGGGCCTGATCCAAGGCTCATTGAAATTAATGGGAGTTTTTCAATTTATTTTAATGTACTTTGGCTCAGGCACATAGTGCCTTGGAAAGTTGAACATACCTATAGTTTAATATGCACAAAGACCTTTGTCTGACTTTTGCCAGGCTGTACATCTGTCATGTTCTGGGTTGCAATTCAGACCAGTGAGAGGTTGTGTCACCACTTGTCCTGTAATCCTGAGTGCCTTAAATGCTGTAGCTCCTTGTCTGGATGCTCCCAGTAAGCATACAAGAATGCACTGAGTGTCTGTGTGCTGGGCAACCGTGGTTCATTACTCTGACCCCAGCAGCCTGCCTACAACACAACAGCCCCATCCTGGTCTTAACCAGCCTTGGTTACTAATTGCAGGGTGACCCCAACATGCCCTCTGTCCCTAATTTCCCCAAAACCATCTGTCCTGAACTGTCCAGCCCTCTCCTAGAACACTGAGATTTAATAATGTCTGTTGCTCCTTTAAAGAGACAAAATCACAGCAACTTGTTGCCTTAACTGAACTTAACATTCACTTCAATACAAGCATAACACTGGGTTGGTTTAGATTAAAAGTAAAACAAGTTTATTAACAAAGAGAGGTTTTAAGTGAGTTCAAGTACAAGGGATAAAGACAAAATGGTTACAAGCAAATAAAAGAAAATATGCTGTCTAGTGGCTAAGACTTAACTAAATAAGCTACAGCCTTGGTTGGTACAAGGTAGATTTCTTACCGATCTTTCTTCTTTCCATGATGGACCTTGGGCTTGTGCATTTTAGGAACATAATTCTAGCACATACCCTTAACTTTTTGTACACACCCTGTACATATGTCATGCAAGACTATTAATGATCAGTGAGGAGTTAGTTTTCAGTGATATCTTACATGACGCCTTTTAGTTACAGATTGACAAGAGTGTGTTAAGTTTAATGAGTATGTCAGGCCTGATGAGAGCTGCTGATACAGAATAGTGAACCGCAAATGGGTCTTTGTGTCACAACCTCACATTTAATCCAAATATCTGTAAGGGTGGTGAGGTGGGTGAAGTTATGTGAACACCTTTCAGAGTTTAACTGCAAACGCCTTATGTATTTCTGTCTTCATTTTGGTGCCATTTCCTTACTACATTCAGCTGCTAAATGGTCATATGGGTAAACTGGGAGGTCTAGAAAGGTCTTAATTTGTTTAATTACACAGTTAATACAGGTTTTTACTTGTAATAAAAGGGAAATAGGGGTTTTTTTGGGGAGAAGTTGCTCATTACACTCCTAAAAGGGTATTCAGTATAGGCGCCCTGCTGACTTCAAGTAAACCTAGAGCTAGCTGTTACACTCCTCCATGGGGAGAACAAGTGAATATGATTTTGCTGGGTCTGCAATCTCATGAAAAATTACTTGAGGTTAAGTAGTAAAACTCACATAACTTCTCCAAACAGAGACTGGGGAATATTATGTCACCACCTACACCAATGCAATTTAATCAAAGTCATAAAGGTGGCACAGATGTTAATGCCTAATTCCCATTAAAATCAATTGAAAGATTCCTATGGACTTCAATGGGAGTTGGATCTTTATTTGTGTGAGAAGTCCAGCTAGGCCCATTAATCCACCAATGAACTGAGCGTCAGAAGTTTGGCCTTTCAGGAGACATGCTACTACAAACAGTTCTACCCATGGCTTGGAGATCAAAACGTTTGAAGATTCTTTGACTTGGGAAAAAATGGGTCTTTTCAGAAGTCACTATTTTAGAAAAATGCTTTTAATTGGAACAGTATTTTGGACATTTAATACAGAACCGATCGGAAACAAAATCAATATGTAGTTATAAAAACATGCTTGAAAGGACACTTTTTTCTTTCAAACAGTAGTGACACCTAAAATTGCCTGATGTCTAAGAAGGTGAAAGTGTATGGTTTCCTGTAAGGTCCACACCAAACTTTGTTATTTTGGGCTCTTAAATTGTTTATAGGTATCGATATTGATACATGTAAATGTTGGTACTCACCAATAATTATACATGTGTGTATTTTAAGCTGAATGTGAATAGGAAGTACCAGGTAATGGTAGGAAGCATGGATATGGTGAGAGGAGCATATTAAGGACCAGGACCATGGGAATGTGGAACAGGGCGGGGGGGCATGGAGCAAGTATGGTGACAGTCTGGTCTGTTCATTGACGGCATTGAGTGGAACAGGGCTCTGCAGAGGGATGTGGGAGTGGATGATACCTCTATGTGGGGGGCCATTAAGTGAAATCGAGGTGGTGGGCATGAAATATAATAGGGCTTTTCATTGTTTGAGAGGTGGAGGGGGCATATCAGTGTTGATAGCTAACCATGCTTATTAAAGCCCTTGAAAATTCAACTAAACAAAAAACTTTAACTTAGAGGTAAGGTTGTTGAAGTGCAAAGCCCATCTGTTCATTCTCTTTAAAAAAAAAAAACAAATAAATAAATAAAATAAAATAAATAAATAATAATCAAGGAAATCACCAGTTAAGCTAACATTCATATTCACACCAATCTCAATCACACCCAAACATCATAACACCAAAATGCACCCACAGTCCATAAGTACAATATCAAACTTACTTGTAATTCTAATGTACAACCAGGCACAATACAAACATCATCTGAGTTCTCAAAATGATACTCAAATGCAAAACCTTATCTCTGACTGCATGCTTCCTCTTGGACAAATAACACATTCTATAGACTTAAAATTGTATGTATATCTATCAATAAAGTATCTGAATCTGACTGAGGTTCGAGCAAAGTTTTCCATGTGCGTGATTTCAGGGAATTAGATACGATTTTGTCAGTAGTTAAGGAATTATATATTAATTTGATATATAAGGTTTGATCGCATCCTGAAAGAAAAATAAGAAAGACATTCAGAATTGTACTTTAAGGCACTAGAAGCAACATTTTTTTATTAAATATTTAATGTTTCCCATTGGAAAGTGAGATTCCCAAAGAATGCTTTAATGTACAAACACTAACCAGTGCTTGTTTTGCAGAAGTATTTTTCTTTAAGAATCATCTACATTGTAAACTGTTCTCCATTTTAATCATAAATAGAGTTGTAGAGAAATAGGTTACATTAGAGTATACAATGCTGGATTAACATTAGTGGAGAAAGTTTTTGACTAAACAAATTAGACGATGGAAGACCTAAAGAAATTAGTAGAGCTGGCCAGGACATGGAAATCCCTTCCCATGGAAAATTTTGTGTTTTTGAAAAAAAAAATTGTCCTGAATTGGGAAGTCAAAAGCATGACATTTCTCATGGGAAGGGATTTCCAGAAAAATTCCATTTTGGGAGCCCAAAACAGAATTTTTCCGCTTGCTGGCTGCCTCAGTACAGCTCCCAGCACAAGTGGTGCCCTGATTCTAGAAATGGCCTCTGATTTTCTGTTGCGGTATTATTAATAATGTGCTCAGTAGAGAAGCAGTTAAATCACTACCTAAATGGTAGTAATCACTCCTGGGTTAGAACACAAAGACCAGGAGACCTATGTTCTATTCAAGCTCTGACATTAGCCTGCTTTGTAACCTCGGGGAAGTCATTTCACCCTTTTGTGAGTCAGTTCCTGATCATAAGGTTAATTAGTAAGGGCCCTGTAACGGGGTGCACTCACCTCTCATGAGTGCCTCCTTGGCCGAGGGTGTGTGCCTGCACCTCTCAGTTTGTCCCTGCTCCAGGACTCCTTCCCTGGAGGTAATAAGTTTGCCCTTTCAGGGCCTTTCTGGCCCCAGCTCTTCAGCTAGGCCACTAAAAGAGTTGAGTTCCCCCTTCTGTGGTGTCTCAATGTCCAGTCCACTTCCCCCAGTGACTAATGGGAGGCTCAAGGGGACCTGGGCCCACCCACTCCTCCAGGTCCCAGCCCAGGGATCCTGTAGATAGCAGCTGTCGTTGTGTCCCTTTATCTAAGTTGCGCTGCTCCCTGGGCCACTTCCCCGCAGCTCTGTACTTCCCTGGGCCACTTCCCCGCAGCTCTGTACTGTCTTCACCCTTACCTCAGGGCCTTGTCTGGATGGAATCCCTGCAACCAGGTCAGGGCTCCTTCTCGCTCTTCCTGGCTTCTGGCAGCACTACCTTGTCTGAGGTCTTGCAGCTCCCTCAGCCAGCCACACACCATCTGCACTCCCCTAGCTCTAGCAAGGCACTGAACTCACTCTGGCCCTGCAACTCTTCTTTTCTAGCCTGCTGGACCCTGATTGGCTGCTTCCCAAACAGCCACTGGAAGCAGCTTGGAGGCCCTCTCTACTGCCCTTTTCTGTGATAGGGTGTGGCAGGGCCACAGGCCTCCAGCAGGGGACCTCAGGGCCTAGTCCACCTCATCACAGACCCACTTCTTCAAGGTGCTGATATGAATGTCTTTTGTCAGACGTCTGATGAATAAACTTAAGTTCTAAGAGGGGCTGGTCAGAAAGTGGAATTTCAATTCTGTGGGAAATTCCAAAATTAAAAAAAAAATTGTCCTCACATAGTACAAAAAGTGAAATTTCAAAATTTTCCAGAGAACAGGAATTCCAAAATTTCATTTAGAAAAAGCAACATTTCATTTCAACCTTTTCAAAATGTTTTCAATGCTCCAACGGCTTCCCAGAGCTGTGGGAACCCTCCAGATGGGGAGCTGGGCAGCCTCAGCCCTGGAAGTCCTGGCTCTGGGGCAGTCAAACTGGTAGTCTGGCTGGAAGCTGGTGCTGCCAAGGAGCTTGGAGTCTGGAATCCTGGAACTCCAGGCTGTCAAGGAGCCAGGAGCCTGGAAGCCCATGCTCCCCAGCAGACTGCCAGGCAGGAAACCAGATTTCCAGTAGCAGGTGGTGTCCATGTTTCCACTGGAATTTCATCTTAATCATCACATTCCCATTGAACATTTCGATTTTAGCAAATTGTTATTTTCCAGTGGAAAAATATTACATCTGAAGATTTCCAACCAGTTCTTCTTTTTTAAAATCACGTCAGTGTTTTACATAATTATTTAGCAACGTTTTTGTAAGAAGTCTGATATGAGTTTGAATGGGTCAGCATATTGCAGAAGGTTCATTATAGTCTTAGTTTAGATTTAAAACATAGCTTTAAAAATTCACACCGCTGCTGATAAAAGTTACAGATTAACAACGGAGGCAGTAGCTCTGATTTCAGGATTGCCAAAATGTACTTGAAAGAGGATTGTAAAAACAAAACAGAACCCAAAAATTAATTAACAAGAATCAGTAATTTTGGAACTAGGCTCTGAAGAAGATAAACGCCAAGGAGAGTCTGTTGTCATCGATGCAAATGAATGTTACTAGCATAAATTCCCTACGCGTTTTCTTCAATATAGACCTTCATGTATAAAATACTGTATAAAATATTTGAATAGTGGGCACTAGCTCATTTATAAATACATATTATCATATGTTAGTATTCTGAGTTTCGATTCTTTGGAAATACTGTAATTTAGTAAATATGAATAATCCTGCCTGTAATACTTACTGCATATTTCTTTGTGTCTGTAAAAATGTAGACTGCAGGTGCCTTCTTCTAGCCAGGCACATGCCTGTACTCTTTTTTTGTGGCACCCTCCACCAGCAGTTTCTCTTTTCAGATGTTTTTTCAGTGACTCAGCCTATATGTGAAACAAATAGAAAATAAACCCCGACCAGGGTAACACAGTCCAACAAATGGTTGGCCCCTCCCCGAGGTCCTCAGTCCCATCTCTGGGCCTGTTTGAGCACTTTCCACCTTCTTGGGCTCCACACAAAACTTGTTGCCTCCTCAGCCCTTTGCCACTCAGCCTGTGTCTGGTGGAGGGATCCGGCCCTACCCACTACTCTGGGTCGTAACCCAGAGATCCTAAAACTAGTAGTCACCCGTTGCTTCCTTCGCTAGTGTCTATTCCTGCATTCCTTGGGCTGCTTCCCACTCTGTCCCATCAGCTTCTTGGGTGCTTGGCCTGTTCCCTGTTTAAGCAGGGTCTCTCCCAAGCCTCCTTGCCTAGAGAGTCTGAAACAGTCTCTTCCCTGTTCTCTCAGGGTTCTTTCTCACAGGCCCTTTACCTCGTCAGCTTTTAACAGTCTTTGGCCCTTCTTGTCAAGTCTCTCTCTCCCTCTGTGCTTGGAGAGCTTCACAGTCCTATCCCTGCTTAGGCAGGGTTTCTCCTCATTCTCCATACCTGTGGAATCTTCCAGCCTTCCACTTCTTCTGGTCCCAGCCAACAACTGCTCTGTCCAGCTGCTGCTGCAGCTTCCTCAGCCAGCCAGCAACATTGCACTTCCTCCTTTGGCTCCAGCCAGCAACTGAGCTGTCCAGGCCCTGCAACTCCTTTTATATGAGCCTTCTAGGCTCTGATTGGCTGCCTCCCTTCAGCCTCTCTAGGCCACTTAGAGGACCCCACTCTATTGCCTTCTTTCTGTGGCGGGGTGTGGTAGGACTGCAGGGTCTTCCCGAGGGCCTCAAAGGGCCTGGTACACCCCATCACAGTCACCATGTTGAAATATATATGTATACTATATATGTTATGCAAATATAATCCTTGATTCTACACTGGAAACCTCTAGTACACAACCCTGAGCCTTTGAACCTCAGATAACTTCAGGGGATTTCTCAAGGTCAGTGGGAGGTCCGCACTAGTGGATCCCAGTGCAGGATCAGACCCTAGAGATGCAGGCATTATAGCTCAGTATATACTTTTCTTCCTTATGAAGAAAGCTTTCTCATAAAGAAGATTGACTTTGTATCACACAGTTTGTCTTTCTGCCATGTGATAATTTTAATTTGTTTTTATAAATTCTTTAGTATAATGTTTAACCTAGGTTGTGTTCTCTTCATCTTTCATAAGATCAAATACATATCAAAATAATTTTTAGTCTGAAATTTATCTTTTTTAAGCTAATTTTATAGAAAAATTTACCTTTTACGCTGCCCATTATACCTGAAAAATTAGCCCGAAAGGAGTCATAGTATGTTTAGGTCTTTAATTTGCTGGAAATTTAAGCCAATGGACTCAAAACAGAAAAATATCATTCAAATATTCCTTAGAGTTTTCCTTGGCGTATTTAAATAATAAAATTTAAAAACATGTTTAAATATTGAACTGTTTATTATTTTCTTTTAAAAGTTCATTAAAACCCTAAAGGCTTCTGCTGTACAGTTGGAGCAAAAAATAGTCAACTGTGAAGGGTAAAAATTTAATCTTTTCAAAGAGAGGTTATGATAGGGTACCAGCCTTGCATATATTCACACACTCAAAATACATGTATGTTTACCAAATGCCTGAGGTTTGTACTGTTCCAGTTATGAAAATTCATCTACTATTCAGAAATCAACCTTGCCCTTAGTTATTGGCAATAAATAACCGAACCTAAAGACTTTCACTGACTTGTCATCCTTTGATCTTTTTGATAGCATCAGAAGCTTGGAATTGCTCTTTTACCCTAACAGTACAGTGTATGCACAAACATCATGGTCTGTAAATATATGCATACACATACACATCTAATCACATATTATGCATTATGTTGTTATACATGCAGTTGGTAGCACGGTTTATAATTAAGGTTGCCTGACACTTCCCATTATAAACCCTGTTTTCAGTTGCTTATAACTTTGCCAATCTTTAACCCATGTGGGTTGAATTTTCCATGCCAGATGTCTGCCTCAGGTTGAATTTTCTTTGGAAGATTTCAGCTGAAACAGTTCAGATTCCTGAAAACAAAACTAGGAAAAAATACATTGTTATGCCCAGGTAAAAAAAATTCCGGGAACCTTTTCTTTGACAATCTCTAATGCATCCATGCTTTGGAGCAGGGACTAAAAATTTGGCAAGGAGGTGAGTCTTTTGCTGTGCCTGTGAAGATCCACCCATCCCAAGCCGGCCAAGCTATAAGCCTCTGAAAAATCGCATTTTGCACACATGTAGTAGACACTTGCTAAACTGCAGCTAAATTTCCCAATGATTCCGTCTGTACTGGGCATGGTCTAGCCTTGGGCAGAGCAGGAATTTCCCTGCAATTGCAGCAGCTCTGAGCTATTGTGGGTTGTCCTGGGTCCAGATTTGGGCACCTGAACTAAGAGCAGGCATTTTGGGTTCAAGGCAAGACAACAGGGAACCAGTTAGTTCAACCTCAAAACCGTTAAACTGGAAAATTTTCTACCAGCTCTAGTCACTATACGCCTTCCAACTTCTGCAACAAATGAAGCAGGGGGCCAGCAGACAATAGCCTCCTTCTCTGCATAACCATGGTTCATACTCAGAGCATGTCTGTCCTGAGTAATGAATGAGGCAGGAGTCCTGCAGAGAAAATAGTATGTGATTGTGTAATTAGAGTCTTTATCATAATGCATATGCACAAGATTTAAGGTTTAAGGTTGCCGAATTAAGGTTGCGGAGGCAACATCAGTTCTGGCATTTCCTAACTTTTCAGTGCTTGACTTTGCAACCTTAATAATAATCTTTTAATGTACTTTTTTGTGTACATGTATACACAGTATGCATATGTATATGATCCTGTAAAGTGTATGTACAAGTACTGCCTATATTCATGAAGTAGAACTTCATCAATTTGCATTATGATCATTTGTGAATTACTAAGATTTGCAGTGAATGAAGCAGGCTGTACATGTGCAGTGGATGATGGTGTGATCTATAAATGTGATGATATATAAACACACAGAGAGATGCTTATCAGTGTGTGTAACCATCTAACAGTAAATTTACCTCAGAACTGGGAGGTACACAGTACTGTTCATTAACAGTTCTGCATTAAATTTTAGCATGAAACAATTACAGTTACCTTCTTTCCCCGTCATGATAATGAGCCTTACTTGGTTAACAAAAGATCTCTGGACTAAAATTATACTGTTGTTGGGAACTGGGGAAATATAAAATTTGTTGTTTGACAGTAATATTTCATTGGTCTAAATAAACCAAATTTTCCTTCAGGTTTGTGCTTGAACCTCTTCTGCCAAAAAAGATGCATTCTAGGTCTCAAGATAAATTGGACAAGGATGACCTAGATAAGAAGGAAAAGAAGAAGGAAAAAAGGAACAGCAAACACCAGGAGATATTTGATAAAGAGTTGAAATCTACCGATATTTCTCTGCAACAGTCTGAAGCAGTGATCCTTTCAGAAACGGTAATGTTAACAAACAGAGTTTTATTTAATTGTGGGCTATAACTCTAACATTTTTTACAATACAGAAGGGTCATTTTGACAGTTCATTTTGTTTTTAGACTTAAAATAACTCTTAGAAAAAATTCCATACTCTTTAAAACATTCATTAGTGTACCAAAAGTAGATACTTTACTAAACAAAAAGAGCAGACTAATGGTATTTTGTATAGACTTTCTGTAAGATTTTTATATATGGCCTTTTGAAAAATACAATAGTTGATATAATTGAAGAAAATTCAATTGCACCATTCATAGCATGGATTCTTCTAGTAGCTGGTCATGTGAGATTCTGATGGTTCTTCTATGTGGTTTCAGTTATCTTCTGCAAGATATAGTTCGTGCAGTCATTTTGTGTATGACAATTACATATTCTTTATTCCTGGGAGAATTCTGCACCAAAAAATTAAAAATTCTGTGTACCATATTTTAAAATTCTGCATATTTAATTTGTCAGAATAACACTACATATAATCACCCCAGTTTGAATTGTTTTGTTAATTTACTTCAAAGTACCTTTCAGAACTCTGTCTGTAACAATGCAGACACACAAAAAATTCCCCCAGGAGTAGAGAGTTAAAGAAACCCCTACGACAATCCAGTTCCTGTTTCTCTGCCCCATCTCTATCCAGAACCCAGCCAGGAGGCCAGACACCCACAACCCCTTTCCCAGAGCCCAACCATGGGGACCCCCCCCCACAGCCCAGACACCCACACTCTTATGCCCCCCAGCTGTGGAGGCCTCCCCAGCCCAGACATTCCCAGAGCCCAGGGATACAGACAGAGAAACAGCCTGATGCTGGGTCCTGGGCTTGTGTGGAGTTTCCTGCACTCTGCCTCCTTCTTTCAGGGCATGCCGGGACCTGAAGCTGCCCGGAGCCCTCCAGCTCCATCCCCCTCCCACCAACAGTGTCTTCTGTTTGTGAGCTGGGCTCTGACAGGTCCAGCAGCCCCTAGTGGCAACCCCCATTCTGCATTGCACAGTGGCACAGAATTCCCCCAGAAGTAATTTTTGGAAAGCCATTTTTAACAAAAACATGTATACATTTTCATCAATTCACTGGTGGCAGTATGTAAAGATATTCATTATAGTGTATCTCTTAGTTGAACCCCACCCTTCTTTGCAAATATTCCAATTTACCAGGGCCACCCCACTGGTTTATTTAAACACTGAAGTTTTATTTTTAAATTGAAAATTAATCTGTTTTTTGCTAGAGTAGTCACCATAGCCTTGGAAGCTCAGGAGGGGCATCTATTTTGATGTTATTGGTTTAAAACTTTGTCCTCAAGAAATACATGTAATGGTCTCTTCTCTGTGTTAGTCTGTGTCATGACTACTAGAGCAAACTTCCCTGTTAGCAGGAGTTTTGTTGTGTGTGCTCTGAACAGACCTCAGCAAAAACTTAAATCAGAATCCTTGTGCTCTCCATGGGTGTGGCACAAAGACTATTGAAATTAGAGTTTTTCCATTGTCTTCAGTTGGTTTTGGGTCAAGCCCTAGGTTTGTTAAAAGGGAGATTCTCTCTACCAGATCAAGCAGGAGAAGTTTTCGTAGCCTCTTCTCAACCAGAAGACACATTTTGCATAAATTTCCAATGTGCCTCATCTGTTTGGCACAGTGCAGTCAACTGTGTGAATATTAGGGTCTTTTCATAGTCATATTTTGACTGAATCTAAGCACTGCATTTGACATATCTCAGATAGATCACAATTGCACTGACATATGTTAGCTGTTGGAATCAGCAGCCTGTCTTGGCCGTTGCTATTGATTTCAATTTGGAATCCTTAGAGTGGATTTTTTCATTTTTAAACTAGTACATACCAAAGGTCCTTATCATCTAGTCATGGAGATGCTCAGTGATGAACATTGTATAATTATTAGATAAATAATAATTGTCAGTATATAACAGCAATTTACTTTATTTTACTTGCTGTTTTCTGGGTGACAACAACATGGGTTAAGTGACTGCTGCAAATTTTGGAATATCTTTTTTCATTCTTTATGCGTGATTATGCATGATTTATGAGTTCATTTCACAGCTGCAGACACCATCAAACATTGATGGCCTAGTCTCAGCTCTTAGGATGGAGCATGTGTCAACACACATCTGATATATTTCGTAGGTAGAATTCACCAGCATTCACAGTCTGCTGGTCTGTACATTGAGTGAATTCAGGGGCCCCACACCTTGATAGCTCAGAGGGTGTATATGTTCACATCTACACATGAGGAGCTCTGCTGGCAGCTGCAGAGGAAGAGTCTGATCCCCTGGTGTCTGCACAGTTGCTCTGCATTGGCTACAGCAATGGATGAGGCATCATGCATCCTGCCGAGAAGGGATAAGGAAAGGTTGATAGGGGCAAAGGTAAGTCTCAATGAAGTGTGGAAACAGGTGATGGGCACCTTAGAAATGCTTACAGGGGATAGATAGGAAGTTCGATTAGCGCACACAGTTCAATGATAGGCACAGGGATGGATTTAAATGGCAGTCTGCACATTTATTAAGTTAACAGTGAGGGAAATAGATTTTTTTATGTCTTCCTTTTATGGCCTCTCATCCCAAGAGCACTGCCGAATATTGGAGAGGACGGATCCAGGTTGGTTATACTTGCGCTGGTCTAGATATTGCAGTCCTCATTCTCAGAGCTTCTGGTCCTTTTCATAGATCAAGATTCACCATCAATGGAAATCTTTAAATCAAGATAGAATATTTTTCTAAAAGATATGCTTTAGTTCAAACATAAATTAATTCAGGGAAGCCAGCCTGTACTATACAAGAGGTCAGACTAGATAATCGTAATTGTTCCTTCTGATCTACGAATCTCTTCCCCAAGTCAAGAACTCTAATCCCATCAGATAATCTCACCTGGTAGCATGGCTGCTGTGCTTCTAAGGCACTTCCTGTGCTTGTCTACAGAGATTGAGGCAGTCCTGTTGGAGTCCAGAATGCCTTTCAACAGGAGGTGATATGCTGTCAAATGGAACTCGAAAAGGTTTCTGCTGGAGAGAGGCACCTTGGCCTTGTTTCTTGTCTAATTCCAATTATGTTGGACTTTCTTTTGACTCTGAAATCACAGCTATCCCTAGCAACTACTAACTTTTACTTCTCTGCTTTTTCTATCTACCTTGTCTCTGAGAAAAGGATCAGAATGTAATTTAAAAGTTCTTAAAAACAGATGCCCTCTACGTGAGAGTCTGTTGGACCTTGGGATTTGAATTTAACCAAACTTCTGAACTCATAAAAACCTGTATGCACTCTCTCAGAATGTTTCATTCTTAGTTGTCATCATCTCTGCCAGAAAGGTCTCAGACGTACAGTGCTTTAAGGCCAACCTAACTTTTACCTTTTTCCACAAAGATAAGGCGGTACTTAGATTTACTCCAAATGTCTCATTCTCAGAGTGATTGTGTATGCCTTCTTAGGGCTTCTCTACACTTCAAAAGCTACAGCAGCACAGCTGCACCATTGGGGGCTAGGTCAGTTTAACTATGCCACTGAGGGGGTATGGATTTGAGGTATGTCGACTTAATTTTCTAGTGTAGACCAGGCCTAAGTGCCCACTACTGTAAAAAAATATTTTGAGGCTAGGCACACAACTCCTACTATGTCTGTGGAGGCAGCAAGTGCAGAAAACAGAATTACTCCTGGCAAATAACCTCCATTTTCCCCCTTATATAGTATATTGTTTACATTTTTCTTTTCTTAGCTTCAGGCTACTACTCCATGTTCTACCATCTACTGAGAGTGAAAAATTCCCTTTTTTTATTATGATTGGTATATGGAAGGTATTTTTAACAATGGATGGGGCTGAAACATTAGAACTCAAAATTAAAGATAGCAAAGGGAGTAAACTGCAGAAAGGAGTTGGCTGTTTTTCTGTCTGATTAGGAGTATCTCATTGAAGAGATTATGACAGAGAATTGAAAGAGGATTATGGAGTGGGCAGACCAGCTCTGTTGGGACATTTCAATTACCAAACAAACACAAGCACACAACATCAAGTAAAGAGGTTATGGACCCAATAGAGAGCTCCTTCCTAACACAATATGTAAAAGACAAACTGAGAATGGGAGCAATTATTGAGAGAGAAGAAAGATTAGAAAGGGAAAGCGATGAGAAGAATAAAAAACCTTAGGTCAATATGAGAAGAGGGAAAAAAAACTTTATATATGATGCAGTCTTGCATGAGAATACAGGCATTTACACTTTTAATTAGGGTACATAATGGAGACAAGTGGCCTAGGTCTTAGCTCACTTTTGCAGAGAAATAGCCAGAAGTCTCTCAAAGTGAGCACAGCCTGAGCAAAATAGTAGTAGTCTTCATTTGGCTACATGTTGGTGTTGCCATTTAGGACTCTTGACAACTAAATTATTCATATTAAGATACTTCCAAGCAGAATTTTCCGTCTTCAGATAGCAGATCTCCATTTAGCTAATTGAATCAACCTATCCATCTTCTAAAAGGGTGGGCTTAACTTCACCGTATTTGCTTTCCTTACACTGGTGAAAGGGAAATCAGTTTTCATTTAAAATGACATTAACCTGCTCTGTCTTAAAAGAAAAGGTCAGTTATTTTGCAAGGACGTATGGTTTCTCCTTTGTCAAATCATATTTTCCAGATATATTTGCCAGTACGGAGCTGAGCCATTGTATACACTGAATGATATTTGCAAATAGCCAAATATAGCCGTCACTGTCATTTATCTGCCTTAATCATTCTTTCTGAATCCTGAGCTGTCCTGCACATTGACACAATTGGACTGCACCTCTCTACTCAGAAATATTTGAGGCAGTTCAGACTTGTCCAGGTGGCTCCAGCACTTACCCCACACCCCTCCTATCTTTGTACCAGTTTCTCTGTCTCCAGGGGTACAAGCAGAGCTGCAACCACACCTTTTAAGGCTGGTTTTGGGACATCAGCAAGGAAAAAAATTCTCCCTTCTCTCTCCTAAGGGCAAAATCATTCTCTCTATCACCTATCAGGACAAGCAGGCCAAATGGAGAAAGCTGAAGACCAAGAGGGGCTCCCTAGATATGTTACTTGCTTACCTGGCTCTCATTATTGTAGTATCTGAGTACCTCACATCTTTAATATACTTATCCTCACAACACTCCTGCAAGGTACTATTTCCTGCCATTTTACAGATAGGGAACTGAGGCACAGAGAGACTAGCCCACAGTGGAAGCTTGTAGCAGAACAGGAAATTGAATACTGGTCTCCTTAATCCCAGGCTAGCACCCTAGCCACTGAACTATCTTTTGTCTGTAGAAGCAGACCCTTTCAGGAGCCACAGAAAGGGAGCTCTACCACGATTGCTCCCAGCCTGTGGACCCTCACAATGTCAGAGAAAAAGGCCTGGAGTTTGGGACCTCTGCTTCCTCCACATCAGCTGCGTCTCTTCCAGAGACACCTCTACAAGGTTGGAAGGGAAAAGTTTCAAGGTTCCATCACTGGTTCTTAAGCTGTAATTTGGCAAGGACGTTTTATCTTTGAAACTATTCTTCCCAAGAGGAAGAACTGGGCTGTTTTAAAGATGTTGTCCTCCACTTCCTTTCCAGCTGTAGTTTGGAAGAATTAAAGGGATGAATAGCACAAAAGTGATAAAGATCCTCATATCCTTCCATGAATGTCATCATCCTTCAAAGAAGGGGAGCTTGGCTTTGGATCATGAAAAACTTGAACCAGAGAAGCAGGAGAGATTCTCCCCCTCTGACATGTTTGAAACCATGGGGAAGAAGGTGTTAGCCACCATCAAGATCCAGTCAGAGAAAGAGGATAATTAGGCCATATTGCAAAAATAGGCCACAGTTATAGTGAAATAAGAGTGTCAACAAAACTGTCTCACTGTTTTAACTAAATCAGTTTAAATCATGCTTTTATTTAAACCTGTGTGACTTTCTCACATAGACATGGGCTAAGAGCTCAAAAGAATAACATTACTCACATATGAGATGATTTGCTCTATTCTCAGACCCTCATATAGGCAAAAAAGACCAAGATAAAGTTTGAGACAACAGTTCAGATAAGAGAGACATGGTGAGATTATTGGCAAGAAGTCTCAAAACCATAATTCGGGGATGTCAGTAACTCAGCCAGAGGTTATGGGGTCTATTACAGGAATGGATGAGTGAGGTTCTGTGGCCTGCAGTTATGGCAGGAGATCAGACTAGATCAGGGGTTCTCAAACTCCATTGCATCGCGATCCCCTTCTGACAACAAAAATTACTTCACGACCCCAGGACGGGGGACCGAAGCCTGAGCCCGCCCGAGCCCCGCCAAAGCCAGAGCCCCACCACCTCAGGTGGTGGGGCCAAAGCCCAAGGGCTCCAGCCTGTAACCTATACCCCACCACCCAGGGTTGAAGCCCTTGGGCTTTGGCTTCAACCCTTGGTGGTGGAGCTCGGGCTTTGGCCCCAGGCGGTGGGGCACAGGCTTCGGCTTCCACCCCAGCAAGTCTAATGCCACCCCGGCAACCCCATTTAAATGGCGTCACCACCCACTTTGGAGTCCCAACCCACAGTTTGAGAACCACTGGACTAGATGATCATGATGGCTCCTTCTGACCTTAAAGTCTATGAGTCTAAGAACAAGAAAGTCCTTTGCAGCTGAGGCCTGACCTGATAGGAGTAATTAACACCTGGAAGGAGGCATCATTCCTTGAAAGATAGAATTAGGGAGATCCTAATAGGGCGGCACCCACCTCTCACGAGCACACACTGGTTGAGTGCATGTGCCTGCAGTCTCTGATTTGTGGTGACCCCTGTTGGTGGGTTTCTCGGATGGGTTTTCAGTGACTCAGCCTCGGGCCAAGTTTCACACATGTATGTGAAACAGAACAAATCTCTTCTGGGGTATACAGTCTTTAACTTGTCCCAGCCCAGCTATGGCCTGTACCCCCAGGTTTCCTCCCTAAAGACACTTTTTTTCTGCAGCCTAACCTGGCCTCAGTCCTTACTCAGCCCCAACAACCAACCAGGAGCTCTCTCTTGCTCCCCCAGTCCCTGCCAACACTGAACTGTCCATGGTCGTGCTGCTCTTTCAGCCAGCCAGGAACACAGTTGTCTCTCCTCCAGCTCCAGGCAGCAACAGATGACTCCAGCCCTGCAACTCTTTTTATGTGAGCCTGCTGGGCCCCGATTGGCTGCTCCCTTCAGCTTCCCTCATTGGCTGTTTCCGCACAACCACAGAGGCTGCTTGGAGGACTTCTCTTCTGCTCCTCTCTGGGACAGGGTGTGGTAGGACCCTCAGACCTCCAGCAGGGGGCCTCTGGGCCTAGTCCACCCCATCAGAGAGGTAAATAGATTATGAGGTTGAAAAAAACAGAATGTCCAAGCAAGCTAAGAAGGAGAGCTCCCAGGGAACCATTTACTTTGAAGAAGAATAACAATGGACAGTTAGGACTGTAGAGATCAGCTAAGGAATAGGTCAAATGTGGACAATGCATAGACAGAGCATGCTGTATAAGTAGGGCCCTACAAAATTCACAGTCCATTTTGGTCAATTTCACGGTCAGAGGATTTTAAAAATCATAAATTTCATTAGTTCAGCTATTTAAGTCTGAAATGTTGTAATTGTAGGGGTCCTGATCGAAAAAGGAGTTTGGGGGTACTAGCAGTACTGCTACCCTTACTTCTCAACTGCTGCAGGTGGTGGTGCTGCCTTCAGAGCTGGGCAGGTGGAGAGTGGGGGCTGCTGGCCGGGAACCCAGCTCTGAAGGCAGAGCCACTGCCAGCAGCAGCGCAGAAGAAACGGTGGCATGGTATGGAATTGCCACCCTTACTTCTGTGCTACTTCTGGCAGGGCGCTGCCTTCAGAGCTGGGTGTCCAGCCAACAGCCGCCATTCTCCGGCCACCCAGCTCTGAGGGCAGTGCAGAAGTAAGGATGGCAATACTTCAATCCCCCTAAAATAACCTTGTGACCCCCCTGCAACTCCTTTTTGGGCCAGGACCCCCAATTTGAGAAACACTGGTCTCTCCCATGAAATCCGTAGGGTAAAAGCACACAAAAGACCAGATTTCACAGGGGGAGACCAGATTTCACAGTCCGTGGCGTGTTTTTCATGGCTGTGAATTTGGTAGGTCCCTATGCATAGGAATTGTTTCCTGCAAAATAACCAAGCTAATTCAAAAATATGTGATGTAATGTGTAGGAAATGCAATGACGTGTAAATATATGCAAAGGGAGAGGGTTTCTGTGTAACTTTGGAGCTGTGATTTACTCTGCATCCACAACCCTGCATTTGAGGCTTATCAACTTAGCTTAGTGTTGCTGTATGCCAAATAAAGGAAACCTGAGTGACACAATCTGGAGTCAAGCTGAGTGTTTTGGATCCCAGAGAACTGTGCTTCCAGAACTGGACAAGTTGTTCTGGATAAGCAGAGTGGAAAAGGTCTTGGAGGGAATCCCTAATTCTGCAAGACACAAGTTGTAAGGAGAGATTTGTAGGTTATGGAACTGAAAGTAGTATGCCAATGTATCAGTCTGGGGCTACTGTGTATATCTGATCACCCTGGATGCATTCAATTTTGAGTGATTTTGGGGGTTTTGGAGAAAGAGGACTAATTTAACATCTAAGACAGTGGATGGACGGAAGAAACATTTTCAAAGAAAAAATTATTTGCAAGAAACTGAGCTTAACTGTGCTTCGTCGTGGCAACTAGGCTGTCTCAGTGCATTTGTTGCTAGTATCGAGGACTTCAGGCTATTTTTTTACTGTAATTTCATTTAAAAGTATACGTTAAATAAAACAATACATGTTTGACTGCTAGAGTGAGGAAAAGGCAATGTGTTTAACAACCTATTCTGCATCCCTGACTTTTGATTTTTAAGTGTTCTTTAGTTTATAACAGATTTTTTACTATGATGGAAGTTGTTGAATATCAGAGTATAGTCACCAAAGACCAGGAAGAACTCCAAACATTGAACAAAAAATTAAACATTGCCAGACTACATGCTCTAGTTCATAAAAACCTGTGCAGGAAAGGGAAACCCACGATTTTGCTCAGTACAATACTCATTAAATCTAAAACATGTATCTTATCATTGCAATATTACATTCTAGATCTAAGGAAATGTCTTACTTATCACAAGATAACAGCTCAATAAGAAGTGTTTTTCTTTAAAATGTAACCTGCTGTGCTGTAATAATGTGTGTTTCTGCTCAGGCTATGTGACACATTATGGTGAAACCATCACATTTTTGTCCTAATGCAGATCAGTCCACTGAGACCACAAAGACCAAAGAGCCAAGTTATCAATGTCATTGCAAGTGAAAGACGTTTTTCTGTCTCTCCATCATCTCCAGCTTCTCAGTCAACACCACCTCCAATCACTCCAAGGACCAAACTTCCTTTCAATTTACCGTCCAGTAAGTTTTTTTTTTTAATGAAACTTTGTTCCTAAAATATTTTGTGCAGAATGAATTACATTTCAGCCCCCTTACTCTGAAATGTTTCAGAATCAACTGAACCACTTAAGTCAGATCAACAAGAGGATAATCCAATGTGTACATTCACATCATGAGGTATAAGTGTATTTTTGGGAGTTAACAGATGTATGGTTGTTTAAGCTATATTATTACAGATGATGATTTCTGTGACTTGATCACTTGGTCATGTTTACATTTCTTACACGTTTTAATATAAGAATTAATTTAAAATAATGGGAATATTGTGAACTGACTCTCTCTCTCTCGTGACTGTATTTCTCAAATCTTTTTAGAGATTTGGTGTAAAAAGTTCAGTGGCTGGAGTTTTGATTACTTTCATTTAATACCATCTTCTCTACCTCTGTGTACATGTTTAAAAAAAAAAGTGGTATTTTTCCTAACACACACACAGGCAGGCCTTAATCTTGCAAAGCATTTCAGGCAATTTATAAGTGTTACAGTCAAATATTTCATCAACATGTGTTCCCAAAGATTCTCACCAGCATGCTCCAAGTTCTCTCTGTGAGTTTTACTGCCACTGACCATAAGATGTAGCTTGCAGATACATACTATAGTAAGGAATTTGCTCCTTAGGCCTGTGCTATGGTACACCTCTTGTGTTTGTCAAGTGACAAAAACTATTTTTGACTTTTTACTAAAACAAGAAAAATTGCTTAAAGAAATAAGTTTTCTGCTCCATTTCACAGTGTCATTTTTTAAAAATATTGTTGTTTTATAAGTGCCTAAAGATTCATGCTGTGCTGGCTTCTGTAGAGTACAAAGGTTGAAGGAACAATCTCCAGCTACTGTAGTTAGTACCTGAGATGGACTTTCCTTGTGTGTGTAGTAGCTACAAGACAGAATAGCTTGTCTTTTCCCTGCATTTCTCAGTGAATTCTTCTGTAAACTTTCATAGGTTGGATTCAGTCTTCAAGAACTCGTATTACATAACTGAATGGAGTACAACTCCCATTTTGTGTACAAAGTTAGCTTCCACAAATTGCCTTGCAAAGTTTCCAGTTGTTGACACTTAGCTAAAAATCTCACTGGGCACTAAACTAATAAAGAAACAACATTTAGGAAATAAGTCCTTTTTTATGCATGTGCCTAACTTCTATTACAGATAACAAAAATTACAGATCTGGCAAGTTCACATTTGCTTTATTTGTTTTCTTTGATATTTTATTTTTAAATAAGCAAAACTTTTTGGAAAGAATGTTGACACACAGCAAATTTATAAACCATAATCCAAGATTCCTGTATTCCACATAATTGTATCAACAGAATTCACTGTGTGTAGCAGAAGTGTGTTACAGAATCTGAGGGAGAGGGAGGCTTGTTTGTTTGGGTTGTTTCTACACATCCTGGTTGGAAAGATAACTTCAAAAAGGTGAATCAAGTGTAAATCAAGTGTTGCCTTCCTCAGTTTCCAGAGAGGCTGAAACAATAATTCTGACTAATATAAATTAATTTTCAGCAATCCAAAAATGACAGTCTTGCACATTGAAAACTGAAAATTTGGAAACATAACATAATCTGAATTACATTTCACAGGGGCTACTATGCTAATTATTTATTTGTTTTCATATTTAATAAAAACCTCCATTTTAAAAATGTTTCTGAAGCTATCACATAGTTTTGAGAATATTTCTACCAGATTGCTGTGGACTCTAGGACTTTGCTGCATTATTTAGGTGCAGCTTGCTACAGAGTACACAGAGCCTTGACCTTAATCATTCAAAGAATTATAGCTCTAACATTTTTAAAGAATTCCAGGATAATAGATAATTTTTTGTGAAGCAAGCTGGCTAAAAAGAGTTAATCTTATATTGAGCTATGAGAATAGTGCTTGCTTCTTGACTATCTAGGAGAATGAAAAGTACAATTTGATAATCTGCTCCACAGAATCAAAGAAGGTAGAGATGAAAAAGACTTAAGTCATCTTGTTGATCCCTGCCAGTTGAGAATTATTCCCAATGGCATATAGTAAATAAAATTACGGGATACACAGACAACATTGGATGATGGTCATCTCAGATGACCTGCACCAGTACCCTGCACAATTGTAGCAAAAAGAAATTTAAATTAGCCTTATTTACACTTAAATGTTCAGAAATCAAGATGAATTTAGGCTTTGGGAGAGGAGATTGGTAGGGGGTACATTGTCTTTGGGATATCACAAATAGACATACAATATTGAGGCAAACAGTTCCTCCCCAAATCGTAGCAGTGAAATGATGTGGTTTTGTTTAAATAACTTTTTGCTGCAGTAAGGTGACTTTTGGACATACTTGTGACTGCCATTCAGGCCAGATACTTATTTTATATATGTTAATGGTCTGCTAAGTGAAGTGCTGGGTTTGGTCCACAGCTAAATTTGAACTTTGATTTTAAATGAAAAATAGAGTGTGTTGCAAATACTGTATGTATCAAAGCCCTTCACTTTGGGACGTATCCTGCTCCTTCTCTGTAAGTATGCAAAGCTATCTGGCAATGGAACTGGTGCGTCCAGGCTTTGGGGAGGCCAGGTAAGAGGTGCATACCCCCTACACAGTGGTAACTCAGGTACTACAGGGGGAAAGTGTTATTTGGAAGAGGAGCAGGGATGTGGCTGGAATAAAATCTATTATGCAATTCCAGCCATGGTTGGGGGCCACTAGGAATTGTCAAGGCTATTCCATCTATTAAAATGAAGTTGTCTCCACAGGTCATCTCCTCTGCTGCTCCTTTGTTTGAGGAAAAGATTCCTTTTCTACCTCTTCCATGGATCTCCCCAGTGCCTATCTGAGATTCACAGGCTGAGCATGGGGAAGTAGATTTGGCCCTAAAGAAACAGAGAGCCAGGTCTTCTCATACTCTTAGCAAATACACTAAAATGTTTTACCAGTAATTCCTGTATAAATAACTTGACCAGAAATTAAAGTCAAATGAATTAAGAGTTTGAAATACAATTATAGCTACTAAAAATAATGTAAACATCAAAGGCATCTATTTTATTGAGGGGTACATGTGTGCTCTGTTTACGCAAAAGTTTCATTTTCTAATCAAAGTAAATTTGGTATTTAATTTAATTGATTGTTTTCCTCACCTTTAAGAATTAGCTCTTCTGTGAGAGCACTGAAACGATAAACTGCTATTTTTATGTTAATCTAAGTAAAAATATGTGTGTGCTTCATTAAGCAAGGTGTTTCTTAAACTTAAATTGTATGAATATGTTAGTTTTGTGTCTCCCTAACTCAGGGATTACAGTTGTGTACATTGACATTTTATAAGTAAAATTCTGCTCTCAGTTACAATGGTTGAGTTCTGTTATAGTCACTGGAATTTCACCATTCTCACTGACCTCAAAATTTTGACCTTTTATCTTCTATCCACAATAGCATACAATGATTTAATATTTAACATGTTCTATGCTATCATTTAATATACCTAGGAGAAGTCTTTAGTACACTTATATTTCTCTGTTAAAAGGCATAAATCTCCCACTTTAAGATGTTTATTTAGACATAATAAAATACTATGTAACTCTCTCTAGAATGTATGATTAAATGTGAAGGTTTTGAAATGTTCCTCTCAAAAACTACAGTTAGGGTTAAACATGTACATGTAGCTAGTTTAAGTTAAATATGGAAGAACATCAACCAAAGGAAAAACAGACACATCAAAACTGCATACACACACAAATCTTACTTCTGCCAAAGTTCTCCAAATGTTTCATTAAATCACTGTAGAAGTATCATTTTATTTAATTTATTACTGTTTTTTTGTATTAAATGTTGTTAAGAAGACACATGGAGTATGAATGTTATGGAACTTGATTTTTACCATGAAGAGACCGTCTTTCCCGTCAGGAGCTCAAATGTCTAAATAGACACACAAGACCAAGCACCCTGGGCAATCTGAGAAACCTGTTTGAAGCATTAATTTTTTTGGTAATGAGTGGGTAATGCTATAGTCTGATGATGTGTTTAAGTATGTGTGGGCTTTGTAGAAAGTGGGTTTTGAGGGGTTTGTAAGAAGAGGTGGTGGGATGCCTGCTACTTTTGGATGTGGGAAGGCGTTCCAAGTGTAGGGAACAGAATGAAAGGAAGGATAAGAATGAGAGAAAAGGAAACAATGGGAGAAGTGAGGCAGAATTCATTCAGGAAGAAGTAGACAGATATGGGAACAGTGAAGCAGGCAGCCATAGAATTGCTCAGGTCCTTGAAGGAAATGACAAGTTTCGAGTTGAAGAGGCCATTGGAAGAATTTGAAAGTGATGGATGAGGGATATTTTTTTAGCTGATGTAGACTGAACGGACTAAATAGAGATGAAATGACAAAGAGATTTCAGTGATAAATGAATACAACTGTGTTGAAGCTAAAGTTGTACTAGTGAAGAAAATAGTAAGGTAAGCCATTTGGGAAAACCAGAAAAGAGAGACAGTGAGAATATTGCCAAATATTCTGCATTAAAAAAGAATCTGTGTAAACAAACCCTCCACTTACTCAAGAAAAATCAGCCTTTAAGTGAAAACGGTTTCCGCAATTTATAAACAAAATGATGTATTATAAGAAGGGCTTTATCAGTGCTCATTCCTCTGGCAGAGCTCTCGCTTAAACCAGTGGAAGATTTGCCTGTAGAAGAATGGCTGAATATGTTCCTGTGGGTGAAATTTACCTGTGAGAAGGGCCAGCACAAGACCTATACACCACTTAGGCCTTCAAAACAAGACTTAAATAGAAGTTAATTCCTGCTTAGGCCTAGTTCTGATCATCTTCACTAGGGTAAATTTCACCCTGTTAATGTTTGTTCTCTACCTTCTGTGAGTAAATTAAAAAAAAATTTGTTGTATATACTCTAGGTTTATAATGTTGGTTATTTAAACAACTAATGACTCATAATTTAATATAATATATAATATAATATTATATAATTTTGCCAGAAGCTGGGAATAAGCGACAATGGGATGGATCGCTTGATGATTACCTGTTCTGTTCATTCCCTCTGGGGCACCTGGCATTGGTCACTGTCGGAAGACAGGATACTGGGCTAGATGGACATTTAGTCTGACCCAGTATGGCCATTTTTATGTTCTTATGGTGCTCTGGATTTTGAAAGTTTTCAATAGAGATTTGTGGTTATTTATGGATTTCTTTAGTGCATTTAATTTTTAAAAGTCTAAATTTCTAAAAGTAGAAAAGTAAATAAAGCTCTGCTCTGTTATATTCTGTGTATACTTTGGAAAATTACTCACATCACATTTTCAATACTGTACAACCCATAGACACAGATGTTACAGCTGAGAAAATTTTATTTGTTTTAAATGATCTGTGAATATCAGCGAGTGAAATCTGAGACAAGGGACAATGTTGTACAATTTCCTTTTTTATTAAACAGTGAGAGACCTTGTAGTGTTGATACAGACGGTACACTTAAAAGTTGACCTACCCTGACACAGTGATCCTTACTTTCATGATTCCAGCAGTTTCTTTTTCTTTCTTTTTTTTTAATTTAAAAGCTATTGTTCCATGAGCAGCAAATAATTATACAGTCTATGAAATGAAGAGTGAACAAATGGATGCATGGGCACTATCTCTATCATAGCATTAATGCCTGAAGAAACATTCTGCATCTTAAGATTGATTTAAATGATCCAGAGGCTTAAAGAAATGTTAATTTTTACAGATCTGGACCTGAATGGGGTGTCTAGTTTGGAAATGGCAGACATTCCTCCTCCTTTGCCTCTCAAAGGTAGCATTGCAGATTATGGAAATCTCATGGAAAATCAAGAATTGATTAGCCCTACAACACCCCCCGCTGCACATCAAAGGGTAAGTCTTAGAGGTACAAATGATTTTCTGCTAGTTTATTTGCAACATTATACTGGCCAAGAACATGAAGTTCTATGTAATGCTGATAGCAGACATGTATGCTTCCAAATGATTTCTACTACTACAGAACAGTGTCTTAATCAGGGCGTGAAGGAATGTAGTGGCTCATTCTAAATGACTTGTAATAAAGTTAGATTCATTCTGGAGAAAACTAAATATAAAGCAAAACACTGTTAAATGTGTTAGCAAGGGAGCTTAAAGTGACAGGATGTAGTCTCAGCAGCAAATTAGTTTTTATACTCTTATACAATTCTATTTCAGGAGAAGAAATTAAGTATATTTCTGACAGCTTTACATTTTTGAGTTCTCTGTCATTTCCTATATAGGCAACCACAGTTGCCCCCTGAAAGGAGCAGATCCCTGAAACATTTTTCATCATAAACATATTTTTCAGATTCAGGCAGGGGAAGATACTTTTTCAGCTTTCTTATTTTCCAAAAGTCACTAGAATATAGTGCAGCTATTAAAAATATTTTGATTTTCAAAAAATCTTCAGCACTTTTGGAGAAGGCTATCATTTGGCCTTTTAAATGTGTAACTTTTTAGAAAAGAGATATACAGTTTTATGCAGGAATGTTTCCCTGTTCAAATTCCTAATAAGAATGATAATTTTTCAGTTTGCTTATCAGAGATATGCACAGATTTGTCTGAGTTAAAAAAATAATTCTGAAATTTATCCTTCAAATAATTTGTTTTTAAAAAAGTTAAGTGAAACTTGATCAAGTCTGGAAGAAAAGTTAGGTGGAAAGTTCCCTATTTTTATAGATGAAGAATGTGGTTTACAAGTCACTACAGGCCAGATTTTTGAGACGGGCTGAGCAACTGGAGTTGTACATACTCTCCACTTCTGAAAATCAGGCCCTGAGTGACTTCCCAGAGGTCATGCATGAAGTCTGTGGTAATTCTGGAAATAGAACCCAGATTTTCTGATTCCCTGTCTTGTGCCTCAACCGCAAAGCTAATTTAATATGATCATCAATTCTGTGGACTTGGACTTTATTCAAGTACAAACAGGAAAGAAACATGCCAAAATAGCTAAAGCACAGGTCTGAGAGTAATAAGATAAGGGTTCTATTCTGAGACTTTGCCACTGACTTGCTGAGTGATCTAGGACAATTCACTTAACATTTTGCCTCAGTTTTTTATCTTTAAAATGGGTATCATAACACTGTGCTTCATTGAGACTTTGTGGTTTTACACATTTTTTACAGTCCTCCAGAATGTTTTCTGTCTTTTACTCTAGTTTGCCAAAATGTCCAGATCCCTAACCACCAGTTTCTGAGGGAGCTCAGGATTTGAACACAACCTGAAAAGTTAATCAAAAATATGTTCTAAATCCTTAGATAATAAGCTCCTGAAATTTTATAAGACAACAACTGAGTGTTTGGCTCTTCATCTAGACTTCATAAACTCTTCAAGAGCCAAGAATCCGGGTGAATGAACAGTGACAAAGTCTGTGAGGTAGATTTGAAAACAGATTTGACACAAAACTAGCGGGATTATATTTCATATAATTTAAGAAATTCATACAATGTAATTTAATGTAATTCATACAATTTTATAGCAATGATTGCATTTATTACACTTTGTACTTGGACCCCAGTGAAATTATCAAAAGCAAAATGTGAAGACTGATGTAGAGCATGAAGATGATCAGTCAGGTATGCTCTTATAACTTTTATGACTGAACCCCCACAATTTATGGTTACAGGCTATGGTATTTCATAAATAAATAACAGTCTTGATTATCTGTCTCGTAAATGGATTAGTTTTAAATTATCTATTCTTAGCATCAATAAGGACAAACCATTGAAAAGTTCTGGAGATAATATTATCCCAATTGCTTTAAAAATGATACTACAGAATGGGAAAGATCTCACTGTGTTAGAATTAAGTACTTGGCTCAATACTGGTTGCCTTGAAGTCAAACATGAAAAAGCTTCAGCGAACAGAAAAAGGTACATTGACAAATGTATCAAGAAATGGGCATATCGTTCTGAGTACTTTAGGTCTAACTGCTGCCAATAATCATTTATGGTGCTTGAGATTTTTATTTTTTTATGTTTAGATTATTTGGAATCCATTGTTAACCTACCTTGCTTAAGTCTTTTTATTCCAATAATCTTCTAACTATAATGTTTTGATTGTTATCTTGTTCGTTGTAATTTTTAAAATATTAACTAGAATATCTATATACATATTCGTTCTTGCATTGTGTGATTTGTTCTGCTACAAAAATTCTGAATAATATACATGAACATGAAAAAGAATCCTTGGACTCTTGCAAGGATTATTATTACATCAAGGCATTCCTCTAGGCTGTTGTCCTCCTTCACAGGTTTGTGTACATCTTCGCATACAAAATAACTGCCTCTTTAGCATTCACAGTCAAAAGGGAAACTCAAATTAAATAGACAAAGGAGCACTTACATTTATAAATATTGGCTATAATACTTACTATTCACAGGATAATAGTTTTTATGAGAAGATTTCCATCAATCCAGCAGCAGATACAGAACTTGACAAAGAGTATGGCAAAGAAGGAAGTGGCGGTGCATAATAAAAGAATGAAAACAAAACATTTGTTAATGATGACGATAACATTTATTTTGACTTTTTGAGATTCTGATGCATCAGTAACATTTGGACTGGAATCCGTTTTGTATATAGTTAAAATCTGTTTATAGTGAAGTAATCCAGTGTTTGCATGTTTGTATGTTGCATTGCAGATTATTTTATTCCTTGTATGTGAAGAAAATGATTATAAGAAGGTTTTACTGTGTGCTGTCCTCATTTAGCCATAGAAAACCACGTGAGATTAGCTGGAAGCTGAGTTAAGTATTAGGGGCAGATCCTCAGTTGATGTAGGTTGTCATAGCTTTATTGACTTCAGTGGAGCTATGACAATTTACATCAGCCGAGGATCTGACTCTAGGAGTTCATTTTCACCTGTAAAGCCCTAAATGGCCTGCATTAGCTTACCTGAGAGATTCTTTCTCTCTGAGATTCACTGCAGGGGCCCTGATGCTACATCCCTTTCAACAGAATGGGCTGCTGGCAGAGCAGTCTCCATAATAGCCCTGGAGTTTTGAAATGTCCTCCTACCCCTGGCCTGAAATAGCTCAGAATAGCTGACTTTCAGGGCACGCTACAGGGTCTGTTTGTTTCACCAGGCTTTTGAAAAGAACTAGGGGAAAGTGAAGAACTAGCACACGTGCTCATACCTTGTGTATGGCAAAGGAATACTTGCCTCCAATTTCAGGGCTGTCTATAGCATAGGCTTTCCTTGTAGCAAAGGACCTTCTGTGTTGCTCTCTGCCAGACTCTCTTATACATCATCATCTGGCACTGACTGCATTAACCTTGAGTGCATCAGCATCATCAACATCACTTGCTTCATTGTCCCCTTGGTTCTTCCTGCATCTTCCATGCAGCCCTCAACAGCAGCTCTTGCCTTCTGCCTTCCAAACACCTTTAGGACCCCACCAAAACCTCCACTAACACCATCTGGAGCTGCTCTTCCATTCACTAGGAGAGCTACATCTTCTCCTCTTCAGACTCTGACCACGACAGACCTATGTTTCCTCCATGGTCCTTCAGCTCTCCATACAGGTCACGTTCTAGGGACACCTGGACCAGGGAACTTGAACAGTATCCTTACAAAAGAGTCTCCAGTAAGGTACCCACTACCATGGGCAGTACAAAGATTGGAATACCCTCCTGAGCCTTATTGGGCATCTTGAACTGTTCCAAGAGCATCTAGATCTGCCTCAGAATCTCAATCTAGGAGGAGTCACCTTCTCCTATACCAGCCTCATCCATGTATATGACAGCATGCCAGGTTTCACCTCAGAAGTCTGTAGGCCTGGCTTCACTCAGTACATCTTCCAAGCAGATGTTCTCTGGACATGCTGATTTGCGTACTTCCACAGCTGCTTCAATCCCCGGATTGGTTGTTGGATCCTGAGACTATATGCAAAGGGGTTCCTTTTCTGCTGGAATCAACTATGACTGTTGTAACAGACATGTTCACCAAAGCCTGGGGGGGCTTATCTGGGTCAATTTAAGGCTTAAGCACTTCAGAATCCTCAGGATGTTTCACTCTATATAAATGTGCTAGAGCTTTGAGCTATTCATTGGGCCTGAGAGATCAACCACAGGGAATCGAGTGGTTCAAGTTCTCGCAGACAATACCATAGTTTTGTTTTAGCTGAACAAGCAGGGAGGTGTAAGGTCATATCAGCTGTGCCAGGTAGCAATCCATTTGTTGAGCTTTTGTATAAAGAACAATATCTCACTAAAAGCTTTTAACCTTCTAGGAGTGAGGAACGCTATTGTGGATTCCCTCAGCAGGAACTTCATAGACCTTCTGAATAGTCAATAAGAAGAAACATTCTGCACCAGATCTTCCAACTGTGGGGATACCTGGTAAAAGACCTCTTTTGCAACCAATCTGAACGGCAGATGCAAGAGATTCTGCTCCAGGGCAGGTCACAGCCCACGTTCCATGACAAATGCTTTTCTCCTCTCATAATGGAGAAATCTGCTGTATGCATTTCCTCCAGTCACTTTCATTCTGAGGGTGAATGACAAGACAAGCTTAATCTTTGTAGTGCCTGCCTGGCCAAGACAGTATAGGTTATGGACCTAAATCAACTCTCCATTTAGCCACCTGTTGTTTTACCCTTGGTTGAGGATTTCCTGTCTCGAGACCAAGTCATGTCTCTACATTCCAACTCAGTCTCCCACCTTACAGCCATAAACCTCACCTTCCTGTTGGACCAATGAAGAGACACTCTGCTCCCAAGATATCCAGGCCATTTTGGTGAACAGCAGAAAGGATTCCTCTAGAGCCACATATGCAATGAAATGGAAAAGGTTTTCGGACTGGGTGGAATCTCACCATTTATTTCCAGACTGTACAGAGATGAGACATATACTTTACTAGCTACTACCCCTATGCATATAAAATCCTCTGGTCTCTCTGCCAGGTCAGTGTGCATCCACCTTGCATCCTCTCTGCCATACACCTTTCATTGGATAGGTTTTCTATCTTTTTGCATCCCTTGGTTTCCAGATTTTTAAAGAGACTTATTAACATGTGCCCTCCTGTGTCCAATCCAGTACCTTCATGGGACCTGAATTTAGTATTGACCTGCTTGATCGATAGTACTGTCCTCCCTTTTAAACCTTTAATGACAACATCTCTGTTGCTGTTGTCAATGAAAACAGAATTCTTAGTAGTGATTATCCCTGTGAGGAGATTCCCAGAGGCTCAGGCACTTTGTGCAGGAGGATCAGCTAACTTTTTCACAAAAACAAGGTCTGTTTTAGGCCACGTCTTAAGGTGGCATCAGCATTGCACCTAAATGAGACAATTCACCCTCCCAGTATTCTCTTCCAAGGCTGAAGAAAAACCTCAAACTTTGGATGTTTGCAGGGCTTTGGCATTTTACCTGGACCACACAGATTCTCTCCTAGACTCTTTGTAATCTATGCTGAAAGGATCAAATGACAACCTGTTACAGTGCAGCATATTTCACATTGGATGTCAGACTTCCTCAAGCTTTGCTACAATCTTGCTAAGGTCTCTCCTCCATCAAAGATAATGGCTCACTTTATTTGGGCTCACTCCTCTTCAGCTTTTTTGAGCAACATTCCTGTATTGGACGTTTCCAAAACAACAACATGGACATCAGTGCCTTTTCCAGACACTACGCTATCACTCAAGTTTCCTAAAATGATGCCCACTTCATCAAGACAGTGTTGCAGTCTCCAAATAATTCAACGTTCCACTACCTGTTAGGAAACTGCTGGCAAGTCACCTGCAGTGGAATGTATATCTGCACAATCACTCAAAGGAAAAAAAACAAACCGCAATAACCTTCAAGATGTGTTATGCATATTCTATGACCCTCCCACTTTCCCCACTATTTTGAGTATTAGCTTCTGGCAGTACGAAGGAATGGAGAGGAAAGCAGTGATCATGCCCCTTTATACTCGTGGCTCAGCATATGAGGCTAGTGAAGGCACATGCTGGCAAAAGTCTCCCACTTGAGTGCGTGATTGGGTGCACGTACACCTGCAGTAGACTGTATATGTGTATGATGCATCTCAAAGAACAACAATAACTGTACAGGTAAGTAACCATTTTTTGTGTGTTTTCACCTAGCTGAGACAATATAATCTTCTTAATGACTTAATGGCCAAATCAGCACTATACAGTACAGTATTTTAAACGTAACAGACTTACAGATATTAGGCCAAATATTCAACTGGTGTAAATTGGTGTAGCTCAATTGAAATCAGTGGAGCTATACAGACTTATACCAGCTGAAGATTTGGCACATTGTCACATTTTAATTATGTGAGTATTATATCCTGATGAATTTTTGCTATGTGTCACTTGTTTCTATAGATAAATAAGAAACATGCTGCTGTTTATGGATTGTGTGACTCAGCACCACTGTAAAAATAATAGTAAAAGAAGATAATGAATTTTTGACAACAGTGCTGGAAAATTGTTGCACAACACTATGTAGCTTATGTCCTGATTACTTTTCATTCACACAATTTATGGTTTATTAAGTGAAATCAGTTAATTCTGAAAAGTGAAGTATTCCTGATCAGATCTTAGAAGCTAACCATATATCTTGCTATTCAACTCCAATAAAATAAGAATACAGGAACTCTTCTCTTTTACGGTTCCACAAGGTTTCGTTGCAGAATTCAGTTTGTTTGTTTTATACTGCTTTCTGAGCGACAAAAACCCTTCACTCATCATATTCTTCTTTTCTGTAGATTAAGAATTTTTTTTGTCTTTTTTAATTCTTATTTTCTGTGTATACGATGTTTTGTGCTCTATTTCTACAAGAGAGTGAGGAGAAAGGAGAGATTTTTAAATTTGATTACTCCTTTTTGCACAGGGGAAAACCAAACAAATGGGAGCAATTTAATATTTGAAATGGAAAGGACAAAATGCTTGTATTTTCCAGATGTGCCTTTTTATAAGGTTCCAGTTTCTCCTGAGGTACACGTGAGTCAGGGAATCTGCCGAAAATAGGTTCTAATGTGCACTGGCAGACTCTATCTTTATCTCAGAAAGAAAAGCAATCTCCAAGAATTGAAGGACTCACTATTACCACTGAAACATAAACATGAACTCGGTAGAGCACCTTTAATTAAATGTAAATACAGGGAAATTTGATCTTGTATTTCAGAAATGTTCTATGTGGAATTGTTTTGAGTACGGGTGATATCACTGTTGTGAGTGTAGTGATCATTTTCCCAGTTTCATTTTGCCATCATTTATACTGTAGCTGAGTAAAAGAAAAGACTGGTAAGCTCTTAGAGTAGTGACCAAATTTGTTTTTGTACCAATTCATATTGGCTGTTAAGTTTTGTCTGTCTGATTTGAATTCTTAATAGTGCTGCCTTGGCATCATTCAGTGTTCTACTAATATATTCAATGGTAGCTTATATAAATGAATGAGTGCTAAATTTAGCCCACATTATAATGGAATTTGTAAATTCAATTATATTAATTATCCACCTATCTCTGTTGTTTCTTTTCTGGCTAATTTACTTGCAGGATGTGACCGCTTTCACATAATATGCATGTTTTTTATGGCTAGTATATTTAGCCCATCCTCATTGTGTTTTCAATATATGCTCTTCCCTATTATGTCTTCAACTCTATTTTATGATAATTGATCATTTGATTTCTATGAGTGATGATAATACAAAAAAACCCACTGGTTTGATTAAGGACTTTGATCTGTAAAATTGCCAATTACTGCCAGTTTAAAGTTAATTTAATTCAAAATGGCTCTTTGTAAGTTATGTGATCAATAAAGTTAAAGTAGTTTTCCTTTATGACAAATATGAAGATAAAATGCCTGTGAGGAAAATATACTAAGAAATATTAAGTCATTTTTTGTGACGTTCCATAAAGTTTTTCAGAAAGGATATACAGTTTATTTTGTTAGTAGGAAATTAAAATCTTTTGGTTTGGGATTTTTTTTAATGTTTTACTCGTGATCTGCAGTTTCTGTGTCTGATGGTCTGGGCCATTAAGTGTTCATTTTATAGCTATAGAGTAATGTTGCCAAAATTTTCAAAACTGGATCTCTAACATCAGGTTCTTAAATCCATATTTAAGTACTTCAATAGAACTGCCCTGTTTTTCAAAAGTGCTAAGATCTGCAGATCCCAGTGGAATTTGAGTCCTTCTAATAATCAAGCCACTTTTATTCAAGTGCCTAGGTATGGCTTCAGGAGCCTAACTTTAGACACCTACGTTCAAAAATTTTGGCCGGATAGGAGTGAATAAACTTAAAGCTTCAGACCATCAGACCTGGAAACTGAAAGTTACTAGCAAAACAAAAAAATCCCAATTTTAAAAAAAAAGCTTCATGTTTAACCAAAAATTAATTCTAATTGAACCTGTGTGTTCTTCGTATTAAATAGTATGTTGACTTGATCTTCTGATACAGAGGTCACTGAGAACTGTATTTGAATGTAAATCAGGAGCAAATTATACATCATTTGTGAGACAAATACTGAAAATGAATGTTGCTCCGAGCATTATTTTAATTAATCATATAACTAATGCAGCAATGCTGTTTATAGAAAAAGCTTTACTGAACAATCTAGCTATTCCCTGGAAAGACATATTGTAAATTTTAACTGGACTGTGCATATGAAATTCCTCATATGTGTAGGGGAGAAATGCCATCTACCTCCTTTTGCGGCAGCCAGGAGGCTCGGGCAGGACTATAGGAACAAAGACTTTGTATGCCAAATCACCACTGAATACCTGAGAGAGAGCTCCACTCTTCCAGCAGCCAGAAAGAGGAGATGAGGCTTCAGATTTGACACCTAACAGGCAGAGACTGATATGAAAGACATTTCTCTTGAGTTAGGATCCAAGAACGGTGCTTCAGCAGGAATCCAGTACCCTTCCTAGCTTGTGTAGGGAGCTAGGTTTCACAACCAGTCATTCCTTGTTTCTGGGTTTCAGCCAGTATGTAGACCCTCCCTCATCTTTTGTATCTGCCTATGGCTAATAGAGGGCTGGTAAATACTTCAAGCCCTGTGTTTAACTCTGTTTGCTGCTGTCTTAAAATATAGCCATGAAATGGACCTTAAATTACCTTAAAAGTACTTTTCCTCTACTCCCTGACATTTCTGCTGGCTCTCAATAAGTAAATTGAATGTTTCAATATGAGCAGACATATCAAGCATAGCTCTAGGGCTTACCCTGCCCCAAATGAATGGAGGGAATTATGTGAAATGGCAGGGAGTCATCCAGAACCACTAGGTTTTTGTATCTCAACATACGGCTTCTTTTCAAATAATGTAATTTCACATGGTCTATCCATGATGTTCTCATAATAGCATGAGTGTGTAACTATGATTTAGAAATAATGAACTGCCTTCTAATAAAAATAAGGTCTTATTTACAATGAATTCTAGTAACTAAACCAATCTATAAATGGAGCCATGTGAAGTAGAAATGAAACCCCAATATCAAGATTCCATGTACAGTATATGCAATAAAAGGCTAAGCTATTTCAAACATTTGAATTGTTCCCATGGCAGTGATCAAGAAACTTGGCAAACTCACAGTGTGTATTGTAATTTAAAGTATTAGTATGTGGCTAACGTTTTTATAACCATTTGTTTGGAAGCGTGTCGGATAGCAATCTAATAAAGTATAACAAGAATGGGTTAAGGAAACGGGGGGCATATAAAATGAGTGTAAACGGCAAAAAGAATAGGAAATAGCTGAGAAACCAAAAAAGCAAAGGTGGGTCTTGTCTTCACCAGCAGGGGAAGGATGATTTGAACCGAAAAACAATACTTAGTGGGTGTAACACTGCAGTATAACTTCCAATGCAGTGATTGAAAAGCTGTAATGATTTCATAGCCAATATGCTGTTTAAATCTAGCCTGAAAACGGTGTATGAACAAGCCTGCAATGTCCTTGTATTCTTTCAGCAAGATGAATTTTTGTCATCATACATCTTGAATTTTATGAAAATAAATCATTTGACTTCCATGATCAGTTGGAATACTTGTTTGTATTTGTCCTTTCATTCACTTCTGAAGCAAACAGACAGCCCTGTTGTATAATTTCCTATAATGTAGGGGGATAATTTTTTGTAATGTTTTTCATCAACTCAGAATGTTATTTTGAATAATGTTGAAGATTATCGAGATCTGATAATAACATGAAAGCCATTTATAATCTGTTTAATCTATTCCTTTTTCTTTTTTAGCATGGTGCTTTTTCTAAAAATATAAAATATAAAAAGAAAAAAGACGAGACAAGAAGTAGAGCTGTAATTCAATGTACTTTTTAAACCATGTAGTAGTTGGGGCGACAGCAGTTAGTACAGGCTGATAATCAATATGATATAAAGTATAGGGATATAAAATTTGACAAGTTCTTTCAGTAGACTTTTTCTGAAATATTGAGATAGTTAATCAATAACTCTTGAGAGACTTGTTATTGTCAGCAGTAAAAATTAGGTTATAAGTGAAAAGCTAGAAGCAAAACTGTATTCATAATGGCAAAGTTTGAGAGGAAGGTTTCAGGAATAAAACAGATAAAGTTTCACTCCCCTATCTGTCACAGCAGTATATGAAATCATACATGAACAACCACTTCATCAAAATCAGTTCATCAGTAACATATTCTATTCAAAATTCATTTTTTCTAGCACCTGCCACCTCCATTACCCAGCAAAACTCCACCACCGCCTCCTCCAAAGACTACTCGAAAGCAAACATCTGTTGACTCTGGGATTGTCCAGTGAACAAGAAAGCATTTCTCCAAAGAAAAAGCTGTAATATTTCATTTCCCTAAATATTTTAAGGTATATAACGGTTACCTCATTCACGCCTGTAGTGTCTAATGTTTAGTGAAATGATTCTAACTCTGAATGGAACTCATTTGTAACAGTAAATTAGTTTTCTAAACAGATCATGCCACTGGAATAAAGCTGTCACAGGATAATGGTGACCAATTGTTTGGGAGGAGCTTGCGACCTATTTTCAAAGCAAGGGGGCATTTGTCAACTGACAATACACTATTCCCTATTCCAGAACATTTTGCTTTGTCATACCAAACTACTTAACAGAAAACAGAAATGGATACTGGTGTGTAAAAATGACAGTTGGGCATTATGGGCCTGATGCCAACGCCTATGGAAGTCCGTGAGACAGGGCCGGCTCCAGGCACCAGCTTTCCAAGCAGGTGCTTGGGGCGGCATTCAGAATGGGGCGGTCGTCTGTGTCCCGCGGCGGCAATTCGGCGGCAGCGGCAATTCGGCAGCGACTGCTTGGGGCAGCAAAATTGGTAGAGCCGCCCCTGCCGTGAGAATACTCACATGGATTTCAGTGGGCATTGTATTGGGCCTAATAACAATACTAAGAAGCAGCATTATGATGGCTTCAAATAACAAACGTGTTCAGCGCATCACACATTCAGAAACCTGATTTTCCGGTAGCCTTTTTAATTGCTCTGTGTTATAAATAAGCTGATTTCTGATGATTTCTGATTTCTTTTTTAAAACTTTCATTATTGGTTAGCTGCTCCTCCTTCTGTCTGATACCATTTTAAACTAAGATAACTTTAGCTACTGAACAGGCACTAATTTATAGGAAAAGAAACCAAGTATATGAATATGGGACCTGATGTGATTCTACAACTAAACAGTTGAACATAAGAACGGGAAGAGCTTTTTTTTTTTTAATGTGTAATATTTTAGGTGGATTAGGACAAATTGAATGTTATCTTTTTGTCCTTGTGTCATCACTTTGTACAGAAGTTTGTATATATGACGGTTCTTAGAATGTTTTTAATTTTTGCTGCCTGCTTTTCATATAATAATGATTTAATGTATCTGCAAATGATTCCTTATATGTTTTTAATTTTAACTGCTGGAAGTGTATAAATCGCTAACTTTTTATTTTTTTCAAAAATTGGCATCTGAAAATATTGGACAATGATAAGGGAAAAGAAAAGGAAAGTCACTTTTTTTTTTAATTCTTCTGTGGTTTTTATTGCCCTCAAACTATATATTTTTTACTATATACAATCTTTATAATCTTATAGTGGATTGTTTTAAATACATCACTGACTCAAAAAATTAAGGATTATTTTTTAAAAAAAGGTTTGTCAAAGAAAATAAATGTATTTACTTGATATATTTTTCATCCTTTTTACAGAAGTGTTATTAATTTCAGGAGCTGCTTTATTAAATGTCTGTACTTTTAATTTTCTGAAATGCAGATTTATAACAAGAATAATTTGAACCCACCTCTGATAAATCCTACATTCTTACCCTATTACTTTATAATAGTTACATAACTTGTTTATGATGCATATATGTAGTGTTGAAATAAATAAGAATTTCAACACTATGAAGGTGCATCTTTTATATGCCATTCACATTGCGTTTGACAGCCTATTTCAATTTTAAAGCCATTGTTGTATAAACAGCACATAAAATAGCTCAGTTTTACGTGGCGCTTTAATGCTTGCTTGGTGCCAACCAGACAAAATAAAAGGCAGAGACACGACTTATGGAGCAGTAAAGCAACAACTTCATTAAATATACAGATAGTCCTTGTCACTCTAACAGCTCAACTGGTCAGATAAATATGCAAATTATTTTTCCTTTAAGCACCATGTAGCTTTGGATCACCACCAAGCACTTTTTGTTACAACAGAGAGAACATGCCATCTGACCAGAATTTCTCCATACAACTGAACTACTTATATGCAAGTTACAAGTTGTCCTCAAATTCCAGTTCACTATTTTTTTATTAATATGACCTTTGATTCAAAGTGGAGGTGGCCAACCTGTGGCTCTGGAGCCACATCCGGCTCTTCAGAAGTTAATATGCAGATCCTTGTACAGGCACCGACTCTGGGGCTGGAGCTACAGGTGCCAACTTTCCAATGTGCTGTGGGGGTGCTCACTGCTCAACCCCTGCCTCTGCCACAGGCCCTGCCCCCACTCCACCCGTTCTGCACCCTCCCCTGAGTCTGCCATGCCCTTGCTCCTATCCCTCCCCCCCCCACCCCAGAGCCTCCTGCATGCCACAAAACAGCTGATCAGGAGGTGCAGGGAGGGAAGGGGAGGCACTGATCGGTGGGGCTGTCAGTGGGCGGGAGGCTCTGGTAAGCGGGGGGGGGGGGGGAGCTGATGGAGGGCTGCTGACGTATTACTGTGGGTCTTTGGCAATGTACACTGGTAAACTCTGGGTTAGGTTGGCCACCTTTGATCCAAAGGGTTGAAGCAGAAAAGGATTCTAGGCTACAGTCAGTCAGAAAAGTTTTTTTTTTTTTTTGGTCCTGCTCTTGTTTTAAGTAACTGCTGAAATCTCCTAAATGTCATTGTGTGTGGTAATTTTTCTGGTCATGTTAATTCCACTTAATTTCAGTTAAGAACTGGCCTCAGAGGGCCAAATTTTCATCTGGACCTTAACACAGTCTCTACTTTTGCACACATGAAATTGCATACATGTGCCTTTGCATCCTTTTTGCAGGGACAAACACTTGCACGTGCCTTTTGCAAATTCTAACTTTTGTGCGAATGTTAGAATTTGGTCCTGCAAGACTGTTTAGGACAAGTAAAATTTGCAATCATACATGGATCTTACAGTGCAAATTCTAACACTTGCATGTGTACTTACATGTGTACACACGGTTTTGCAGACACACTGGTGAAGCCTGAAAATCAGGCTCTTAGATTCACTTTGAGACTCAGATTGTTCACTGCGTTTAGTATCCAACAGTTTCTAGTAACTTGTACAAAACCCAGCCACCAAGAATCCCTCCCTTCACCACAGCTGTTGCTTGCAAGCCACATTTCACCGAGCCCAGGAACTAATCCAACAACGACCTTCTTACCCATTGATCACGCTGGTAGGCTTGCCATTTTTCCAGCAGGATAAACTCTTGCTCCACACTCTAGTGATGTTGCATCAGAACATCCAGATGCAATGTGAGGATGCCTCCAAGACTGCAAAATCAGTCGTTGGTGTACACTCAATAAAAAAGAGTCATAAGACAGTAATTGATTTGTTACACAAATCTTCAAAAGCAAAGAAATATTCATGTAGCAGTCCAAAATATAGGGAATCCAAGCATGGCCTTCATAATGTTGAATTAATAGCTCGCAGTCTCTAGTTATTGAATGTTTTTTCAAGGATTTCCTGTGTAGGAAGGAAATTGAAGTTGTTATATTTTTGTCATTTACCTTGAGCTATAAAGGGCAGTTTTCACATATATATTTTTGTCATGTTGAATCCAGACCAGTCATTGTACCTGAGAGTTTGGATGTTGGGTGGTTGAGCAATACCAACAGAGACTGCTCCCTTCAAGTTCAAAAAGTAGTGACCCTGAAAAAGATTTTTTTTGATGGAGGGTTGGATAATCAGCTGAACATGAGCTCCCAGTACAACACTGTGGCCAAAAAGAGTAATACAATCCTTAGACACATAAACAGGGGAATCTCAAGTAGGAGTGGAGTGGGTATTTTATCGCTGCGGTTGACATTGGTAGTTCCGCTGCTGGAATACTGGATCCAGTTCTGATGTCCACTATTCAAGAAGGATGTTGATAAATTGAAGAGGGTTCCAAGAAGAGCTACGAGAATGATTAATGGATTAGAAAATTTGCCATATATTAATTGATTCAAGAAGCTCAATCTATTTAATTTAACAAAGAGAAGCTTATTGGGTGACTTGAGTCTATAAGTACCTACTTGGGGATCAAATATTTCAATCTAGCTTTTCAATCTAGCAGAGAAAGGTACAACACAATGGTTGTAAATTGAAGCTAGACAAATTCAGTTTGGGGAAAAAAGGCATAATTTTTTAACATGGAGGCATAGTAACTGTTGGAACAATTTGCCACAGGTCATGGTGGATTTTTCATCACTTGCAATTTTTAAATCAAGAATAGATATTTAAAAAAAAAAACATTCTAAGAATTAAAATATATGGCCTGTGTTATACAGAAGATCCGACTAAATGATCACAATGGTCCCGTCTGGCCTTTGAATCTCTGAACAATAGGCCTGAAATATTTTTTAATCAAATTTGTTTCAAAGAGATACTCCAAGCCAATTTTCAGCCATAATAACCAATTTTTTATGCTTGAGTTATAACTACTGTAAATGCCTCTGATGAGGTCACAAATGCTATGTATAAGAATAATAAAGTAAGAAAAATCTGTGTTGCATTAATGCATGAAATGTTCTTCATAATGTACAATGTAAGCACACAAAAAGAAAAGGAGTACTTGTGGCACCTTAGAGACTAACAAATTTATTTGAGCATAAGCTTTCGTGAGCTACAGCTCACTTCATCAGATGCATCCGATGAAGTGAGCTGTAGCTCACGAAAGCTTATGCTCAAATAAATTTGTTAGTCTCTAAGGTGTCACAAGTCCTCCTTTTCTTTTTGCGGATACAGACTAACACGGCTGCTACTCTGAAATGTAAGTACACAGTATGTCTGTGTTGACCATTTGTGTAGAGAGAGCCAAAGGAGGAGCTTTTAGTAGATGATGTTAGTGAGAAACTTAGGGGTCCTGATCCTGTTCCCATTAAAGGTAATGATTAAACACTGATTCCCTTCAATAGGAGCAAGATTGAAAACAAAATCTAGGTTGGGGGCAAAAAGTTTCATTTCTGTTTTTCCATCTTCACCTATTTCAGTATCAGGTTAAAGAAGACTCCACCACAGTTTGCTTCGTACAAAGTTTGTTTCCCAAGAACTTTATGGCCTTGTGTGGGATTGTACTTCCCAAGAAACTTGGTGCAGTTTTGAAGGAAGCTGTCTGTTATGATGAATATACATGATCAACTATTTTTAACCCAAGTTCCCATGGTTACATTAGTCATTCTTAATATAAGTGTTTGATGCAATCAGATGAAATAACTATAAATAAAAGGTTTTATAAAGATTACAATTCAGTATTTAAATCTGCTTGGACAAGTTTTAATAAACATATGCTTTCTGGGAGTCATGCTCTTATGTTTGAAGTGCTGCAGTGCTTAAACACCAGTGTGTTGGGTGCTATTAAACAAGACAAAACAAAACGTTTTATTCCAGGCAGAGATCTTGGGACATAATTGTTTTTTCTTCATCTACTGTATTATGTACTATGTGTGTGTTCTGCAGCATTTCATATTGCTGTTATTGTTTATCTCTTATATAGCACCAAAAATTCATTCAATTTATAAATATAGAGTAAGAAGCATTTGCTTTTTCCCAAGTTTTCCTTGGCTTCCCTCTTCTATTACAAACACTGCACCTGCAGTGTTGTCACTGATGAAACTCCCTCTGCCCTGATTTTGTATTTTGGGATTTTTTTTTCTCTTGTAAAATTCCCTGTTCCCCCAACTTACTAGATAGTAGATTAATTTTCTTTTTGTGTAGTTTACCCATTTTTATTGTGCCATTTGATATACACCTCCGATAATTTAGCTGTACTCTGTTCTTTACCTTTAAATTACATGAAAGGTGTTACACATGTAACAACCACACATTCTATGGGTCAGTTTGGGAGTGGGACCCTCAGAGAGTAGCTCTGAAGGGGGTGGTTTCTCAGGAGGCTCCATCCTACCCCCAGTTCACAGGGAGAATGGACAACTTACATTGACATTTCTTTGCAGTAAGGCAGACCTAAGACTTTGGAAGGTGCAGCTTTCTTGCTCCTGTTGCAGATGGCCAGCTTTGTTCTAGGAAAAGATAGTGTCTGGTCCTGTATATGTAGAATTAGAAAAATAAGGCATTTTTCAATTTACATCCAGACCATATTCTGCTGATAGGTGCTACAAATTGTACTCCATTCAGAACATACACAAAGAGAGAGCTTGCTAGATGTGAATGTGTATGTGTGTGTTGAAAAGCCTATTTTAAGGTGTGTTTTTTCTTTATCTTCAGCTTTCAGCATGAATACAGTACATTATAGCTGCAAGGTCCAGTTGCTCTGACCTTTCAATTTCCTTTCATTCCAGTTTTGTATTTTTCATGGATTTAAACTTAATTTCAGGCTTACAATTGCCATTTTTTCTGGTGATACAGAGTAGTGTGGTTTGGGGAATAAATAACCTCTTAGTCAATGGGAAGTAGCTACAGTAATACAGTAGCTATTTTGCAGTAGTACCATTGATTATGGTTTTAATTCTTTCCTGGTTTTGTTAAAAGCTCCTCGTGAACATACTGCAGACTTGAATAATTACTGTAAATGAGATATGTCCATCAGAAAGGCAATGCTTTTTGTGGAGATTTCTTTTCCAATTTCTAAAATGAAAATATAACTTCCTTTGTATTGTAGCATACATGTGCTACAGTATTTAAATCCTGAATTAATGAACTTGCCCAAATTTAGTCAGAGTGGGTTTTGAAGGACATGGCTGAACTGATGGGTTACTCAGGCTCCAGTCATTAAGAGATCACTCAGTGGGACCCAGCATGGCCAGGGACTACACAAAACTCTGTTCTGCCAACCTGCTTCCAGTTGTTTATTCACTTATGCTATATAGTTGTTGGAGTCTAAGCAGATTGTCTGGAGTCACCTCTAAGCCCCAATCTCCAACCCCAAGTTTACAGAGATGGTGTGGCAGATGATATTAGAAGGGCTTAACTTCACAGTGTATATACCCATTATGTTTGTCTGGGGAACTGGATGGGGGTTATTCTGGCCATGATGTGGTGGTGTTACGCAATCAGTGATGATGCTTTGTTTTCTTGCAGTATAACTTTTTTATTATTGTATCAAGTATCAGGGGGTAGCTGTGTTAGTCTGTATCCACAAACACAGCAAGGCGTCCAGTGGCACCTTAAAGACTAACCGATTTATTTGGGCATAAGCTTTCATGGGTAAAAAACCCTCTTCAAAGTGGGTTTTTTACCCATGAAAGCTTATGCCCAAATAAATCAGTTAGTCTTTAAGGTGCCACCTGACTCCTTGTTGTTTTTTATTATTTGCATTCTAAGTTTTTTTTAATGGCGTTTCCTGTAAGGTATGTCTTTCCCCACTGGGTGGCTTCAGGCAGATTTCTCAATGCATCAACACACTCTGCTCATAAATCCCTGACAGTGCTTTCTCATTCCTATACTTACTTACATAAAACATATGTTAACAAAAATGCAAACACTACAAATGAAATAAACAAATATTCAAGCATCATTCAAAATGACTACAAAATACATCATCTCAAATCATTTCTGTATTCTAGGGTCCTCACAGTGGCAGTTGCCTTTTGTGTAGTTTGAGAAAATGTTCTGTTCATTCTGCCATCCTCCTATTGTTGGAGACTCCCAGTTTCTTTCTTTTTTTTTCATTACCAAAGTAAACATGCTTTTTGGAAGAGTTGATATCTAAAACTGCAGTGAGGCCCCAAAAGCCTCAGCTTTTCAGTGAGTCACCATGAATGGTGTTGCATGTTCTAAACAAAGGAAGATTCTGCTATTGTGTTGATAATTTTGACTAACAAACTCCTCTGGAAAAAGAAAAGGAGGACTTGTGGCACCTTAGAGACTAACAAATTTATTTGAGCATAAGCTTTCGTGAGCTACAACCCCGTTGGCTTTATTGTACTTGCCCCCCATACTGGTACTTCTGGGCCATGTTTCTTAGTGTGCATTTTCTCCCTCTCACTGTTAGAGTACTAAACACCAGCTGGACCTTCAGTTATTCACTGCATATATTTCACGTGCCCAGCATCTTCTCATTTGCCAAATGACTCCTTACAACCTACTGTATAAAACACACTTAGCCATGAAAGGTATCACAGTGCAGCTTCTGCAAGGCACCAGAAATGCTTTGCTATCTTTGCTACATTAAGCTGTACAGTCACCCAGTGTATTGTATGTATCTAAACTGTTCTCTGTTTGGCTGGATTACATTAAAAACTCCTTGAAATAGGGACCATGACCCAGGTTCTTGTCTTTCTTACACTGACTTTATTAGTCTAGTGTAATCCAATGGATTTCAGTGGAGTTACTCATGATTTAGAACAGTGTAGGTAAGATCAGTTTCAGGCCCCAAATCCCCTGATATGTTCATTATAGCACAGAGAAAACTGTTAGTGCTCAATAAGCAGCAAAAACCTACAGTAATTACTCTTGGATAATTCTCTGGTGGATCCATACTCACTGACAAATAGGCACGTGATTAGTTTTTACCAAATCCAGGTGAAGGGTTACAGTAAAGGGGAAACCATTCTTCTTCTTCAAACTCCAGCTATAGATAAATAAATAGGCTTCTTTATCAGGACCACCAAGTTTCCTGCCACCCATTTTCTCTGTGGGTGGTTGGCATAAATAAAGTGGGTCTTGTGTGGGAGAGCTTTGGGTCTGAAGTCTACAGTCACAATTACACGATCAGTAATGGTCATGTGGATTTCTTATAAATTTCCAGACTGCAAGGATTATTTACCAGATGCTTGAGGAAATGCCATAGTTAATTTGCTTGCTTTGCTACAGTTAAAAAGTTATGGCTTTTTGCCAATTTTCATCATAGGACAAGGAGGTGTCATCATTGTGACTCCTCCTCAAAGAGCAGGTAAGCAATATCTTTATTTTTCCTACAAGTAGAAAGAGAATTACTACAGGGTTGACTTTCGGAGGTCATTTCTCTTGATCTATCTGCTTGGCCTGTCAACAGTATTTATGATTTTTTTTTAAAATGTACATTGATTCCATGGGGGCTTATCATCTTGTGACTATTCTTATGTTTATTCAAAACGATAATCACAACGTAATTTGAGTTTTCTTTCTCTATCATTCCTGCAGACAATGACAGATCAAAGTCTCAATGTTGTAGAACTGAGTAAATTGAGCAGTGAAATACTTAGGCAAGAACATAAAAATATAAAACAACCAATGGAAATGAATGGATATCAAAAAACCATTACAAAGCAGTATGACTTGCATGCTGCAATGCGTCAAAAACTCCTATGTAAGAGTGAAACAATTTATAAGGTAAAAAAAATCATCAGCTTCAGTATATTGCATAAATTATGCTATTTTTACACTATTTAAAAATGCTTATTAACAGTTAAATTAACATTATGAACACTGGTTTGAGGAGTGTACTCTTCTACGGAGGAAAGAAGTCACTGCAGAATATGGAAAGTTCATTTAAGCTGTAATTAATGTGTCTGAGAAAAGTGTGTGTGTGTTATATATTCACTTGACTTTTGATTACATGTGCTCAAAATGGGGGAAAATCAACAACAAAAAACAAAAAACCCCTCAGTAACTATATTCTACATTAAAAAGCAGCCTGTCTTGAAATGTATCTATACCCAGGTGGATTTCTGTTTTTCATAAAGGTCTTAGAATGTTTCTTCATGACCTTTACTTGCATTTATTACTGAGTGGTAGTATTTAAGTGTGTGTTTGTTACAGTTTCTCTTCCTTTCAGTATCCTATTGATGAATCCATCTTAAGAGGAAATAACTAGAAAAATGTAAATAAGAGATTCAAAGGTCAGCTTTTCATAAATAACTTCATCATCCTTTCAGAGATGAGAGGATTTGTGGAGGATTGTTGAGTGCTTTCATTTGGGTCTTCCTAGAACTCAAATCACTCAAGAAGACACACAGGGTCAAGTATGTTAGCGAAAATATTAACTAGGCAAAAAAGCCAATCCACTTTTGAACCTTGTATCAAAAAAAGTAACACTAGACGGGGGAAAAAATCTTCATTCTTGCCATACCTATTCCGTGGGGAATTCTGGAAATGAACAGTGGTGAAAGCTGACAGTCTTTGAAAAACTGGTTATGGTATAACTTAGGGCCAACTGCAGCCTCCTGTTCTTAAGATTTACTCAGTGTAAATGTATCCATTCAATTATATAACAACCTCTTCAGTGTAATGAAACTGTAAGGACAGTAGTAAGTTTATGCCCATAGCACTTACACACATAATATCTACATTGCATTATTCTTTTTCCGAGTACAGGTGTAACGCTTTTGCTGTAGGGGATGTGACTGCTATTCTAAACTTTGGTAATATTAGGATATAGAACACTTGCTATAAAAGCTTATTTTGTTCCTTCTGTGGTATGTCAAAAATAGTTTTACAATATCATTTACTTTCCATTTTTTTAAAAAGAAATCACCATTCTGCTCATTAGTTATAGAAAACATAGGGCAAATTGTGCAGTCTTTATTCAAGTCTTATGTGTAATTTCCATTGATGTCAAGGTCTGCAAGATACCGTCTACTAACTTCATTTTTGGCTTTATTTTAAATAAAACTTTGTTTATATACAAAGTAAGAAAACTCTAGAGCAAATTACAAGGGGACATAATAAATTAGTACAAATTACAAGTCTACCTTAAAAGTCAATAATGAATGCAGATTGGCCAAGACTGATGCCAAACAGTATTACTTCCTTTTATATATATGACGATGGTTGAGTAGCAAAAATGTTCTTATTTTCTCATTATTATGTATACTTGCTTCCAAAGTGAATTTTAGGATTGTTCCAGCTTTTGTTTGACCTTTTCCAAAGGCCAATAGACTAGACTTTGAACCCCCTTTAAAATATTTCATTCTAAATCACAGTTATTTTTTAAATATCAATAAAATACCTAGTCCTGCAATGCTTGAAGTCAGCAAGAGTTTTGTCTGCTTCAGGGCTGCTGAATTGTACCCTAAATCAGTAAGCACTGCTGGACATGGAAATGTGTCTCTTAACTGGAGGACAGCTAATGTGATGCCAATTTTTAAAAAGAGATCCAGAGGTGATCCCAGCAGTTACAGGCTAGTAAGCCTGACTTCAGTACAGGGCAACCTGGTTGAAACTATAGTAAAGAAAAAAATTGTGGGACACATAGATGGACATAATTTGTTGGGGAAGAGTCAACATGGTTTTTGTAAAGGGAAATCATGCCTCACCAATCTACTAGAATTCTTTGAAGGGAATCGACAGGCATGTGGACAAGGGGGATCCAGTGGATATAGTGTACTTAGATTTTCAGAAAGCCTTTGACAAGGTCCCTCACCAAAGGCTCTTAAGCAAAGTAAGCTGTCATGGGATAAGAGGGAAGGTCCTCTCATGGATCGGTAACTGGTTAAAAGATGGGAAACAAAGAGTTGGAATAAATTGTTAGTTTTCAGAATGGAGAGAACTAAATAGTCTGCGGAAGAGAAGAATGAGGGGGGATTTGATAGCTGCTTTCAACTTCCTGAAAGGAGGTTCCAAAGAGGATGGATCTGGACTGTTCTCAGTGGTACCAGATGATAGAACAAGGAGTAATGGTCTCAAGTTGCAGTGGGGGAGGTTTAGGTTGGCTATTAGGAAAAACTTTTGCAGTAGGAAGGTGGTGAAGCATTGGAATGGGTTACCTAGGGAGGTGGTGGAATCTCCTTCTTTAGAGGTTTTTAAGGTCAGGCTTGACATAGCCCGGGCTGGGATGTTTTAGTTGGGGATTGGTCCTGCTTTGAGCAGGGGGTTGGACTAGATGACCTCCTGAGGTCCCGTCCAACTCTGATATTCTCTGATTCTATGATAGTGGTGTCCCTCAGAGCTCTGTACTGGGACCAGTCTTATTCAATATATTCATAAATGATCAGGGGAAAAGGAGTAAACAATGAGGTGGCAACATTTGCAGATGATACAAAACTGCTTAAGATAGTTAAGCCCCAGGCAGATTGTGAAGCGCTACAAAAGGATCTCTCAAAACTGGGTGACTGGCAGATGAAATTCAATGTTGATAAATGCAAAGTAATTCACACTGGAAAACAGAATCCCAACTATACATATAAAACAATGGGGTCTAAATTAGCTGTTACCACTCAAGAAAAAGATCTTGGAGTCATTGTGGATATGTGCAGCGGCAGTCAAAAAAGCAAACAGAATGTTGGGAATCATTAAGAAAGGGATAGAGACAGAAAATATCATACTGCCTCTATATAAATCGATGGTATGCATCTTGAATACTGCGTGAAGATGTAGTTATCCGCTCTCAAAAAAAAAATATTGGAATTGGAAAAGGTTCAGAACAGAGCAACAAAATAATTAGGGGTATGGAACAGCTTCTGTCTGAGGAGAGATTAATAAGACTGGGACTTTTCAGCTTGGAAAAGAGATGACTAAGGGGAGACATGATTGAGGTCTATAAAATCATGACTGGTGTGGAGAAAGTATGTAAAGAAGTGTTATTTGCTCCTCATAATACAAGAACTAGGGGTCACCAAATAAAAATAATAGGCAGCAGGTTTAAAACAAACAAAAGGAATTATTTCTTCACAGAACGCACAGTCAACCTGTGGAACTCCTTGCCAGAGGACGTTGTGAAGGCCAAGACATAACATGGTTCATAAAAAGAAAAGGAGTACTTGTGGCACCTTAGAGACTAACCAATTTATTTGAGCATGAGCTTTCGTGAGCTACAGCTCACTTCATCGGATGAAGCTGTATGTATGTATGGATGAAGCTGGATGAAGTGAGCTGTAGCTCACGAAAGCTCATGCTCAAATAAATTGGTTAGTCTCTAAGGTGCCACAAGTACTCCTTTTCTTTTTGCGAATACAGACTAACACGGCTGTTACTCTGAAACCTGTCATGGTTCATAAAAGAACTAGATAAATTCATGGAGGATAGGTCCATCAATGGCTATTAGCTAGGATGGACAGGGAACTACAGGCCAGTCAGCCTCACTTCAGTCCCTGGAAAAATCATGGAGCAAGTCCTCAAAGAATCAATCCTGAAGCACTTGCATGAGAGGAAAGTGATCAGGAACAGCCAGCGTGGATTCACCAAGGGAAGGTCATGCCTGACTAATCTAATTGCCTTTTATGATGAGATTACTGGTTCTGTGGATGAAGGGAAAGCAGTGGATGTATTGTTTCTTGACTTTAGCAAAGCTTTTGACATGGTCTCCCACAGGATTCTTGTCAGCAAGTTAAGGAAGTATGGGCTGGATGAATGCACTACAAGGTGGGTAGAAAGCTGGCTAGATTGTCGGGCTCAACGGGTAGTGATCAATGGCTCCATATCTAGTTGGCAGCTGGTATCAAGTGGAGTACCCCAAGGGTCGGTCCTGGGGCCGGTTTTGTTCAATATCTTCATAAATGATCTGGAGGATGGTGTGGATTGCACTCTCAGCAAATTTGCGGATGATACTAAACTGGGAGGAGTGGTAGATACGCTGGAGGGGAGGGATAGGATACAGAAAGACCTAGACAAATTGGAGGATTGGGCCAAAAGAAATCTGATGAGGTTCAATAAGGATAAGTGCAGGGTCCTGCACTTAGGACGGAAGAACCCAATGCACAGCTACAGACTAGGGACCGAATGGCTAGGCAGCAGTTCTGCGGAAAAGGACCTAGGGGTGACAGTGGACGAGAAGCTGGATATGAGTCAGCAGTGTGCCCTTGTTGCCAAGAAGGCCAATGGCATTTTGGGATGTATAAGTAGGGGCATAGCGAGCAGATCGAGGGACGTGATCGTTCCCCTCTATTCGACATTGGTGAGGCCTCATCTGGAGTACTGTGTCCAGTTTTGGGCCCCACACTTCAAGAAGGATGTGGATAAATTGGAGAGAGTCCAGCGAAGGGCAACAAAAATTATTAGGGGACTGGAACACATGAGTTATGAGGAGAGGCTGAGGGAGCTGGGATTGTTTAGCCTGCAGAAGAGAAGAATGAGGGGGGATTTGATAGCTGCTTTCAACTACCTGAAAGGGGGTTCCAAAGAGGATGGCTCTAGACTGTTCTCAATGGTAGCAGATGACAGAACGAGGAGTAATGGTCTCAAGTTGCAGTGGGGGAGGTTTAGATTGGATATTAGGAAAAACTTTTTCACTAAGAGGGTGGTGAAACACTGGAATGCGTTACCTAGGGAGGTGGTAGAATCTCCTTCCTTAGAGGTTTTTAAGGTCAGGCTTGACAAAGCCCTGGCTGGGATGATTTAACTGGGAATTGGTCCTGCTTTGAGCAGGAGGTTGGACTAGATGACCTTCTGGGGTCCCTTCCAACCCTGATATTCTATGATTCTATGGTGTCCCTATCCTCTGTTTGCCAGAAGCTGGGATTGAGCTACAGGGAATGGATCACTTGATGATTACCTCTTCTGTTCATTCCCTCTGGGGCAACTGGCATCGGCCACTGTCAGAAGACAAGATACTGGGCTAGGTGGACTTTTGGTCTGACCCAGTATGGCCTTTCTTATGTTCTTAACTTTTCTCTTTCCTCCTCCTTGTTTCTTAGGTAGGTACTCAAATTCCTCCACTCACGCTATAGTCAGGACATTCATTTCTAGTACCTCTCTCATCTCATTTACCATAAAAGTGAACAAGATGGCTGTCAACTTGGTTGCATGGGGCACTGATGTAAATACAAGCAAAATGACTGCAGGGTGTTTATACAGTCCTTCACATAGTGGCCACAAAAAAAGGCCCATTAGTTGTGATAACCTTAAACTTGTTGGTCTGAGGGAAAGGCATGGGCTCACATAAAAGTGACTGATGCACTTTTGAGTAAAACTTCAGTTTTGAGTAAAACAAATGAAGTGTTTATTAACAAAACAGAGAGGTTTTCTACATCAGATTCTTTATGTAACATTCCATCCCTAGCCTCTGCTCCTGAGGTTATCCTGGACCCTTTCTCTGCCAAATTAAATGTAAAAATATAATAAGAAAAGCCAAAAAGGAATTTGAAGAACAGCTAGCCAAAAACTCAAAAGGTAATAAAAAATGTTTTTAAGTACATCAGAAGCAGGAATCCTGCTAAACAACCAGTGGGGCCCCTGGACAATCGAGATACAAAAGGAGCACTTAAAGACGATAAAGTCATTGCAGAGAAACTAAATGAATTACTTGCTTCAGTCTTCACGGCTGAGGATGTTTGGGAGATTTCCCAACCTGAGCCGTAGGTGACAGATCTGAGGAATTGTCACAGATTGAAGTGACACTAGAGGAGGTTTTGGAATTAATTGAGAAACTTAACAGTAACAAGTCACTGGGACCAGATGGCATTCACCCAAGAGTTCTGAAAGAACTCAAATGGGAAAATGCGGAACTATTAACTATGATTTGTAACTTGTCCTTTAAATCAGCTACTGTACCCAATGACTGGAAGATAGCTAATGTAAAGCCACTATTTAAGAACAGCTCTAGAGGTGATCCTGGCAATTACAGACTGGTAAGTCTAACGTCAGTACCGAGCAAATTAGTTGAAACAATAGTAAAGAATAAAATAGTCAGACACAGAAGAACATAAATTGTTGCGCAAAAGTCGACATGGTTTCTGTCTTACTAATCTATTAGAGTTCTTTGACGGGGTCAACAAACATGTGGACAAGGGGGATCCAGTGGACATAGTGTAATTAGATTTCCAGAAAGCCTTTGACAAGGTCCCTCACCAAAGGCTCTTAAGTAAATTAAGTTGTCATGGGATAAGAGGGAAGATCCTTTCATGGGTTGAGAACTGGTTAAAAGACAGGGAACAAAGGATAGCAATAAATGGTAAATTTTGAGAAAGGAGAGGGGTAACTACTGGTGTTCCCCAAGGGTCAGTCCTAGGACCACTCCTATTCAACCTATTCATAAATGATCTGGAGAAAGGGGTAAACAGCGAGGTGGCAAAGTTTGCAGATGATACTAAACTGCTCAAGATAGTTAAGACCAAAGCAGACTGTGAAGAACTTCAAAAAGATCTCACAAAACTAAGTGATTGGGCAACGAAATGACAAATCAAATTTAATGTGGATAAATGTAAAGTAATGCACATTGGAAAAAATAACCCCAACTATACATACAATATGATAGGGACTAATTTAGCTGCAACTAATCAGGAGAAAGATCTTGGAGTCATCGTGGATAGTTCTCTGAAGACGTCCACTCAGGATGCAGCGGCAGTCAAAAAAGCAAACGGGATGTTAGGAATCATCAAAAAAGCAAACGGGATGTCAGGAATCATTAAAAAAGGGATAGAGAATAAGACAGAGAATATCTTATTGCTCTTATATAAATCCCTGGTATGCCCACATCTTGAATACTGTGTACAGATATGGTCCCCTCATCTCAAAAAGATATACTGGCATTAGAAAAGGTTCAGAAAAGGGCAATTCAAATTATTAGGAGTTTGGAACGGGTCCCATATGAGAAGAGATTAAAGAGGCTAGGACTTTTTAGCTTGGAAAAGAGGAGACTAAGGGGGGATTTTATATAAAATGTACACACACACACCAGCAGACTTTTGGCAGACCTGTGTTGGGTGGAAGGGTGCAATAGGTATGGTGAGGATGGGATTTAGCACATCTTCCTTTGAGTAGGGACCCACAGTATCATAGACTGGCCTGTCCCACTAAAATTCTAGCAGCTACATTTTGGGAATGAGAAGTTTCCCACTCAGTCACAGGCTTATCCTCCAAAGGCTGTCAGTTTTTGAAGGTTACAGAATGTGCTACCATTACTTTGCTGTAACCTTTCTTCATTTCTTCTCACCTCCCAGCAGTTTATGGTTTGGGACCTTTACCAGAAAGGTCAGGTTCAGATAATTATTGTTAGGGTGCCTCAGAAAGGTCCATTCCATGATGCAGAATTTCCCCCTGCTGGTTTTGAACGTTTTGTGATGTAAAGATGGGCCCAAAGCAAAACCTCAGACAAAGTAAGTTCCGAGCCAAATGCGGAGTTCATGGCGGATACCTCTATAAAGGGTAAAAGCAAATCCCTATAGAATTCTGGATGTTTTTGGATCAATATCTGAACTTCGAGGATGAGGCCTGTTGTTATGCCAAAAGCAACCTATACCCAGGATTCACTGCTCTGTAAATGGGCCTCCAGAAAATCATCTAATTATAAGCTTGATGGCATGATTTTGCCTTTTGTTTTCTCACCATCTAAAAATGAGAACCCTGCAAATTATTTTAAACCAGTTTCCATTGAGTTTCTTATCCTTTAAAATTGCATTTATAGTGATCAGAATTACAAAAGATAGTATTATCAGCCTGAGATGCAGAATGCCTTTGTGATTCAAAAATAGCAGAGTCTTTCTAACCAATGTGCATCTTGATGTTATATGTGTGCTCAATTACATTTAGTTAAAATGATTTTGTCTCCTGTGTTCACTAGTCATAGAATATTATTTTAAAGGAACTACAGTACAAATGTTTGCTCCATTTTAGTACAGGAAAAGTATATCCCCAGAGCAGTGTGACCTCAAGTTGGCAGGTAATTGACAGTAGGGCACTGATCTTTAATGGGAATAAAGCAGCACTGCCATGCTTTCACTGAGTTTCTGACAGGGTTATCTAACATATAATTATGTAACTTCAGCAGAAATGTTTTCTTTTTCTGTAGGCCGTTATAGTACTGAAGAAACAATTTCTCTGCTTTGAACTTATTTTTCTACATTGCTCTTTGTTTCTGGCTGACAACAAACGTTAGCTGATGGTGCAACATAATTGGAAGTGACCAGTGACCACAAAATCTTGTGTGGGTGTTCTTCCTTTAAAAAAATGTTTGCACTGAAGATACTTGTTTCCCTCTATTCTTCCCCCTCTCTCCAATCTGTGGAGGAATAGTGCATTGAATGCACGGTAAACACCAGATTACAGTGCAACATACAAACGTTGGGCAAACATTTTAAAGCAGTACAGAATCTCCATTTATTCAGCATATCACACCTTACTTAATCAGGGGAATGTTGTAAAAATATATTTCTGGGTGAAATTTTTGCTCATGCAACTGAGGCTTTAAAAGCACTGTCTGTGGGAGAGAGAGAGGCTCTTAAAATGGTTAGAACCCTAGCCTTGGACTCCGGAGAGCCGGGTTCAATTCACTGCTCTGCCGCAGACTTCTGGTGTGACGTTGGCAATTCACTTACCCTCTCTGTGCCTCAGTTCTTCATCTACAACATGTGGATAGTGGAACTCCCATACCTCGTAGAGGTGTTATGAGGATAAATACGTTGACAGATTGTGAGTTGCTTAGATACTGTGGTGCTGGGGCCATATAAGTACCTAAGATAGATGGTATCAGGCTGGCTTTATGCATGCTTTCGATCACAGCTCTGCCAATAAACCATTATCTTCCCTTTAAATTAAAATAGTATAATATTCCATAGTAATCATCTAAAATACTACAGTTTGCAGTAATGCTGTTGTAATGTTATGGCTTAATACCCTAGAATATTTTACAAGGTCTGATATACAGCCTTCTCTACTACTGTTAAATCTTAGGGATCCATTTAGCACCAAACTGGCCACCGCATCAAACTGCCTAGTGTTTTGTTTTTTTTTATTTCAACAAATATCTACTAGAGGAAAAATTACATGGAGACTGACACCATCCTAGCTTCTCTCTATTTCTGGTTTATGGTGTAATGGTGAGTACTCACTCTGGGGCATATTGATGAATATTTTGAAAATTGTGAGCAATAGAGTGAACAAGTAAGGAAGCTTATACAATTCACTGCAGTATATTTAGACTAAGCATTTACTCCAAAGCTCAATATTTTAGCTTCTAATGAGCCATTCTTGCATAACACCTGCATAGTTTCACCTTCGTGGACTGCCTTGCTTCCCTAAAAATCTATGTCCATGTGTTCCGTTTATCATACTCTCTCGCAAAGCAGAATTGCACTGATTCCACTGTGTCCAGGACTTCTGTGGTGGGAAGGGGGCAGAGTAGGATGTGCCCCCAGGTCTGTGCATAGAGACCAACGCTTCCATTAATTTATAGGCAAATAAATTCACATTTTTCCAAGTATAACATTTCATTCATAAACACCATTGCTGGCAAAAAGGTGCATGAAATCCCAAAATTGTGGGGTAGGCCTTTTTCTTTCTTTTCTTTCTTTTTATTTTTTTAAGTGGGTATCTTTGCAACTTCCCTGATGTTCACAGTTCCACATGTGACATGTCATTAGACTGTGTTAAGAGAAGGAATCATCAGGGAACAGACATTAGAGGATTACTCCCTCTTTTCTAGCAACAAAAAAATCTTCAGGGGACAAAGGAAATTCCCCAATTCCTCTGAAGTCCCATCTAGTGACTGACAACCCACCTCCCCTCTCAGCTTCCGAAGTTTCCCACCTTTCTTCAGAAGCCCAAATCACCCTCCATCTTGTTTGACAATAGCAAAAACAAATGTTTTGTCTTGTATTTTAAAAGAAGCCTGATCACCCTACTGGTGGTCAAGCAAGACCTAATGGGCCTTCCTATATCCACCCCATTTCTTTCAAAAACTGTCTCTTGGAATCCTACCTGCTATCCAGAAGCAACTTAAAGTTTCTTCATGGTCTAGTTGCAGGAATTATGGGATCCATCTATCCACTGGCTTCTTGAAGATTGCTGAGTACAACAACTATGAAGTCAGATCTGCCTGGAAATCAAAGCAAGCTCAGTTGCAAACTGACAATGGACAGATAAATACCACACTAAGCCAACATGGAACTTCAGGTGCCATTTGAACAACAGCTAAATCTCCCTGCCCTCCAACCTGCCCTGCAGGCTATGGGGTGGGGTGGATTTCTTAGACCTCACTAAGCAATTAGTATATATGGAAAATGAAGCCTCTGGTAACACCCAGAACCTGATGGTAGTCTAATGCCCCACCTTGCAAGGGTTTTGGGGGGGTAGGGTTCTTAGTGTCACACACAGTGTCACTTTATATTTGATCCTGAAATTAATCAAAATCTTAATGTAATTGAATTGTAATTTAAAAGTCAAGTTCTTACTCCCGCTGAAGAACTAATATTCATTTCCATGATTTTCCCAAAAACTTGCCATATTTGGGCCATTCATCTTTGCTTTCCAGTATGATTAAGCACCTTCAAACACAGACCTGGGGAATTATTTGGTGGTTCTGTGGGCCACCAAGTTTATTTCCATTATGGTCTAAACTAAAATTCTAGAGAGGAGAAGCTCATCATTTAACCCCCGCAAAATCACTCTTTTTTTTCTTCTTATGTTGCATGGGCTTTTGATTTAAACAGCATAGCAAAACCTATAGTAAATATAATTATTAATAATAATTATGCTTTGAGAATGGAAAACATTGCTTCAGCCAATTTAGCTACTGTAAAACTAATAAATCTATTGTGCTTTATTTCTATCATAAGAAAAACTGAGGAGAGTAAAGCCAAGCTCTCACCTATTTCTAGATAATTTACCTGTATTTGAGCTATAAAATAAATGTCTCCTGGATTTCTCTCTTCCATTGTAAAAGAGAATGATGGAGCAGCTGAAGGCACCTTCAGGCAAGAGCAGAACAGGCTAAGAACAAAACAGAACACATGCTAGCATTCTGGTTCCTGGAAAATTATGAAAGCATTCTGCAATTCCCAGTAACATATTGTGACATCTGTATATTCTAAACAGGGGGCTGTTAAGTAACAGTGGGTAGCAAAAAAACAACAACAACGGACTAGGAATTACTGTTTGCTGATCACATGAATTATTTTCCAGTAGGGAAATTGCATCTGTTATATATCTCAGGTTAAGATTTTATTTATTTTGCAGTATGTGCCCTCAAAGTCCTTCTCTCTTTTTTTTAATTAGCTGAAAAAAGGGCATACTTACCTCACCTGAATCATTTAATCAGCGCACTGTGATACTTCAGACATTTGGATGTATTGTTATGAACACAGATTAGAAAATTGCTATAAGATGAATATATCAATGCAGTACATTTTAAAAGAGATGGTACTTTACTTGTACCATGCAAAGAGGGACTTTTGCAATGTGATCAATTTTCATGTGTGGTGCAGTACTTAAAGAGTGCCGTCTTTGTTTTGTTGCCCGTTTTTTCAAATGCCTGAATCTTGCACACTGTGAAAGGAGCCATCATTTCCTAAAAGAGTGTTTCTTTCTAGAAGTTTCAATGTCTGCCCAGAAAGAGAGAGAAATCCTGGACTTATTGAAGTCAATGGGAGTTTTACCATTGACTAAATGGGGCCAAGATTTCATCTTTAGGAATGCCTTTCTGGTTCAGATGATTGCCATTTTGACTGTAGCAGATCCCTGATGATCATACATACAACTAGCTTCAGATAGCGGTCACCATTAAAAAGCCAATATTTACATGCAGGTACTTCACGGTAATATATTTGATACCAAAGTATTTCTGGAAATATTGCGACTGTGATACCTCAAATGTAAAAGTTGACTTTTTAATGGTAACTATTGCATACATATAAATATGAAAAAAATAAGCTCTAGGGTTACAGAAGATTTAGGCAGGAAATATTTTCCTTTAATCAGATCTTTCTTTTATTCCGATAGTGTTAAGGAAGCCATCATTTGAGCTCCCAGGAGATATGTTCCTGCAAGCTACTAGTGTTTCTAATAGCCTTTATGGTTGTTGTTTATCCTCCTAAATCTTTATTTAGGCATCTTAATACAGGGCCTGATTTTCAAAAGCACTGATCAACCAGGAGATCCTATTGAAATCAATGACTCTCCTGGATCTCAGAACCTGAAAAATCAGGCAACATATTTCATTGTTTTCCTGTTGGCTGCTAAGCAATCTTTTTTTTTTTTTTTAAATAAGGGTAATTTTTAATTTACAAAATATAGAAACTCTTTAAGAAATATGTTTTTTCTTTGAAGTAATTCTCACTTCCAGGCCACACCAGAGGGTCACGCATGCTTGTTGTAAGTCTACTATTTAGCAAATGTGTTTTATTCAAGGTGCTGATCTTGAGCTTACTCGCTGTTAAGGTTTGTGCAATCAGTAGCCAACAAGCAAATATGAAATAAATAATGAGATTAATGTTTGGTGTTTAAATGGTAGGAGAAAATTGCTAAAACCATGGCTCTGTGTATAAATGGGGAAATGATAGTAATTTTTAAAAGTTTCTGAAATCACTTTGATGTGAACTGAATTTTATGTTTTTTATTTGTGTGATGGAATAATATTCCTGATTGATTAATATACAGGTATTCTTTGTATATTGTATAAATGAATCCATCCAGATGAAAGCTAAACAAACAGCTGCAACTACAGAATGCCTAATACGGCCATCAAGAATCCAGTAGCAATATATATCTCTTTTTCCTAGCAGAGAAAATACAGGGCACAATACTGCAGTCTTTCCAACATGACCGGTCCCATTGTCTTCAATGAGACTAAGCATATGAATAAGGGTTACATGATTAAGTCCAAATATTTTAGCACTGAAACAATGATGGCACACAGGTAATATTTATTCATTTTCTGATTTCTCGGATGCAAGTGCATCCAGATGTTAGTACCTTACCTTTCATATCTGACATCACATAATCCATTGTTGAAAATAATGTTGTTGTGGTTGTGTTTGTCCCAGGATATGACATAATCTAGTTTCATCCAAAGAGCAAATACTTAAATTTGGCCCTTGAACCCCACTTTCAACCCTGCTGGACATAGCAGAGCACAGCTGGGCCTAAGAACCACTGGGTGAGATCCTGGCCTCATTGAAGTCAATGAGAGTTTGCCATTGACCTCACTGGAGCTAGTATTTTACCTGTTATGCTTACATTATGCTTTAATTAGCTGTTGTCCTCTTTTTAACTATATCATTTTCTTAAATATTTAATTTATGTGAATGGGTTTACGACAAAGCATAAAGTCTGACTATTCTATGTGTAAAGGATACATTTTTACACTGTTAATGGAGCTGCTGGATATTCAGCACTTTTGAAAACCAGACCTCTTATTTAAGTACCTAAACATGGATTTAGGAGCCTATTTTGAAGCACCCATTTTTGAAAAAGTGGCTTAGATTTTTCACAACAAAGGGAATAAAAATCTGATGAAAACAGACCTCAGGAATGTCATGCATGAAACCTCAGTTGATGGCATTTCTGTACCATACATTGACCATAACAACTCTATAAAGCCTCGAACTGACTTCGTCATCTCAGCCAACTGTGCTGGCATTTGTTCTTTAAAATGTACCACTATTACTACCACTCATGCAGTGTAGCTGGTGGTGGAAATATTGGGGAAAATAAGGCATCTTCGGCATTTTAAGCTCACTTTGAACTGCTCTGCTCAGAGCAGATCTGTATAGCACAGTGGCTAAAACACTGGTGTCTGCAGATGCCTTGCGTACCCTAGAACTCCCATTGTTGCTATCCTCAGCAGAACTGCAACAGTGGAAAATTTTAGGGTGGAAGAGTTTAGTGTAGACTGCCAAAAAATCTGGCAATATTCCCTAATTAACTGCTCTCGTGCTCCTGTGCTCAGGTTCCTCATCCTTGCTATGGTCTCAAGATTATCTATCCTATGACAGAGCATGTTATGTATCATTATAGGGAAAATTAATAACATAACTGAAAGAAGCATTTTCAGTTTCCTTAACATGGGCGTCCAAATCTTTGATCTTGACATGCTCTCTAGATTCTGTACAAATTCACCGTTTTTTTTTCTGTGCCTTTTCTCATCTCTCTTAGTCATAAAAAACCTTCAAATTCTGCATATAGGTCTCCCTTCTGCCTCTCTGCGTGGGAGCAGAGGCTCACAGTAACAGCAACAAGCCTGCAAAAGGAAAGTGTATTTTAGATTTAAAAGGGTTTTCTTTTAAGTGGATTAGATTGTTTTCATTGTAGATGACCAAACTCTTCCCAATGCATCAAACTCTTATCAGCAGCACTGTAGCTGCTAGTAAAAATGGGAAAAAAACTGGCAGAGTTGTAGGAAAAATACAGGAGTCTAGACACCGCATCTCTTATCTAACCACTAGAAAACACTCCCTCCATACTTTAACTCCAAGTTTTAAAGGCAAATATTGTAATAATATGCCAATACAAGTATAATGCTTACTTAATGTTGAAATTCAGAACCTGAGGTGGATCAATTTTACAATTTCTCTTTTAACTTTAGACTTGTCAGGTGCCATTATTCTCAATACAGTCTGACAGTTCTAGGTTAAAAAGACATCAATTACCTTTTGAAATCACCGTCTTTGCTATAGGATTAGCTGAATTTCTGCTGACGTAGAAAATTCATTGTGCACAGTAGACTTTGAAAAAATTCTTAAAGTACTGTATATAACCCTTTAACGGGCACTTTACCGTCTGCTTGAGCTGCAGTTGTGGAACCATTCCTGAAAGTATACCCTGCTCATGCTTGAATGCATTATGCAGGCATTCCACTCATTAACAAAAACTATTCTGTTGAGGTGTGTGGTGCCATTTCACTAAACTTCATCTAATATATGAAACCTGTACATTTTATATTTAAATATTGGATTATTCTACTAAATATGCAAATATCTGTGGAATCAGCATCTTGGAAGACTATGGGTATTGTATGAACCTATGCATTTTCATTAGTTATGCAATGTGCTGTTTTTACAATCTGGGTAGCTATACAATTGCACATACACCCCTTTCATTCAGAGACTGTGTCTAACAATATATGCTGCTATTACTTTTGTATTTCATCCCCATCATCCCCTTTCATTGCTAGTCAAAGCTTATGTGCTGTATTAGGAACTGTAGACCATTTTAGCAATAGTGGGTGAGTTGATAATAGAAATGTTGTAATTTAATGTCGAATTAAAAGCCAGAGAGTATAACTAGGAAGATATGGTGACCAACAGACTGTCCTAGATTCTCACATCTCATTTTGAAATTCTGTGATAGTCAGAATGCCCAAGGGTATCATATAATCATCTTGCAGTTCACTGATACATTTTCTTTTAGCAGCTTGTAATTGATGTGTTTCTACCCTCTGCTGAATGTCAGAGGTGGGTTTTTCCAGTTGCAAAAAAAAAACTTAATTAAGATATATAATGGTTAAAAATAATTTTTACTCGAAGTTGGAGAGTAAAGATTTTTTTTAAAAAAACAACAACCCACCCCCAGAATTTTCCCCCTTAATTATTTTTATTTGGCCACATCATTTTTTTTTCACTTTCATAGGTCAATAGGCATGAATAACATCACAATAGCTTATTTTACTTTATGACCTATTAAGATGACTTCTAAATGCTTTAAATACATCCACTACACTGAAAACTCTTATTGTTGTTATCAGATTCAGAGGAGTACATTTGGTCTCATAGGAACTGTTTTGGGGTGTACTCTGCAAAAAAAAAAAATTCTTTGAACAATTTTTTCAAGTACTTGCACCAAAAGATGTTGTTACTTTAGCTGAGGTTAAAATCATTCATAAATTTGTTACAAATCCTCTCAACAGTGAAAATAATCCCTTTCAGATGAGAGGATAGGTGGAAAAACTAACTAAAAAGTATGCGTCTCTGTGCTCTCTCTTAATTTTTCTTGCTAAGTTGATTGGCATTACTTACCAGGATGGCTTTACGTTTTTCTGTTTCTTTACGTACATCAAACTGAAATCAATTAAAACTAATAATAAAACCAATTAAATTAAATGGAAAAACTGTTAATTATATTTGTATTTAAATAAAAAATTCCAAGTGAGAAGAACCCTCCTTATTTCTATGAAGGCTGTTAGACTCAATTGTTTCTATTAATATCTTAAAATGTTAATCATCCGTTTTAGGAGTTTCCACTGATCAGCCTGGCAATCAGGTTGCATGTCTGGTGGTAAAATTGGGGCCCATAACTTTCCACTGGTGCAACTCCACCAGTGATGATAGAAGCTGTGGGCACTGTTTCTCCATCACAGTTTCCATCATTGCTGTCACTGAGGGAGCTGCAGCAATGGTGAATTATGGGTCAGAGTCTTTGAAGATGCTGATCTCTCATCTTCCTGGAGTTCCCGTCTGTGGACGTTACAAATAAACCTTGTCTCATGGTTGCTTTAACACTGCAAGGTCATGTGATGATGTCACCTGGTACAGAGTACCACCTTGGACACTGCTGGTATTTTTCCACTGGAAACAAAGGATTCCCGCCTTATGTAAATCCTATTTAAGGCTGGGAAGTGAAGTAATCTAGGCTCTTCTCCATTGCCTCCCTGCCTAAGAAGGAAGATTGCTGAAAATACCTGAAGAAACAAAGGAACTAAAGTGGGAAAAGGCAAGGGCTGAGTCCAGGCTGAGAGAGGGTCTAGCCTGTGAAGAGAAATAACTGGAACTCTCAGCTGCAGAAACTCTGCAACCTGCCTAAAACAAGATTTAGGGTGACAAGGCATTAGAAATAGAACCCTGGGCATTTTCCAATTTCAGGCTGGAAGTTTAGTCCCAAATTCTGAGGACGACTGAAAAATATCAAAGCTGTGTAATTTGACAACTGACATGCAATTCATATTTTCTGAAACTCTAAAGTGAAAGTGTTAATGCTGCAACAAATCAATTAAAGTAATGATATTCAAACTGATCAATCATAATCTGTCCTAGGCCTTGTTCTGCAATCCTGGCTCATGCTGAATAGCACTTATACAAGTAGTTCTATTGATATCAATGGACCACTAGATAAATGCTGCTCAACCTAAGGCTTGAGACTGAATTTAGTTCTCTCATTTCTGTGCTCCAGACATTAAAAGTCCTGCACATCTGGTGTTACAGGCATAGTATATGAGAAAGATAATGAGTTTCAGAAGAAAAGCAAAGGGGAAAGAAAGGTGATGTTTGTTATAATTTACAAAAACATCTACATACATATCTATAGCCAAGTAATATACACACAATGTTTTTCTTTTTTATTAAGCAAGCAAGTGGTTTAACAGATGTACATACATATGCCACCCCCCAAAAAAGGTATGCCATTAAGATACATTATTAATACAGAATAGACTTAATATAAAAAAGGTGAACCAGACACAGTATTCCAGTAGCAATCACATCATTAACATATACAAAGTGATATAACCACCTTACTCATACTTAAGGCCCTACCAAATTCAAGGCAAAGAAAAACGCATCATGGACCACGAAATCTGGTCTTTTGTGTGCTTTTAACCTATACTATACAGATTTCATGGGGGAGACCAGCGTTTCTCAAACTGGGAGTCCTGACCCAAAAGGGAGTTGCTGGGGGGGAGGGGTTACAAGGTTATTTTAGGGGGGGTCACGGCATTGCTACTGTTACTTCTGCGCTGCTGCCTTCAGAGCTGGGCAGACGGAGAGTGGGGGCTGTTGACCAAGCGCCCAGCTCTGAAGGCGGCACCCTGCCAGCAGCACTGCACAGAAGGAAGGGTAACAATACCATACCATGCCACCCTTCCTTCTGCGCTGCTGCCTTCAGAGCTGGGCGGACGGAGAGCGGGGGCTGCTGACTGAGGGCCCAGCTCCGCAGGCAGCAGTGCAGAAGTACAGGTGTCAATACCATACCAGGCCATCCTTACTCTGCGCTGCTGCTGGCAGTGGCTCTGCCTGTAGAGCTTGGCTCCCGGCCAGCAGCCACCACTCTCCAGCTGCCAGCTCTGAAGGCAGCGCCGCTGCCAGCAGCAGTGCAGAAGTAAGGGTAGCAGTACTGCAACCCCCCTCCTACAAAAACCTTGTGACCACCCCCACAACTCCTTTTTGGGTCAGCATCCCTACAATTATAACACTGTGTAATTTCAGATTTAAATAGCTGAAATCATGAAATTTACAATTTTAAAAATCCTATGACTGTGAAATTGACCTAAATGGACAGTCAATTTGGTAAGACTCTACTCATACTTGATATTCCCCTATTTATACATGCAAGGATCAAATTTGATGTTTTGGCCACAGTGTCACACTTGGAGCTCATGTTCAACTGATTACACACCTTGAGCTCCAAGTCCTTTTCACAGGCACAGCTTCCAAGGATAGAATTCCCCGCTCTGTAAATATAGCCTACATTCTTTGTTCCTAAAAGTATAACTTTACACTTAGCCATTTAAAGCACATACTGTTTGCCTGCACCCAGCTTATCAAGTGAACCAGACCGCTCTCTAACACTCACCTGTCCTCTTTATTTACCACTCCTTCAATCTTTCTACCATCTGCAAACTTTATCAGTGATGATACCGTGTTCTCTTCCAGATCATTGAAAAAAATGTTAAATACCATAGGGCAAAGAACCAATCTCCATGGAACTCCACTAGAAATATACTCACTCAGTGATGATTCTCCCTTTACAGTTGCATTTTTGAGACCTATCTGTTAGCCAGATTTTAATCCATTTAATGCTATATTCTAGTTGCTTACTATGTTGTGTGGTAGTCAAGTGTCTTATGAAAGTCTATTACATCAACACTATTACTGTTTATCAACCAAATTTGTAATCTCATAAAAAATCATGTTAGACATGATCTGGTGTCTACAAACCCATGTTGATTGGCATTAATGATATTACCCTCCTTTAATTTTTTATTAATTGAGTCCTGTCTCAATATTTTGCCCAGGATCAATGTCCGACTGACAAGCCTATAATTACCTGGGTTGTCCCATTTACCTTTTTAAAATATTGGCAAACATTAGCTTTCTTCTAGTTCTCTGGTACTTCCCCAGTAATCCAAGTTTTATTGAAAATCCAAGTTTTTATTGAAAAAGGAGCTCCTTGGGCTCTTTTTAAAAAACTGTCAGATACAAATCCCGGGACATGCTGATTTTAAAATGTCTAGATTTAGTAGTTACTGTTCGAATGGAAAGTGTTTCATTTTCCTCATATGCTATAACTACATTATCTAACTTCATCCCAAATACAAAACAGAAATATTTATTGAATACTTCTACCTTTTCTGCATTATTATTGACAATTCTACCATTTCTACTTAGTAATGGACCAATAACATTGTTAGGATTACTTTTATTCCTAATCTATTTAAAATAATTCCTTATCAGCTTTAACAATCCTGGCAACAGATTTCTACTTGTGTGCTTTTGCTTCCCTTATACATTTTCTACAATTTCTAGTTTCTAACTTATATTCAATACTATCAACTTCCCCTTTCTTCTGTTTTTAATATAAGGTGGTGGTGGCAGGATATTATTATTTTTTTATATCTGCCTTCACTTTACTTCTAAGTCAGGTTTGTTTTTTTAGTCAGTGCTGCCTTCTTTTTGGACATCTAATAAACAGTTCCCAATTACCATTCATCTTTTTTTACCCAACTGATATGACCTATAATTGTTTTCCACTTTGTGAAGCTGGCCCCTTTAAAGCACCAACTGTGTGTGTCTGTGTGTGTCTGTATGTATGTATGTATTACTGGTTTGGACTTTATTCTGTTTGTACATAACAAATATAATCAAATCATGATCTCTTCCGCATACACTACCACTAATTTTTATTTCTGCAATCAATTCTTTATCTGTCAAGATGAGGACTAATATAGAATCCTCCCATGTTGGATGCAACACTTTTTGAGTTAGGAAATAGTCATCTATACATTTTAGAAATTCCAAAGACAATGTACTCCTGGCAGCATGAGACTTTCTTGAATATATCACTCAAACTGAAATCCCCCATGATAACAGCTTTTATACGGAAATGGAGCAATCCAAACTGTAAAATCCACTTTCCCTATAGAAGACGGGCCAGTGTTTCACCAAACCAAAACCTTCTACCTTGTATCGTTTACCTAGTCAGCAGTCCACTTCAAGGATGGATGGAATGAAATGATGCAATGAGGTAACTTAACAGGAAGACATCTTCCTCATTTGCCTCAGCCAGACCTATGGAACGAGCCTCTTTCACTTTGCAGAGCCAATCTTTCCTTGGATCTTTGTAAGTTTCCCAACATGCTGTTCCAAATCCTAATAGTGCTTCAAATAACTATGCTCTGTGCTGCTCTTTATTGGACAAATCATTATGAATCAGCTGTATGCCCTGAATCAGTTGACCTAGTTATTACTGCATGGTTGCTGAGTCTATCATCCAAGAGACAACACATTTCCCCTATTGCTTTAGATAAAAACAGATCCTTCCCATTCCCATGACTAGAGGAGCATTCTCCACCAGCTTCTCTTTGTGATGTGATTTGCTGCATAAAATCAATAAGAAAAGATAAATTATGTAGGCTTACATGCACATAAACACAGGTTTTCTTTGCTGTTACTATAGATAATTTTATTCTCCTAAACCCAGAAAAAACAAAAAAACAGGCAATGCAATACATCAAGGGCAGAATGGAAGCAGCTGCTGATAAAAACAGATAGCTGTAGCATTGGATTCACAATGCAAAGGGAAAGATAAGTTTAAAACTCCCTTCCCTTATTCCCATAAAAGCTTTTAATAAGGCATGCTAATTAACACGTCAGCTTTGGACTGCCCCTGCACAGCACCACTCTCCAACCCCAGCCATGGTGAGTATGGCCTGCCAGGGGCAGGAGCAAGGGGGGGAAAGGAATTTCAGTTGCATGAAACAATAAAATGTTTGTCCTTATTGGGTAATGGCACTGAATATTGGCACTATTGGTGATTTTAGCTGATATCTCACTCCTGAGGGTTACAAGTGCACAGAGCACTCAGCTGCTCCTGGCATTCCAAAGCCTCTGGGGCTTATGTGCCACTAGTCTGTTTACTGCAATGGTGACAGTTGAATTCATCGTGGAGTGTCATGGAGGAAGAAATCAGGCAGCCATCCCTAGCAACCTTTGGGAAAGTCACAGGATTGGGAAAGGATTGCAAAGTATCTCCATGAAAGTTTCATCAAGATCTCTCAGGAGGATACAAGGGATATCCCTATGTAGATAAACAAGCTACTCTGCGTGGGCTCACCCCCATCTCTTTGCCCCCGTCTAATCCTACAGAGGATTGAAAAGTAGATACCAACTCTACCTCTGTTTGTTGTACTGCTACCTCTTCTCATATGAGTAAAACAATGAAAAGTTGATTCCTGTGTCATGCTAACCTGGGATGGACCAGGTACCATCTTTAAATTTAAATGTGGGAAAGGAGAGTGCATGCTCACACTTACCCGAGGTCCCTTCCCCTTCATCGGGTTCATCCATGGTCGGCTGGCAGGACTGGCTAGACTGTGGTGGCTTCTCAGATAGCTGCTACCTTGTAGCATGACTGGACTCCTGCACAGTGTCTCCCTTCTCCTCCTTGTTGTTGGCAGCAAGAGCCTTTGTCTCAGGGCTCCTCCAAGGTATTCATGGTGGTTTGCAGGGTGCTGGAGGGGCCTTCACCAAGTATGCCATGCAGCTTGTTGTAAAAGCAGCAGGTCGGCAGCTCAGAACCAGGTCAATTGTTGGTCTCCCTGGCCTTATGGTATGACTGTCACAGTTCCTTCATATGGCATTGCTGCTGATCACATCTGTACCCCTTTGCCTGTCTCCTTCATGCAACCTTTTCATAGATGTCCATAGTTTATTCTCCCCACAGGCCGAGGAAATCCAATACTCCTGTCTATTCCAGGCAGCAGTGTCTTGTGCATGGGGCCAGCATGGTCAGTTGAGCAGTTACACATAACAAAGGAGAGCTGCTAGGTATTCTTGCCAAGGTGGACAATCAGGAAAACACATTTCAACAATATGCTGAGGGTTTTAAACAGGAAACGGGGGTGGCTTCCACTCCCTAGGCAGTGGAGTTTACAATTGTGACCAGAATGGTCACCCGTCGCTTGGAATGGGGCATTGTGGGGCCATTGCTGGCAATCTGTTAGACCAACACAGGTCACACAGTGTCTACACTTGCACTGTGTTGACCTCAGTAGGTTAACCATGGCTCAACACTGTTCAGAGAGGTGGTTTTACTGTATCGCCATAACAGGGCACTTATGCTTGTTGGAGATAAATTTGAGTGTAGAAACATACACAAATAGGTTGACACAAGGAAGTTACATCACCACAACTTTGTAATGTACACCAGGCCTTAGCAATGCTTGATGCAGTATAGACTGAGTGTGATGATTTGGAGAGTGTGTCTGCACAACTAATGAATTCTGGCTGATGCTATAAAGGTGGTCTTATGAAATTGCTCTTTAAAAAGGATGGGGGAAGATTCTCAGAGTCATGCAAGAAGCTGTGAACGGGAGAGGGCAAGAGATGGGCATGCTTTTGTAGTGAGGGTGTAGAGGCAGATCAACTGCAGGACCAACCAAGGTCAAAGCAAACTAATCTGGAGAGAGAGGCTCTGTGGCAAGCTATGCACTGAGAAGGATTGTGGATGCCCCAAAACACCCTAACTTTACCCCAAAGAATGTTCCAGAGTTGTGAGGAAACTAAGACAGAGAAATACATGTAGAGTTTATTATTTTTGTCAAGATCTGTGCATTTCTCATTTTGCTAAGTAAAGAGCAATGATGTTTTAGAATTCTGAGCGAAGTCCATGTGTGTGGTGTGTGTTTCCTAGCACCTTCTCCTGAAGAAGTAAACTATAAACCCAGAGCACCCACAAAGACGGAATTCTGGGAAAGGAGGTGAATAAGCTCTGGGGGTGGGAAGACTGAGGGGTCAGCAGTTGAATTGCATTGTCACTGCTGTCAGAAGGGGTGTGCAACGGGGTGTGCATACCCAACACTAGGCAGGAAAGGGTTAATCCCACACTATGGGCAGTGGAAGTCCTGCTTCTTAGACCAGACTGGGCATGCTCCAAATGCTGCACTAGCATAAAGGAGAGCAGCCCAGCTCATTCCAGACTGACTGCCAGGGAAGAAGGATGCTCGGTGGAGGCTTCAGCCCGGAAGCTGCTTCAGCCCCTGACTGCAGAAACCAGAGAGCCTGAGGCCCAGACCAGAGACTGGTTGCCCACAGCCAGGCGATGGGAGTCAAAGTCCCAACAAGCTACTTGTGCCAAGGAGCTTGGAGACCCTGATGATGAATGGACCCCAGCTCCAGGACTCATGGTAGGAAGTGGCCCGGGGGGATGTAGTGAGTGGTACCTCGCACCCGAGGAAAGTCAGTGTTTTGCGGTAGGATCCCGGCTGACTGGGTGGTGATCATGCTCACTACTGACAGGGCCCTGGGCTGGGACCCGGTGGAGAGAGAGCGGCCCCTACGCCCTCTGCCACCACCCACCCCTAGGTGGTGGCCCACTTCTCTGAATCTGGTCACTAGGCTGCACAGACCCGGTCCCAAGGGCCGTTTTATTGACCTTGGCCACTAGGCTGCACAACCCCGACTCCCAGGGCCGTTGTACTGACCCTGGCCACTAGGCCTCACAACCCTGACCCCAAGAGCAGCAGTACTGAGGCTGGCCACTGGGCCTCACTTCCCTAAACCCAAGGGCCACTCTTTTGAATCTGACCATTGTCCCTTATCGTGGTGATGCATGTGACAGTTGGGTAGACTGTTACTAGGGTTGCCAACTTTCTAATCACACAAAACTGAATGCCTCTGCCCCTCCCCTTCCACGAGACCCTGCCCCTCCCTCCATCGCTTGCTTTCTCTCACCCTCACTCACTTTCACCAGGCTGGGGCAGAGGGTGGGGGGGTGAAGGCTCTGGCTGGAGGTGCAGGCTTTGGGGTGGTGCCAGAAATGAGTTCAGGGTGCAGGAGAGGACTCTGGGCTGGGGCTGGGGGTTGGCGTGTGTGGGGGTGAGGACTTTGGTTGGCGGTGTAGGCTCTGAGGTGGGGCTGGGAATGAGGGGTTTGGGGTAGGGGAGGGGGGTCTGGGCTGGGGCTGAGAGTTTCAGAGTGCAGGAGGGGTTGCAGGCTCCGGCTGGGGATGTGGGCTCTGAGGTGGGGCTGGGGATGAAGGGTTTGGGTGCAGAAGGGGGCTCAGGGCAGGGGGTTGGAGTGTTGGGGGTGCAGGCTCTGGGAGGGAGTTTGGGTGCGGGAGGGGATTCTGAACTGGGGCAGGATGTTGGGGTTTGGGGGAGGATTTGGGGTCCCGGCGGCATTTACCACAGCTCCCAGGAAGTGGCCACCAGGTCCCTGCAGCCCCTAGGCACATGGACAGCCAGGGAGGCTCCACACACTGTGATTTAGTTGGGGGTTGGTCCTGCTTTGAGCAGGGGGTTGGACTAGATGACCTCCTGAGGTCCCTTCCAACCCTGATATTCTATGATTCTATGAGATGTGGCACTGCCTCCACATCTCCCATTGGTCATGGTTCCTAGCCAATGAGAATGGTGGAGCCAGCACTTTGGGTGGGGGCAGCACACGGAGCCTCCCTGGCTGCCCCAGCACCTAGGGGTCGCAAGGACCTGGCGGCCACTTCCGGCAACTGCGTGGAACTAGGGCAGGCAAGGAGCCTGCCTTAGACCTGGGCCCTCATGGCGCCGCCCGGTGGGCGGTGCCGACCAGAGCCACCAGGGTCCCTTTTCAACCAGGTGTTCCGGTCGAAAACCGGATGCCTGGCAACCCTAACTATAACCACAGAGTCAGCACACCCATCGTCTGCTTCAGCAGGAGATGAGGCATGCATACACCCCACAGGGTGCTAGACAGAGAAGATCTGCACCTGAGGGTGTGCCTAGAGACCCCAAACTAGGGGCAATGCCTGGCTTCTGTTCAGACTCTGGAGGCTAAAGCACACATGGATTCAGTATGTTGATCCCCTCACAGCAGTCTGGTGAGTGTCCATGAGGGAGATCTTGACTAGATCTTTGACACTGAGGCATTCAATGACGCAGCAATTACATACAATCAACCGGAATTTGTACCTTCTACATTAGGAAATCTGTCAAACTTCTCACAGAGAGGTTTTTCCCCTAGAAATCAGTTTGGGGTTTATTTTACTTCAATTTTCTTCATTTTGTATGTCATGTAATTAGCTTTAAACTCTGCTTTCACTGCACTGTGTATTTATTAATGCCATATGGGCCACTTATCCTACTTATTAATGAGATCTGAAACTTATGGTATATCACTTGATTCACACTTTATATTTACTGTTCCTCTGATCTTGATCCATGGCAAGTTTTACTTAGTCCTCTACATAGATAAATAACATCTGTTTTATGTAATGAACCAGCTCTTTATCAGTTTTGAAGTTCCAAGCTGCATCCCCCAAGCTCATTTCTTACGCAAGACGCTGTCATGAGGAACAGTCTATTAATGTCTTTCTGAAAATCAAAATAAATGATTATGTATGCACTGTCATTATCAATATCTTAAACCCTCTTAAAAATTCAAGGACATTAATTAGGTTCTCCATGCTGATCATGCCCTCCTGGATTATTAGTATACATGAACTATTCTCATTTTGCTTTCAGTGTACTTTGCATTGTTTTTAATGGCACAGCCTTGCAAGCTGCTGGCCCTGTAAATTCCTGGCATAATTTAGCACACAATTTTTAACACAGTTAGTAAATATGCATGTGTACTCTCTCATTTATATACTGAATAAATAACATTTGCATACTTTTGCAGACTAAAACAATTCTGCACCATTGAAATCAAAGGGAATTTTGACATTGACCTTACAGGAAGAAAGATCTGGTCCCAAAATATACACATACCCTGCCTGTGAGTACAGGTGAAAGGAAGGATGGTCTATTGGTTAGCCTTGGACTCTGGAGACCTGGGTTCATTTTCTGCTCTGCTACAGATTTTCTGTGTGATCTTGGACAAGCCACTTAGGGTATGTCTACACTACAGTTAAACACCCAGAGATGGCCTGTGCCATTTGACTCAGCCTGAGCCCTGCAAAACTAAGGGGATGGTTAATTGATATGTAGATGTTTGGGATCAGGCTGTAGCCTGTGCTCTGGGACCCTCCCCACTCACGGGTTTCTAGAGCCCAGGCTCCAGCCCAGGCTGGAATGTCTACATCGCAAATAAACAGCTCCTTAGCCCGAACGAGCTGGCATGGGCCAGCAATGGGTGTGTAATTACAGTGTAGACATACCTTCAGTGTCTCTATGCCTCAGTTCCCCGTCTGTAAAATGAAGCTAATAGTACTTGCCCACTTCACATGAAAGTTGTGAGGATAAATTCATTACCGATTGCGAGGTACTTAGCTACAGTAATGGAGACCACATAAATATCTTAGATCGATAGACCTGCTTACGGGCCTTACAGTATTAGTGTACAACAATATTGCAACAAATACCTGTACAATAACACCACACTTCACATCTGAAAACCTGTGTATTTTACTTCCTTATTTCTCGTAATTTTTTCTGTTATATAAGGAAAAAAGCAAGTGCATGCATGTATTTTAACTTGATTTCCGTAGTGATTGGCATTGTTCTCTAAATTCTGCTCCTTTTGACACCTTGAAATGAATCTGATTTGATTGAAGAGAGTTGTTACTTTTAAATTGCCTTACCTGCCTCACTGGTCCGATGAAGTGAGCTGTGGCTCACGAAAGCTCATGCTCAAATAAATGTGTTAGTCCCTAAGGTGCCACAAGTCCTCCTGTTCTTTTTGCGAATACAGACTAACACGGCTGCTACTCTGAAAACTGGTCCTAGAGTTATCCACAGTACTGGCTATGTTCATTGCATTCAGGTGAGTATATAGAAAAAAAGAAAATAGTTCAGATGAGAAGATATGCGTTTACTCTGTCTAAACACACATATTTAAAAGGTTCTATTTGAATTCCTGGTCCTGTGGTGTGGCAGTTACACAATATAATGGCAAAGCTATACAAAACCAATATCTCTTTCAAGGCTGACCTTGTTGTGGAGGTTTGTACTTAGACCATCTGTCCTTTCAATAATCCATGAAATACATAACAAGAACACACTTGTGACATCCTGAGATAAGATGCTATGTTGGCGCTGTTATCGCTGAGCAGCTGGGTGGATAGGAAAGGGAGGATGAGCGCTCCAAATGAAGGGAACTGAAACTTTTGAACTGTACCCATTTCTAGTGGTGGTGAAACTGAATGTTACCTTGGTGACGGTGGGTAGCTATAACGGGGAGGGGAGGGAAGAGGAGCTGTGGAGGTGGTATGGCAAAGTTGCTCCAACAGCAGAAACCTATTTTGGCAGTAAAAGAGGTGGTAGGAGAAACTCCTAGAGTTAAAATAAGAAGGAGGGAGCCCTCTGACTAAGCTTGGGGGGCAGGAACCTGTACAGGACATGAAACTATGACTCAGATCCATGTATTTATATAAAATAAATGGGCAGTTTTGAATTACTGTTGTAATGTGTTATCTGCAGAAACATCTCCTCCCCCATCCCCCCCGCAAAGGAATTACCTATGCTAGTCACTTAGAAAGCACCTATCACTGCAATATATATGAGAGACACAAAATAAAAAAATAACACCTGCATTTTATCCACAAAGGACCTCAGTTTTCCCACTGCTCCTAGGTTTCACCATCTGTTCCTTATAGGGGGGATTTTATTTTTCTTCCTTCCCTTCTTCATGTATGTAGTTCAGTAGCACTTCAGCCATTGTTACTGGGGAAAGCTTGCCCACAAAGATGGGCTTTGCAGTGTACTTTACAATTGATGCACCTTGAGTTCATCCTGACCTCTTTGACCAAGAGTTCCATAAGTAGGGGCATCAGTCATGTTTGCTTGTTGTTTACTCTTATTTTAAAGCAGAACAGTTCTAACCTTAATTCTGAACAGTGCTACTACAATACTGTAATCCTTGGAGACATCCCCTTGCAGAGGCACCGGATACTCCCTTTTTTCCAGCCTCCCCGGCCAACAGAAGCAGAATAGGAGCTCCCAGGATGGAACTTCCAAGGCCCTGGGAATAGATTCCCTCATCAACCACTAGGTGCAGAAGCAGTGGGTCAGCAGAACCAGCGGGTCAGCAGAACCAGCTGGGGCACCATGTTCTCCTCAAGCCTTCATAGGCTCTCAGCATGACTGATAGCAAGATGACAGCATTTTATATTTTGAATGCTTGACTACTGCCTGGGGCTTTGCCCCAAACTCCTGTCCCTCACAGTCACCCCACTGTCAGTACCACTTTTCCTGACCTCTGTGCTCCTCTCCATCCTTCCATCAACTCCATCCCCTTCTGTCTTTCTTCCATTCTCCTGCTCCTATTTACTCACTCTCAACAGACACTTACCATCAAATAAATGGTACCAACAAACTTATGTCCTATTCATCCCCTCAATCCCTTTGGTTTGTGTTGGATCCTTCATCCCTTGTCTGTTTTCGTAAGCTCTGTTGGGCATGGGTTCATACCTTCCTTTTTTCATACAGCACCTAATATAGTGAAGCCCCACTTTTGTTTGGGGGCCTCTGTGCAGCAGGGTAATACAAACAACAATAAATAGTGATAATTGGCTGAATTACCTTTGATATCACAACCTGACAATGAACTGGTCATAGCTATTTTGGAATTAAGTTTAAGTTTGCAAGGCAACATCTTAAAATGCTTTTTTCTTGAGTTTCTCTAACAAGGAAAATTCTACAAACAAGAACTGTGCAGGAAAGCAGAATGTAGTTTGTGAAGAGTTTTTTAAACTCTTTCCTTGTTATGTATTTGTATAGTGCATAGTATAATGGGCCCAATCCATGACTGGGCTCCACGGGCATTACTGAAATACAAATAATTAATAACAAAATCTTGACAAGCCTTCATCACAAAACACAGAAAACCTGTCATTTCTGTGTTCCACAGTGTCATCCACTAAGTGTCTCCAGTCAATGGGCTAATGTTCCACTCATATTCCTGCTGCCTGCTCACATCGCGCTTTTTAAGTTTTGGCACTAGTTGTTTATGATTTCTCTGCTGCATCATTTTCATCTCAGTGCAGTTTCATGGCCTCTGTGTCGCAGCTCTTTCTAATTTCCTAAAACTGTCTTGGTCATTAACTGGAACATGAGCTAGACAGTAACAATTCCTGAGAATGCCTCTGACACGTACTCTTTTGTTGCATCCATCATTTCCACCGTTGTTATACTACGTGTCTCAGAACTTCCTCAGTTAATATTAGAAAGGTTCAAATAAGGAGTTATAATCACTGACTTGTTGTCTTTACAGTTCTTTCTTTTCTTGTGTATGAATGGACACAGAAGATGTCTACAGATAGCAATAAATCTCTGTGGTGCTTCAGGGCTGTTGGTGCTGCAGTGGAAATGGGTGGTAGTTTTCTTTCCATGAAAAGCTGCATGGTAGCAGCCCATAGCTCTCACTCTGTGAATTAGCTACAAACCTCCATGACATTTGGCATTTCACATATCTGTAAACACAGAGTGACTTACTGACTATGGAATTTATTCACCCCTTTGAGGAGTGCATGGCTAAAGCACAAGCATGTGTTATCCAGAATGTTTGAGGTAAGAGACTGAAAAACTGTTATGGTTTTTCCACTAAGTATGGAGCAAAAGAACCGAAATTGTACCTAAATCTAATTCTTTATGCATGGTGGATTTTTTCTGTGCTCCGGCAGACCTACAAGCAAAGCGCATTCCAGAGTCATGTGTCCTCATACTGGTGAGGAGGCTCCAGCCTGAGCACCTCTGCTGATCACAACTATAGTAGTGTGGAACAGGGAGATATGTGGTCTGAGGTGACCATTTAGAGCTTTGAAGATCAAAGGCAACACTTTGAATTCGATCTGGAAACTAACAGTGGTTTTGCACCCATAATGCCAGCTGTGGTGGTGGTGAAGTGGTTAAAGTACACATGGGTTATTGTATTACAGTTCATTCCATCTGTGTAGGTGACAGCTTGCGTACAAATCTTATGGTTTTTTTGGACTGCGAATAAGAAGTTTTGCAAAGAGAATGACTGACTGTAAAGCAGTGGAGTGGGTCACCCTATCCAACAGCAAGAAAAAGGTCTCTTGCCAAGAAAATTGCCTCCCAGGGATTTTATTCACTGGTTTAAACACAAGAAGCGTTTCTCATAAGTAGAAATTCAAAGGAAAAAGGCCCAGCTCTGGTTCCAAGACAATCTAGCCCTTCAAACTAGTGGATGTGGCTTTCTGCCTCCTTAGACAAGCACTTACACTCTCTTGTGTATCACAGACATGTTATGATGGCAATTCCTGATTTAACGCTGAACTCCTGAGCCTGACTGACTACCTCACCCTTTGCCTGAAGGGGAGCAAGGCAGAGAGTTAGGCTGCCAGAGCTCAGGTAGAGCTACTTCACCCTGTCACAATGCTATTGCTAAATTTTAAAATTGCATATGAAATACTGTAGTTGCTCTTCCGTTTCTTCCACCCACTCCAGCTATTTTGACTGTGAGCAATAGTCATAGTAATAGTAAATCATTAAAATGAGGTCAAACAATATAAAATATAACACAAAATATAAAAGCCTGCTAAAGAGCAATGATGGCATTCTTGTCTCATGGTACTGTCTTGGCATTTTGTTTCTATTTAAAACAAACTTTGCAGAGAGGGACTGGATGTCTCCAGAAATTGGTAATTGGATATTGATTCATTCACCTCTAGGTGGCTAGTTTGAATCCAGCCCACGCTGATAGCGGCTCTTTGATAGCCTATATGAAATAGGTTTGCTGACCTACATGAGAGGCGTCCACATCACAAAAACACCACCTCACTAAACACTATTTTGACAGCCTTATTGGCAGTCTCTGCTGAAAGGCCAAAGATTTGACTGAGCATGGGGATTGAATTACCCTATCAACCCCAAGAGGTCATACTTTCAAGCCAACTTTGAGGCAGATGGTGGAGATTGGGGCAACTTCATTTGTCTCTGCTGATTGGTCTGTCTGTCTGGCATCTTTTGTGAGCGCTAAACTACCAGCTTTCATGTTCAAACCAGTAAAAAAAATGAAAATGTAATTTAATTTAATTTTATTTGTATCCCAAAGAGCTAGCCTGACAGTGATTAGGACAATGTGTTTGGTCTACGCAACATCATCTCTCATGCTCGCATCAGATGTCAACTGAAATAAGATAACATTTTATTCCTAAAGTGGCTAATCTGGTAATGAATTTCTAAGCACCTTACCTGAACCTTAGAATAATTAAAACCACAATTAAATCAAACCAGAGTAAAAATCCTTTTAAGAGGCTACATTTTAAAAGGACCAAAAAGTTGATGAGAGTCATAGGACCAAATTTAACACTAGCAGCAACGGGCACAACGGCCACTGAATTCCACTTACCCCAGCTCTGAATTTGGCCGACTGTGACCTAAGCAAAAAAGATTTCAGCAATATTCGAATTCTACATTCTTCAAAATATATAGATGCTTTTCTTATTGAATGAAATTGATTTATTTAAACTTTATCAATAAAAGGTCAGCGTTAGAAATAGAAGACCTTGTCTCCATTTGTTTATAATACTTTCACAAAGAAGAATTGCTATACATTTATGTTGTACACGAACAAACTATACTAAACATGTAATGAAAACTAATGATGTTCTCCAATAGGTGGAATTTATAGCCTGCTGTAAAGTAATTATGTTTACGCGTAGTATGAACATAATAAACTGTGGAAATTCACACTACAATGAATGACATGATAAAAGGGTATGTATAATTTTTATCCATGAACCACATCTGAAATACTGAAAATTACCTTGTCGGGTGTGTACCATATGCAGCAGTAGATCTTATTGGTGAAACCCTGGAATATCTACCAAAGTGCCTCAAATTAAAAAAAAGTATCCCAGTTAGCTATATATGCACCTGAGCCTCCACTTTCCATGTGTGCTAACAGCATGATCCCCGTAATTCCTTTAACACTGATATTGAGCCCTGTTTACAACAGACAAAAACGTGCTAGTGGAGCACTCCTGAGTGCTGCCTTACAGCTCCGAGGTATGTGTATGCTTTTATGCTCCAGCTAAGCTGCTTATAGAGTGCAAAGTATTCTCAGCTAAGGTTATCATGGATTCTTTGCTGGCTGTACGAGTAGAGCAGCCCTGTCCATTAGAATCAGAACTCTAGAAAGACCTAGTAACATGGTTTTTACTCACACTACTCCTTCTCCCCCTACTTAATTTCTTGGATGAAGGAGTTGGGCCTTCTAGAGAAAAAGACTGTTTCTAGCAATGGATACGCTGGGATCTTGAAGTACAAAATGGAATTTAGTGTCCATGGCTAGGTTTTGGTATTTGGTATTCCGGAAACACAGCTTTGGGTCCCAGTTTGTGAGCTAGAGTGTAGATGATATAAGGATGTATTTCAGTCTACGAGCCCTGTATCACACTGTTGTAATAACTAGGGCTGCAATTTAACCAAATTCTGAGCTCAACTGTAATAAGTGAGTGAAAGTTCTTAAATTGCACAACAGCTTATCATAAATTATGGGAAAAGATGCAAAGGGGAGACAGATTGTATTAGTATAAACAAAAAGGTCAATTGGTATAATTCAAGGACTGTGTTAAGACCATGCCTGATAAACAAGAGAAGTGTGAGACTAGAAATCAATTAATCAAAAGTGGTGTGTCAGAAATTAGGCCTAATTGGTGGACAAAATAATAAGGGGATGGGTTATTCCACCATTACTCCCTTTTTCGGGCCCTAAAAATATTTTGGGGGGAAAATTAGGAGGGAAGGGAATACAAAAATTGCTCACTGAAAGGGAAAGAGTGAGCTTTACAATCATGGCTGCCACCCTCAGCATCTTCTAGGATCTGGGATGTATTGTGATTCTATTAGGCCTTCATCATCCTGATCAACCAGGCAAGAGAGAGGTACCCAGGTGACATCACCACCTTCACCTGATTTGGCTGAACCCTACCTCCCCCCACACACACCTGGTTTCTTCACTTTCCTATCCTTCTACTTTTTCCTTCTATCTAATAAGAGTTTGACTTAGTTGGCCAAGACCATATATTTCACAACACTGCTGTGTTACCAGAGAGTCAGATAAAAGCAACAGCTGAAGCAACCTGATGCTGGTACAAGTTTGCCAGGTCTCAAAGTAGTAGATAAGACCATGTGCTGGTCCTATGTTTCTCCAGCAGTGAGGTTGCAAGTGAGAGTCCACACCGGAGAGAGAAGTTGCATTTCTATCTTTGCTGTTCTTTTCTCTTCCCTCTTGTGTGTGTTTTGTTTTGTTTTCTGGGAAATGGGATCGGATTCTAACAGTAACAAAAACTGCTCCAATCCAGCTCAACTAACTTCTTCTCTTCCTCCACTCCCACTGACAGTTATTACCATCTTTAATACCATCTAAACGACTACCAAATGGGGTTGGGTACGAGAAGAGGAGGATGCTTTATAAAAACTCTTTCCATCTTAAGGGAAATGAAAGAAGGGAAGTCATTAAAATGAAAGTCTTCCTTACTACTTCTCATTTCAAATGCTTCAACATTCCCCCCCCCCTTCTTTTCTATACCTTTAATAAAAGGTTAAAAAAAATTTAATGGTGTGTTTGCCATGGCACTAAGCAAGCTGAGGTCTCCATATACGAAACCCCAACCTTTGTTTAACACTATTTTATGTTGGACAGTGACAGGGTCATATTAACACCTTTTCCTCTTTGGGTCCATTTAGTCCATTGAAATTAATACAACCCTCAGAGAAAATTTGAAAGCACAGTGTTGTCTTGTGATCTGAGTAAGCAGGCAGTAGGATTGTACTGAATTATTTATTTAAGATAACTCCAGAGATCTAAAGAGTTTTCTAGCATCACATTATTATATTTCCTTCCCCTTTCTTCTCTAAACCTCCTTTCATATTCTCCTTGGATTTAGACACAATACCCAGAGCTGACATGTTCCCAAGGATGAAGTTTGTGTAATCCCCACTGAAGTCAATTGAATGTGAAAACACAGGTACAAGTGCAGAATATGGCTCATTGTATTTTAATAAAACCCCATCTAACTTTATTTCCTTACTTCTTATTGCTTACTATCATATATTTTTATCTGGCCAGTAGTATTATTCTCTGCCTGCTGCTCCTATCTCTAAACTATTTAGAGGTCCTTCATTTGAGACTTGGTAATGGGATATGTGTGTGATGCCATGAATATTGCATTATGACACCACGGAAAGTCTCAGGAGAAGTGAACAAGATGATCATGCTGCAGAGATCTAAACTTTCAGTTAGGTGCAAATGCTCTTGTGCTTGTTGTTATGGGAAACAATATGTAGACAAAAGGCCTGACTGTTCAGTGATGGTTTCTAATTTTTCTTTTTTCTTTTGTTTTTAATAGGATCCTGTTGGTAACTTGGCTGATATTAAAAGTGGCTTGTATAGTTCCTTTAAAAAAAAAAAAGAATCCCCAACAAACAATATTCCTATCTTCCTTCACAACCAGCCAAACAAAATAAATTATCCCAATCCTCAAATAACCCTGTCTCACTGTGATTACAGATTATCTGCCTCACCTGATCCAGAGCTCACTGAACTGCTAATAATATACCAGATGGTTTAAGAACTGTTTTTCTTTCTAGCACTAGTTAAACCTGGAATGTGAAGGGCTCTAAGAATACAGCAGAAGATGAGATTTGTTGATATTGGACACTGAACGGTTTGTATTGCATTTAACATTAGAAAAATGCCTCTAACACTCAAAACACATAATCGATTTTAGCAGGTTGCAATCTAAGTTTTATCCAATGTCAGGTTTTTCTCCTGACACAGCATATAGACAAGGTGATAAACTCAGATCTAAAGATAAACATATAGAATATATTTAGTGATCTCATGTATACTAAGAGAATGGTTTCCCAGGCAACAATAATATTTTCAGACATAATAGGGTCCAGGAGCTCAGCTTTGCCCATATTCCTTTCTTGGTGGTACAGAATGCTTTCCCATTTTTGTTGACATTGGGAGAGCAAATCTGGTGAGCTGGCTCGGAACTTTCCCCTCAGAGGTTTGGGTGATTTGATGGGTGAAATGCAGTGAATGAAGGATATAGGATTGCTCAGGTTCAAAGGAATTAGGCAAACACCGAGAGATAAAGGCTGTGCCCCCATTATAGAATGCTCCTCATGCAGCTAAGAGGACATTAGAAGTGAGGGCAGCATCTGTAAACCAAATGAGACAGGCAGGCAAGCATATAACCAATTAGTACCAAGTGCACTGTATCCACAGATAGGATATATCCAGTTCTCAATATAAATTGTAATAATACTACATAATAAGTAAAAAAATGGCTGGTGAGGCTAAGGGATTTAGCCATCTGGTGCATACCTCTAGACCACTTCTGTCTTATTGCCATTGATTAATTTTCGGGGGGGGGGGAGGGGAAGGAGCACTTTTCTGTGCTGGGAACTTGCTATGAAGTTTGGAAGGACTCTGGGCTGGACACCTGTGTAGCCTCCGGAAGCGCATAGACTTCATCAGCAGGATGTACATGGAGATGGGACGGAGGACATTAGCCTGATGACTGCAGTGGCACCAGAGGAAGGAGGAGAACTGGCTGCTGGGCACTTTGGGCAGTAGACAGTGCTCCAGCCCCCACCCAGGCCCCCTGTCCATTGAGGTCAAGAACCAGTATGCTGTTCTAGCAGCAGGAGGTGTGAGGAGCAGACCCCGACATCTGAGGAGGAGGAGCCACCTTCTCCAAAGACTGAGAGGCTCACAACCATCACACCAAAAAGGAGGAGACATAGAGTGCTATGCTCGGGACTCCCTTCTGAGGGAGACTGAAACATCCATCTGACAACCTGACATGATGTCCCAGGAAGTGTGCTGCATGCCTGGAGCCTGCATCCAAGATGTTATGGAAAGGCTGCTGAGGCTCATTCATCTCTCTGGCCACTACCCTATGCTGCTTATCTACTTGGGAACTAATGATACTACCAGGTAGGACCCTAAACAGATAAGCAATGATTACTGGGCTCTGGGAGCAAGGGTGAAGGAGTCAGGGGGGTGCAGGTTTTGTTTTCACCCATCTTCCCAGTCAAAGGTAAGAGCCCAGGGAGGGGCACAAGCATCATGGAGATGGCTGAATGGATGGCTTTGGCTTTCTGTACCAGGGTGTTCGGGGAAGGAGGACTGCTGGGAAGAGATGGGCTCCACCTAACCAAGAAAGGGGAGAAGGATTACACTTTATTCTTTGCAATGTCTGCTTCCCATTATCGAGGAACATAGACACACCATATTTGTTCAGAACAATGGTCCATTGACTATTCTGTCTTCAAAATGGTCAGTATCAGCTGTCTCTGTGGAACATAAAAGGAAACCCTGCTGTAGGCAGTTATAGGATAGTCTGCTCACAGGGAAAATGTCTTCCTCTTAGTATTGGTAATCCTTATTACTGATTAAAGAGTGTCATTAATAGACTCGAAAATGAGTCCTGTCTAGTCCTCCTCAGCCAGATTAATAGGGACCTTAAAGTTAAAATGGGAATTCAGAAGGCCAAAAAGGCAATGAAACAAGTAGACACATTAAATACTAATGTAAGTGACAAAACAATAATGGTTACAGAGGAAACACCCTAAGGACATACTCATGTCAGTGTGCTAAATTAGCATTATTAACTGTGGAGGGATGCATGATAGCATCCACTCATCTTAGACAGCTTTTAAGGGAGAAAGCTGAAAACTCTGATGTCCCTTGGTATGTGATATTCTTGGATGAACCGTTTTATTGGGGGTGAAATCACGTTCAATAGCTTACATTCAGACAAAAGGCATGTCAGGCTGGGCACTCAGTTGTACGACAGCAACATTAGCTTTATTCTACATGAGGACCTTTATGCCAGCAATGATAGTCATCAAATAATGATCTGGGGCTGACATTTGCAGTAGTAGTAAAGCTCCTTGCTGTCAGTCATAAACTTAACAAAGAGTACCATCTGATAACTGATGACTAGAGCTGTGTAGGTATTGAGCTACCTGCTCTCACCCTCTCCCTCCAACTTATGGGCTTTTTGTCTCCTGGCTGAATGCTGTAGCAAGGCAGAATAATGGTTTGATTTTATCTTTTTTACCAGTGGTAATTTAAAAATATTTGTGTATACACACCGTGAAACTTGCTCGAGTGTGAAGTGGCCACTTTAAAACATCCCCAGGTTTTCTGTAGTTTAGTAAGACACTCATGTAAAGACCTTCTAGGCAAAAAGTTTTTGATGGGTTGGGTGATCCCTTAGAGCAGGTTGTAGTGTGAAAGAGTATCTGCTGTGGACACGGTAGAAAGAAAATAAATACTAATTAAAGGGACATATTGGCCAGGCATAATGGAAACTAGTTCTTACAAGCTGAGTTTTGGAGAAGGGACTTACCCAAACTCCCTCCTCACTCTCAAATGATGCACCAGTTGCTAGAGTCCATGTTGCCAGTCACTTATGCAGGCAGGTCTGTCTCTTGTATGGAAAATATGGACCAGCCTCCATTAATCCCAAATCAATCTCTAATTTGTAGGAGGGCTGAATTCCACTTTATCCCAAATGATCAAATTTATGAGGCCACGAACCTTCATTTATGTGTGGTCTAAATAATTTGTTTAATCATTTTGCAAGGACTATGGGCATCAAGATACAGCTTACATACTGCTTAGCCGGCATTGCCTGCATCATCACCCCTAGTCCTAAGTGGCTCTACCTGGGGCATTGAGGGGACCTCCAGTTAATGGGCCTGCTGATCTGCATTTCACTTTCAGGGATACACTGCTGTAATTAAAAACTTGCCAAACTGTCAGTACCTTATCCCTTCCTAGTTATAAAGCCCTATTTATCCAGTGTGTAAAAGGTGGTGACATGCAGTGTAAATTTCTTGGCTTTTTCCTCTAGTTTCCTCCTCTTGCTTACTGCTCTAAGTACTGGCTCTAAGGCCTGATCTACACTTAAAAATTAGATCTACCTAGCTACATCACTCAGGGCTGTCAAAAATTTTGCACTCAGAGCACTGTAGTTAGATTGACATCACCCACGGTGTAGGTTGAAATTCTTCCATCAACCTAGCTATCACCTCTTGGAGAAGTGTTTAACTACATATATGGAAAACCCCTTTTTGTCAATATAGGAAGCATCTACACTATGGTGATACAGCAACACAGCTGCAACACCATAAATGAGCCACTGTAGTGTAGACATACCCTAACTAACCCTCCCAGTAGCCAAAGATCTGCAGATTTCTGTTGCATTGATTGTCTCCCAACGTGGTGGTTGACTGCCTGGCTATCACAATGATTGGTCTGTGTCCCACCCTTCTTTTCCTTTCCCTTACTATGTTACATAACACTATGGTAGCTGAGTACCTTAAAGAGTAGAGCAATTGAAGTTTGGTAGCTTTATGCTAGGTGAGCTTCCTTAGATCTGATGACTCTTTAGCCAGAAGATTTAACTTATGCCTTAGAAAAATGGTCACCATTACAACCTCCACCCCCAAAAGCCACCCAGTCGTTGATTCCCACTCATTGATTATTTCCTTGGCAAACGCCCTCAGCATGTCGCTGAAGGAACAGGATGCTGGGACAGGTATAGCAAGGTTTTAGAAACCCTACTGGAAAATTGCTCCTGGCCACACTCTGGTGGTTTGGTTTGTGGATAAGCTGTAGTAAGTGGCTGTAGAGAAGTGTACTGCACTGGAGGTTTCAGGGTAGAGGGAGGGCCACAGTGGAAGTCACCCGAGCATTAGAACAAGACAGCTAAGCTGAGAAGCAAGAGTGAGACCCAGCACCCAAAGGAGAAACTACATCCCAATAGGAAAATCGATTCCCCACTGGCAGATGATGAGTGGTGGATTGGTTGGTTCTAGGGCTGAGCAACTGTTGGGGAGTAAGACCAGAAGAGAATAATGCCTCTCTGGTGGCAAGGAATACATTGTGAGGAGACATCTGCTAGAGATCATAGATCTTGGTTTTGACATCCATAGTTCAAAGTCAAATGGGAGACGGAAGAAACAGACTGGACCCTTGCCGAATACTTGCTCTTGTGGCCACTTGATGTCAGAGTAGCAAATAGAAATGACAGGCACTATCTGGGGGCTGCAGGCCATAACCATCAGTCATAAATCCCAGCTTCGCTCACTCTCCCAGCAGCCATGGAGACACATTGGCTTGGGGAGGTCAGAATTCTAATCTTCACATTGACTGACAAGTAAAACTCATGCTGCTCACCTGTCCACCTGCCCAAGAGAGCTGTTGGAGTGTGGGGATTAAGAGAGCTGCTGGTCTACTTTTATATCCTCCTACTGCCCATAAAAGCCTGTACAAACTGAAATGTGACTATATGTTAAGAAACTGAAATATATTTACTATACATAAAAATGGATAGGGCTAGACAGTGATGATGAAGTTACAGGTGAATCACCTATTAAGACAGTGTATCCTGTACATAATAGGCCTAATTATCTTCCATTACCTTGATGTAAATCCATTGAAGTCAAAGAAATTTGTCTGGCTTTGCACTAGGGCAACTGAGAGCATGGTTCAATCCTCCCTAATAAACATGGTGCCAACTAAAATACTTAGAGCAAAATAGTGATCTGCTAAGTTTCAGAAACCATGTTCTAGTAATGCTAGATAAAGGTTTGATAGATCGATTAAAGTTAATAGGAACTTCCCATCAGGGCCAGTCCACAACATTTTGGCACCTGAAGCGGGGAGCTCAAATGACGCCCTCATATCCATAGGCGCTGACTCCTTGGGTGCTCCGGGGCTGGAGCACCTACGGGGAAAAATTGGTGGGTGCTCTGCACCCACCGGCAGCTCCCTGCCCTGCCCCAGCTCACCTCCACCTCCGCTCCGCCTCTGCCCCTGAGCATGCTGCCGCGTCCTGCTTCTCCCCCCTCACTCCCAGCGCTTGCGCCGTGGAACAGCTGTTTTGCACGGCAAGCCTGGGAGGGAGGGGGGGAAAGCGGTGTGCTTAGGGGAGGAGGCAGGGCTGGGGTGGGGATTGGGGAGGGATCCAATAGGGGCAGAGAGGGGCGGGGACTTTGGGCAGGGGTGGAGTAGGGGTGGGACCAGGGGCAGGAAGGGCGTGAGCACCCACCGGTGCAGAAAAAAGTTGTCACCTGTGCCCATACCCCCTTGCTTGGGCCAAAACTTTGAAAGGTCTCAATTCTCACTTCTTCCTCTTCTACTCCTCTCATGGTATTGCTCTGCTACCTACCCCAATAAAGGAGAACTAACTTTAAATGCCTTGTTCAAAAATTTTAAGTAACACTTAACTTTCATATGCCTGAACAGCTGATGTAACTTTTCTTGTCTGCATAGTAAACACTGGCATTTTTATCTGTTTGAATAATCAAAGTGGTGCTTTCCGTGCCTTCTTGGGTGCAAAGATTTGAACTGCTTCCTGAAGATCCACAGTCTGGGCCAGCTCATGGTCTATTGAGTTGGTTGCAAGGCCAACCAACCTCTCCTGTGTCATTGTGGAGCGTCGATGTGTTTTTATTAACTTCAGCTTGGAGAAGCTGCGTTCTCCACTGGCAACTGTTACAGGAAGTGTTAGAAGTATGCGTAGAGCAACAAAAGCATTTGGAAAGAGGGTGGTCATCTTATTTGTGCACATATATTCCAGAACAGCCTTTGGAGTTGATCCTGCTGAAATGTATCTTGAAAGGGCTTTCAGTTCATCACCTAAATCACTCAAATCAGTATCATGCATGTCATCATGTGTCAACACTGTCTCTAGTGCCCTGCATTGTTGGTGTAGGTCTTCTTCAGGTATAATGAGGAGTTTTGGAATATCATACAACATCCCAAATATACTGCCGTGTTCCTTGAGCTGCATGAAATGTTCTTCAACTGACTGTATTGCACAATCTAGCACCTGGTTAAAGAATTCAACTTTGAATTGTTGTTGGGGTCTCTTATGGGATTATCCTGTGCCTTGTAATCAAAATATCATCTTCTTCGGTGACTCTTGTATTCTTGAATGGGTGGGAAAATAGCTTCAGTGTGAAGTTTCTCTGCCAACTTCTGTGCACTCTTCAGCACATTTTGAAATGCCTCATCTGACCGGTAAGACTGTAGGTCTGACTTTGCTTTGTCCAATTGTTCCATTGCTCCAGATATATCAAGGTCAACACCTTTGAGTCTCTTGCTTACAACATTTATTTCAAACAGTATGTCATGTCACAACACTAAGCCACACAGAAATTGGAAGTTATGTATGTTTCTGGTGATTCCATTTCTCTCTGCCACTGTTCTCCCACAAACAGTTCCTGTCATAGCATTATCCTCCATAATGGCAACTATGGCATCATCTATCTTCCCAATTTGGTGTTTGATAGGCTTTATCGCCTCCATTTGACTTTCCCATCATGTGGCACTCAATGGTTTCAGTGTTATAGAGGATGTTCCCAGATGTTGCTTCAAAATTTGCCATTGATGAGTTGAGGCAGAGAAAAATACATAGATGCTTTGAATTACATTAAAAAATTCAGCAGCCTCACTAGAAGCTGATCCTGCATCACTGACCACCAAGTGCAATGAATGAGAACTGCATGGGACAAAAAAAGCTCGAGGGATTAACTCTCGGATCTGTGTCTGCACACTTCTGTTCTTTCCTCTCATGTTGGCACCTGACCTCTCATGTCAGCTATCACAATTCCTGTATCTTCCAGCTTTTTAAGAAGCACATTTGTCATACCAGCTCCTGTAGTATCATCAATGTCAATAAATTCTAGAAAATGCTCTCTGACAGTCACCATTGCAGGGACATTTTCACTAGGTTCTGTTGTTGTTACAAAACGCACTCTTAAAGTAATTTGTTCCGTATGGCTGATGTCAAGTGTGCAGTCCAGAATAACAGAGTAATATCTTGCTGACTTCAGATCTGCTACAATCTTGTGTTTGACTTTTGTTGTCAGTAACTGTATGATCTCATTTTGAATTGTTTTTCCAAGGTAGTGGTGTGTGTACATTTCTTGGGTGCTGACTCGTCTTAGATGCTCCTGGAGTACAGCATCAACTCAGCCATCAGCTCCACAATTTTAAGGAAGTTTCCATTGTTTGGCACATACAGCTGATCTGAAGTGCCATGCAGTGCTACGTTTTGGGTAGCAAGCATTCTCACAATGGCAGTGAGCCTTCTCAGAACATTTTGCCAGTAAAGAGACTCTGACACAATCTTCTCTTGATGCTGATCATCTATGGTGGCCTATAACCTTCTTCTCATCTCAAGCTCTTTCCACCTGTGGAATGCTCTCTGGTGATTTGCTGCCACCTCATGGCATGCCTGATTTCTAGCCAGATTTTTCCAGTCCTTTGTTCCTGTAGAACCCAATGTGGCTGGAACATTAGACTGGAAGAGTTTGCAACAAAAACAGTATGCAGCATTCTGTGTTTTTGAGTACATAAGCCTCTCCACTTTGTCACCATTGGGGATTTCACACCAGTAATGTGTTGGATGGAAACTTCTATTTTCATTGTCTTTAGGGAACATGAAGTTTTTCACTTGCTTTGGCCCATGCAGTACAAGGAAGTCCCTCAGGCTACTGCTCAAGTGGGTCCGCAGTCCTGGATCATCTAGACTTAAGGAACTAAACTCAGCAGCAGCTGTTTCTTGCAGCTCCACCACACTCTTCTCTGATCTACACTTTTCTTCAGGAATGTGCATGGTTACATCCATTTGAGATGGAGATATGGATGCTGCAGTAGCTGCCAGGTCACCTGCACTCTGACTAACTGGAAGATCAGGCATCTCCTCATCACTCACATCCTCACTGGGACCAGAAGGCTCACTGTGAACATTTGTGTCTAGGTATCTCAGGAGAGCTCCTTCCTGCTTATATAGAAAAGCTTCCTTTGCTTGCTTTCTTTTTCTGAATGCTGCCCCAGGGAGGGTGTTTTCTTCTTTCGCTCATGACTGCTGTTCTCTGCCAGCTATAGTGGCTCTCAACACTCAGTTGAAGTTCAGGGACAAATAAGCAGGCTGGTAGCAGGGCCTGAGTGAGGGAAGATATCAGCGTCTTAAGGGCCTAACTGGCATCTACTACTTCAGTTGACTGCCTGTTCTCCTCAGGTGGGTTCAGGGAAGCAGCAGGAAACAGGAAGCTCCCTGAGAAGCTGGTGTTAATCAGTCCAGGCTCCTGGGGGTGCTGGAGGGGTACATAAGAGGCTCCTCCTCCTCTCTCTCCCTGCAGCTCCTGGTGCTTTCTGTTATTCCCTCTCACCTTTTCTCCTGCTTGCCTGTTATGTCTCTTGTGCTCTCCTTCCTCCAGCACCCAACACCATCTCTGTGCATCTAGAGCAGAGAGAATCCATCTGCACCAGCAGCAGACACAATTTTCTACACTCTGGGTCCTCATGGCTCCCCTCTTGTCCCCCACAGTCTGGCACCTGAGGCGGCCGCCTCAGTTCACCTCATGGTAAGGCCAGCCCTGCTTCCCATCAATAAACAAACAATAACATCAGCAGGTACTGCATGCACAGGCCGATAGATTGATTTAATTATTGAAGCTGGGGTGGAGTAAGATAGTGTCTGCAAGAGAAGAAATTAAAGTCCAGATGATAATTCCAAGAAGTCCAGACAAAGAGTAAATTAAATGTTATACTGACACAGACACTAGCATCCCGGTGCACTTAGGTTAGGCTCATGGTTTCTGAATATGAATCTAGTTCCATTTGGACCTTGTCAAACTGAACAATCAAACCATTTTAGCTGGAATTGTATTAAATGGAAGTTTAAACATCATTAAAAACTCAGTACAGATGAGACCTAAACAATATTCATAGTAAGGTCTGCAAAATGGTGGGACTTCCATGGTGCAATGTGTGGGTTTTCTAAAAGGACCAGATCATGCATGTGAGTAGGGCATTGGCCCCAACATCTTGCTCTAGCTGTAAGAAAGTCAGTTCATTTCAAGAGTCTTATAAATATTGTCTATCTGCTTAGTCTGGTAATAAACGACAAATAGTGGAATGTACCGTATAAAACAAAAATACAATTCATGACAGAAGTTAAACAGATTTTTGCTGAGATAAAAAAAGTCCTTGGAAATATTTATTGTTTCTGATCTCAAAGAATTATAATCTGCTTTGAGGAACTGGCAGTTGAAAATACATTTTGACTACTTTTTGTATGCTACTAGGTGTGCATGACACATGTATAGGGTTAATATAGTATACAGTAATTGATGAAACTCTTGTTAAAATAAATTTTTGTGGAACCTTGAGACCTTTTACCATTTGTGCCATGATAAAGGGTCGGAAGTAAAGTCACTTGAAGGACATTTTAATGGCAACACTTTTAATGAAGTCAATTGGTAGTTTTATAATGGCAGCTGTGTGTGTGTTCTTGCCATTTTCCCATTTAAAAAGAATAAAAGGCCAACCAAGGACCAGTCAGTCAAACTGAAATAGGATTTGATGACATTTTCACTCCTGAACTCTTGGTATAAAATGGTCATCTAAGAAAGAACTGATAGGAAATGTGAGAAATTTGGCAATAAAACTGCGTAATTGCACGTAAGTGCTGAAAGAAAAAAATGATCAGCTAAAGATATTGCACTTTATATTATATCTTTGGAAAGTTTGTATTGGTGTATATGTATGTATATATTAAGTTTTCCTTTTAAAAAAAGTTAAACTAATTTGAGTTTTTCCTTGCAGTCTGTTCAGGTTAAACTTCATTTTAATTATTTGGATCTCAACAATGCACCTGTGGGGGTGTTACCCAACTGTCCCTTCTACGGTAAGCTACAATCCTTGAACATCATCTACTTCATCTATTTTAAATAGATATTTTAGTTAAATTTAGGTGGATTACTTTTAAACACTATTTGATCAAACTTGTTTTTATGTTAAAAGTGTAGAATAAATATGACTATCAAATGTTGCTTGTTGTGAAGAATTTTTGCTTTAGTTGCTAGCAAGGTAGACAGGATTCTCGCTAAAAGAATCTATTCAGCATGAAGTGTTTATGCTTTTGTGCATGGGATGCAGCTTTTGCAGTGGTTCAGCCATGGGACTGAGAATGGGAAGCACTGAATTCTGACACTGACTTCCACTCCATTTCATCTCTCTATATGAGCTTCCCCATCTGTAAAATAGAAATAACACGTATTTACTTCATACTGTTATTAGTTATTATTTGTAAAGTACTGTAACTGTTAGGGATTCTTAATAGGTTTGTATGCTGAAGGATAACTCCCAAGCAGTATTGTAGTTGTCTTATTCAAAGGAGCCTATGGGGGAAAAAAATCAGCCTATAGAATGAACAGTAGTATTTTCTCCATATTATGTATCTATGTATTTTAATGAAGTTCTGTAAAGTAGAAGTAAACAGGATATTTTAAAAGCAGTGCATACCAATATTTGATGTCTGGGATGGGGGAAATTACAATAGTAGAATATTAAACTTTATGTGAAGTGCCCCATGAAAGATTATGCAAACATGTTCTGATTTAGATGTCTTGCTCCAAATAGTAATTAAGTGTGTTCAATTTCCATGTTGGGATGTAGTTTTATTTAAACTATTTTGCTGTATTTCTTTGTAACTAGAATATTATTTCTTGGAATCTTAGTTGGGATTCCCTTTTTTTCCTTTGAGGCATATATTTTGTATCACCAGATTTTCATTAATGAACTCTATCTCCACTACAAATAGTATCTACTTGAGAGATTGTTTTCTTTTTATATTGATGTGGAGTTCAAAGTAATCTTCATCAATCAGTCTTGTGATTTTTGTGTGTATGTTTTATTTGTGTCACTATTTAATACTGTTTCATCTTTGATCATATATTGTTTAGACCTATTTTGAGCCATTTGACTAGCCATATTTAATTTCAGCTCTCATTATGGCAATGATATAGTTTGTCAAATGCTTTTTTATTGTTTAATATATGCCCAATGCCTTTCACTTTCAAATAAGATTAACAGAATGATGACCTTGTTATCCATTAGTACAAATCCTTATATGGGTTGCAATGATGTCTCTAGAATCTTGAGATGGAATTTGCTTGCTTTATGCTTCTTGAAGATTTTATTTTTTTTTTATAAAAATGGAGAATATCAATTTGTAAGAAAGCCATAAACAGAGAGATTTTGTAATCCAGTGGATGGGGTGTGCTACTGGGAATTTGCCTCAAACTCTCTGGGTGACCTTAGACAAATCATAATAATAATACCCATCTTTTGTAAAGTGTTTAGAGATCTATTAATGAGAATATTATTAAGTAGTAGATGGTATTATTATAAATAATTAAGTACCAGATCAATACTAATATTCCATGGGAATTTTGCCATTGACTTCAGTGGAGCCAGATTTTTACCTCATTGCTTTATATTTAGTGACTTCTCAAACATTAAGCTGAAGATATGTACACATAGACATATACGGTATGTATATTGTACAATATATACCTCCTATTGACTGCTACTGTAATAGGATGAAAGGCTTTACATAACTACTGTATGAGAGGATAGAAAATATAGCTAATTATGGCTCCCTTGGTATGTATTTTATACATTTTTATAATTGTAAAATACAGTAAAAGCTCGATGTGTATGTGTGTGAGAGAAAGAAAGAGAAAGGGGGAGAGAGAGAGAGAGAAAGATACCAGACTACTTAAATGCAAATCAAAAATATTTCTGTCATTATTAAGAAACATAATCATTACTGTAACTATAATAGCGAAAGAGAAACCCCAAAAGCTGCTGTGCATTACAGATGTTTCCATTTCCGGTGTTATCTATCTTTTAAACTAAATAGATTCCACATAAATCGTAGTGAAATTGCTGTTACATTATTAATAGAAAAATCTTATTTTATAATGGCAAATGGGTACTGTATTCTAGAGGAAAGTGACTGTCACCTGCCACAACAGATAACATCATTCGTGCTACATTGAAAATAACATGTTTCGGATAATAAAAATAACTAGACATATCAGAATTTTATACAGGTAAAACACCACTTACATTTTCAGAAAAGCTATAAAAACATCCGATTTGGATACTTTTAAACCAAAGCAAATAATAGTTAATCCTTGTCATTTTAAGCGTAAATTACTTTTTTGTCTTTCGGCTTTGCTTTTTACAGTGGGCAAGTCCCAGCAAATGTGCAAATCCATAATTATGGCTTTTCTGATCTGTGATATATATTTTTAAAATCTTCTGAGCAATAATCCTTTTTATTTGAATTGCCAGCTGTCCAGGAAATCTGATTACTGTCTCATCCTGCTGAATAGCTGCTTAGCCAAGCTGGACAGGAGTGAAGAATTGACTTTTCTAAAACCTTTCGTGGAGAAGTCTTTCATTAAAAGGTCCTTTTGCAATGGAGTTGGATCAGGAATTTAAAAAAACTTCCTTTCAAAGAGCAAAGTAATAAATAACTGTTCAAGAAAGTATCCTCAACTTTAGCATCTAACATTTAACTGTGAAGTTAAAATAATTTGCAATGTATTTCTGTGATAAAACCAAAAGAGACAAATGTATCAGCACGTTCATAATGTAAACAGATGTTTATTTCAAATAGTGCAAGCCAAGTGAAGCAGATCAAATTGTTCAGTACAGGCATTGTTTTCAAAGTTACAATATCATATAGTTTTGTATTGATATAAATATGTTTTCAGCTGGTTAATTCCCCGTTTGTAAGACTGCAGATTTAATCAAATTGCTCTTGATTAACACAAAAATAGTTTTCAGAGTAACAGCCGTGTTAGTCTGTATTCGCAAAAAGAAAAGGAGTACTTGTGGCACCTTAGAGACTAACCAATTTATTTGAGCATGAGAAAGCTCATGCTCAAATAAATTGGTTAGTCTCTAAGGTGCCACAAGTACTCCTTTTCTTTTTACAAAAATAGTTCTGTGCTTTGAAAGCATGCACACATGCAACCAACCTTTCGGATGGCAGCATTGTATCCTACATATGCTCATCTTTGGTCTAAAAGATACCCTCATGGTTAATGCAGGGCATAGCTGCACTTTATTGGCCTGATTCTCATTTCCATGAAGACCACTTTACACCACTCTGGTAATATGAAGAGGGTCTTAAAATGTAATTTAAGACATCTTTACACTGCTCTAGAGGTGTAAAGGGCCATTCCTGAAAAAAAGAATCAGGCACTATGTTTAAACTCTAATTTATTTTTAATATAGTTATTTAAAATGACTTCAGCAGGAAGTAATCTCTTGAGATGTCATTCATTTTCAGGAGTGTCCTGGGAAATCATTCAAAGTCACTGTAGCAGCGCATGTCCCTTTGCTTCAATTAATCAATTAATGTAGGCAACAAACATCTGATGATATCTGCCAAATGTAGGGCTTGCCAATTTTCTGCTGTTATGGTTGTTCTCTAATGAATAGTGGTCCATTTTTGTTTTTTCTTTGCTGTAAAGTAACTGGTTAGATGTTTGTTCTCAAAATATTGTAGATTTTGTCAGCTGGAAAGGTCATCTGCTGAGTTACATTATTTGTGTGAATTTTACCTTGTGGCCATTTCCTTCAAAAAGTGATGTAACAAACTCTGAATGTTGGCTTAAAAATGTAGCAATGTGTATTTGTTCAGATGCATTTTGAATTCTAAAAAAACTATTAATAAATCAATGTATGGATCATTTCACATATCTCATTTGTAACATTATGAAGAATGAAGTGGTGTTATTAGACTGGAATAGTGTTTATTTGTCTGAAGTGTCACAAAAGGAACATTGTCATTAATCACTGTTTTCATTTTAAGGAAATATTGGGTACAAGTGCTCTGCTCAGCAGTGCCCATTGCCTACTGGTTGCAGCTGAGTGTGGGGGCAGGAGAAGTTCAAAGTAAGGGGTTGCTGCTCCCTTATTCTGGGGACAATTCTATATTGATCCTAGTGTACTTTAGAACAGCTATGGGACATGTCTGGAGAGATCTCCAGAGGCCATTAGGGATATGTCTACACAGCAAAGAAAAACCTGCAGCTGGCCCATGCCAACTGGGCTCAAAGGGCTCAGGCTGCTGGGTTGTTGCATTTCTGTGTAGACTTCTAGGCTCGGGCTGGAGCCTGGGCTCTAGGATCCTGCAAGGTGGGAGGGTCCCAGAGCTTGGGCTCCAGTTTGAACCCAGAAGTCAACACAGAAATGAAACAGCCGCAACCCGAGCCCTGCAAGCCCAGTCAGTTGGCATGGGACAGCTGCAGGTATTTTTTTGCTGGGTAGGACTACCCCGATACATGCACAGATTTTTAAAGGTGTTGCCCTATTCAGCATTATAAGTAGGGTTGGCAGAATTTGATTTTAATCATTTATTTTTCAATTTTTATTGCTTTAAATGTTCACAGTTGTGGGAAATTAAAGGGGTGGGTTAGATAATTATTTAATGTCAGTAAACATTGAGATTTATAAAGTTAAAGCTTTATAACCATTAAAACACAAATTATCAACATGTCAAAATATACAAAGCAAATATCCTTAAACCATAATAAGTTCTCAAGCAGCGTTTTTCTTACTTTGCCTACTTGTAAATTTCAATGATTAGCATTAGAAATTTTTTTTCATTGGGTTGTGTGTGTATGGTGAAATTGACGTTTACCAGCATTTAACATAGCTATCTAAGGCACTTAGATTTTGTGATTAGGCTTGGACAGACTAGATTTTTAAGTCCCACTTTCAGAAGTCACTTAGGAGCTTGTGTCTCATTAAAAGTCAATGAAACTTAGGCTCCAAAGTGCCTAAATCACTTTTAAGTGGCATTCTACCCAGTATTCACCTAAATGACAATATGAAGCCTGAGCGATATAAAGCCTGAAAAATGCCCGGTATCCAACTGAATTACACAAGTGGCTCTGCCATCTGTTGTCTGATCTTGCATTCACTGCACACTCGATTCTCTCATTGCTGATGCTGTCTTTTATAGGAATGCTAAAATCCTTTCTATGCTTTAAAGGTAGATTTTTTTTTTTGAAGGAACATAGAGTAACCATAGTGATCTCTGTCAGAAAATAAGGATGTAAGATTGTGGTGGTGATATTGCTAAGCACATTAATGTTTGCTCCATTTGCCTATACAGTCACAGTCCACTTGATAAAGAGATTTGTTATCCTGAAAATATGATATATAGGGCTACGTTTTCAATGCACAAATACCCATAATGAAGGATGCAGAAATTTTGGCCTATAGCATTATTAAACTATAACAACAAATTACATTGCCATCAATACTTTTTCATTATTCTGTGACAAAACATTTCATTCACTTGCACTGTTTATTAGTTATTCTTGCAAAAACGAGAGCAAGAGGACAACCAGATTTAGAGAGAGAGAGAGGTGTGATCTAGGGATTGGAGCACAATAGAATCAGCCAGGAATGCCTGAGATCAATCCCAGCTCTTAACAGTGACTCGTTCTGTAGCCTCAGATAAGTCCCTTCACTTCTGCTCGGTTTCCCCATCTGTAAAATAAGTAATTACATTTATCCAGCTATCTCAAATCTGCAGTCAGGATTAATTGATTTTTTCAGTACTTTGAAGACGAAAAGTGATTCATGGGTGCTAAGCAAGAGAAAGGATAGTCTTCTTCTAAGATAAAGCACCGGACTGGGATTCAGAGGATGTGAGTTCTATTCCCAGCTCTGCTACAGATGTCTAGTGTCACCTTGGGCAAACAGTATCACTGACTTCTGTTGTGTGCCTGTTTACACACCTGTAGAATGGGAACAATAATATTGACCTACATCCTCGGTGTGGGGAAGATAAATTTATAAAGACATTCAGACCTTATGGTGATGGATCTGAAAAGCCTTTAAATAAATATTATTATTCTTTTCTCTTTACTGGATGCCATAATCCATTCTTTTAAAAAGACACTGTCAGTTCAAATTTACTCTCTTTAAACAGTGTATGCAGAATCTCTGTCCTATGAGGGTATTTAATTTATTTTGCTCCAAAATAATTTTTGGGCAGATAAACAGCCGTATTTTTAAATTCTTGTAAATCTGAACCTGCAAATGGAATATGGCTTGTGGAAGTACTCCTCATGTGTAATTATTATTATTACTTTTTAATGTTTATATTGCATTAGTACTTTAAGACCACAACTACATTTGGGCCCATTATGCTAGGAGTTGTATAAACAGCTAGGAAATGGTGGTGCTGACCCCAAAGAGCTAGGAAATTTTATAGGTTAGATTTGCAAACAAAAATGCACTTCAGCTAATAGTAAAAAAATGTACAATCACGAGCGAACTATATATAAGTGCCTCTGAGCCACAGTGCATAAGAGGCATGTACAGAATTGGTCCAATAACAGATATTACCTTACCCACCTTGTCTCTCAAAGTAACCCAAGAATTCTGGACTAATATGTGGTTTCTCAGGCTACAATAATACATGGGAGTCAGTCTGTGCATTCGCCGGGGGGCTGTTCTGTGGACACTGCATCAACATCATGGTAATCAAAGATTTCATCAAGATTTCCCCAGGAGGACAAGAAAAACCATTCTGAGATGTGTCATAAAGATAAGACCACCTTTTAAGACCCACCTATTGTGTGAGTCTTGAGCCCCATGAAGGAGAATTTCAGCCTTTCTAATTCTTTTCCTTGAGAAGTTAGCCCGGAAAACATACATTGATATAAGCAGATATAATAGATCACTACGTTTGAAAGGAACAAGCAGCTGGGTACCATTTATATAGCAGGAGGCTCGCGGGTGAGAGGAGCACAAAGAGATTCCCCATTCCCCACTTTCCCCTTGCCTCCAGACACACATTCTTTGAATGCAGAAGGAGTCGGTTAGATTTGCAGTGTATCCCAAAGACTCTTCTCACTAACTGCCCCCAAAACATGTAAGCAGGCCTCGTGAACAATCATGTGGTCAGGGTGGACAGGGAAAGGTTGTGTTTATGAAGAGAAGTGTTTCAAAGGCCTGTCCAAAAATACTACCAACCACTCTGCTTGGTACTGTTTTCAGTCCTCTTTGAGGATGGGACCTAGGTCGCTGCTGGTCACTCAGGCATCTGCTGAGCTGTAGGTAGCATCTGCTATGGCTTCAGCCAGAGCCGAAGACACAAGGAAAACTGCTTTGCCACCCGTGCTGCTAGGTGTACGTGAATGTAGGAAGGAATGAGGGAAACCCACAATGTAGTCCCTGAATTCCACCCTTTGGTTGCACCAACATCATATGAGAGGGCTTTGGAGAGGAGACAAGGCTAAGATACTGCAGCCTACCACAGCCTGTCTCTCCCCTAGCTGAGGCCTACCTGGTGAAACCCAGCCCAGGGTTTAAAGTGCTGGCATCATAGTATCCCTGTACCCTCCATCCACTACGCCCAGGTAAGACCTTTCCCCTTTCTTACTAGCTAGAAAAGACCATAGGAGAAGATCTATCCACCTCAAGAACCAAAGGAGGTCCATTTCCCAATCTGCCTATACTGGAGGTTCATGCTACATATGTGACCATAGAATATCAGGGTTGGAAGGGACCCCAGAAGGTCATCTAGTCCAACCCCCTGCTCGAAGCAGGACCAATTCCCAGTTAAATCATCCCAGCCAGGGCTTTGTCAAGCCTGACCTTAAAAACCTCTAAGGAAGGAGATTCTACCACCTCCCTAGGTAACGCATTCCAGTGTTTCACCACCCTCTTAGTGAAAAAGTTTTTCCTAATATCCAATCTAAACCTCCCCCACTGCAGCTTGAGACCATTACTCCTCGTTCTGTCATCTGATACCATTGAGAACAGTCTAGAGCCATCCTCTTTGGAACCCCCTTTCAGGTAGTTGAAAGCAGCTATCAAATCCCCCCTCATTCTTCTCTTCTGCAGGCTAAACAATCCCAGCTCCCTCAGCCTCTCCTCATAACTCATGTGTTCCAGACCCCTAATCATTTTTGTTGCCCTTCGCTGGACTCTCTCCAATTTATCCACATCCTTCTTCAAGTGTGGGGCCCAAAACTGGACACAGTACTCCAGATGAGGCCTCACCAATGTCGAATAGAGGGGAACGATCACGTCCCTCGATCTGCTCGCTATGCCCCTACTTATACATCCCAAAATGCCATTGGCCTTCTTGGCAACAAGGCACACTGCTGACTCATATCCAGCTTCTCGTCCACTGTCACCCCTAGGTCCTTTTCTGCAGAACTGCTGCCTAGCCATTCGGTCCCTAGTCTGTAGCTGTGCATTGGGTTCTTCCGTCCTAAGTGCAGGACCCTGCACTTATCCTTATTGAACCTCATCAGATTTCTTTTGGCCCAATCCTCCAATTTGTCTAGGTCCTTCTGTATCCTATCCCTCCCCTCCAGCGTATCTACCACTCCTCCCAGTTTAGTATCATCCGCAAATTTGCTGAGAGTGCAATCCACACCATCCTCCAGATCATTTATGAAGATATTGAACAAAACCGGCCCCAGGACCGACCCTTGGGGTACTCCACTTGATACCGGCTGCCAACTAGACATGGAGCCATTGATCACTACCCGTTGAGCCCGACAATCTAGCCAGCTTTCTACTCACCTTATAGTGCATTCATCCAGCCCATACTTCCTTAACTTGCTGACAAGAATACTGTGGGAGACCGTGTCAAAAGCTTTGCTAAAGTCAAGAAACAATACATCCACTGCTTTCCCTTCATCCACAGAACCAGTAATCTCATCATAAAAGGCGATTAGATTAGTCAGGCATGATCTTCCCTTGGTGAATCCATGCTGGCTGTTCCTGATCACTTTCCTCTCATGCAAGTGCTTCAGGATTGATTCTTTGAGGACCTGCTCCATGATTTTTCCAGGGACTGAGGTGAGGCTGACTGGCCTGTAGTTCCCAGGATCATCCTCCTTCCCTTTTTTAAAGATTGGCACTACATTAGCCTTTTTCCAGTCATCCGGAACTTCCCCCGTTCGCCACGAGTTTTCAAAGATAATGGCCAATGGCTCTGCAATCACAGCCGCCAATTCCTTCAGCACTCTCGGATGCAACTCGTCCGGCCCCATGGACTTGTGCACGTCCAGCTTTTCTAAATAGTCCCTAACCACCTCTATCTCCACAGAGGGCTGGCCATCTCTTCCCCATTTTGCGATGCCCAGCGCAGCAGTCTGGGAGCTGACCTTGTTAGTGAAAACAGAGGCAAAAAAAGCATTGAGTACATTAGCTTTTTCCACATCCTCTGTCACTAGGTTGCCTCCCTTATTCAGTAAGGGGCCCACACTTTCCTTGGCTTTCTTCTTGTTGCCAACATACCTGAAGAAACCCTTCTTGTTACTCTTGACATCTCTGGCTAGCTGCAGCTCTAGGTGCGATTTGGCCCTCCTGATATCATTCCTACATGCCCGAGCAATATTTTTATACTCTTCCCTGGTCATATGTCCAACCTTCCACTTCTTGTAAGCTTCTTTTTTATGTTTAAGATCTGCTAGGATTTCACCATTAAGCCAAGCTGGTCGCCTGCCATATTTACTATTCTTACTGTTTACCAGCCACCACACAGCCACAGGACAACTCAGCTTCCATCATCACTGCCAGTAGAGGCTAAAGGTTGCCCGCCAACCTGCCACCATTGCTGCTGTGAGAACAGCTGCCAGATAAGATAGATAACTAGGGAAGTTTCCAGGAGGTGGTGGGATGGGGAAAGCGTGGTGGAATTTGGGGTGGAGATGAAAGGATTAATGAAATGGGCAGGATAAGTGTAAGAAATTAACTGAAGGAATAAATAAATGGAATTGATGGGTTTATGGAGGGAGGAGGGAAGAGGCTGGAATTGATGAATTTTTCTGACAAGTGGCTGGAAGAGTCTGGGATTTATGGTTTTTTTCAAAGGGGTGAGGTTAAAGTCTGAAACTCACAGCCTGTGAGCTGGGGTAAGGAAAACAGGGCTGTTACTTAACGGTATTTTGACCAGTCTGGCTAGTTTTTCTACTCTGGTCAATTGCTGATCAAGTGTGTTGTTTGTCAGGGGTTTTGCTGCACACGCATGCAGCTTCTTGTGCTGCAATCTTGTAACTAGCAACCACTCACACCTTGGCCAAGAGCATGCTGCAGCCAGCGCCTGGGTCCTGCTCTGCTTGCACAGTGTCTGCATCCTCACCTGCTGACAGCTGAAACTGTGGCAGCTCTGCTCAGTGCTGCAGACTGGCTGGGAAGAGGGCAGAGTAAGGTAAGGAGTGGGGCTGGGCAAGGCAGGAGCTTCCGGGAGAGGACAGTAGGTCTGAGGCTCCTGGGAGATCCTGGGCCAGGGGGTCAGGTTGCTATTAGGAGGACACCTGAGAAGGGAAGAGGAGGCTCAGATGCACTGTGTGTGGGAATCTGTTGCCCCCCACACACACACGTATGGTAAATGATGCTCTGCACACTCTGCTGGAACAGATGGATTTTATGGCAGGTGGAGTAGAAGAGTAGGGGATTGATGTTTTTTCTGAGGGATGGGGTGGAAGAGTTTGGAACTGACAGCTATTAATATGGAATGGAAGGTGAAAGACTGTTTTACCTATGGAATGTCACACAAATCCCTATCTCAGGAAAAGGGCTGCTCAAAAAATTTCTGTCCAAGCTGCTTTTCGACAGAAATTTTTTGTGAGGTGTTTGCTCTCCATGAAAAATTTGAACTTTTTGTCACCACTATAAAACCAAAAATGTTCAGTTTAGAAACAGCACTGTTGTGCTTCGTGTGAATGGCAGCGTGGATGCCTACTGTCTCCATTCTTCTCTGTAGGCTGGGTTCCCCAGCAGGACACACTCTCCCAGGATGCACTGCGGTCAGGCTACTCCCAGGGTGCACTGTGATGACTCAGCAAAGCAGAGGCTGGTGCATCATGCAGGATGTAATCTGACCAGAGAACCCAACCCACAAAGAAGAATGGGAAGATGAGGCAGACATTTTCAATGGGGAAAAAGCTGCACTTTCCAACCAGCTTTACTGAAGAAAAATATTTTTGAGGAAACGTCTTGTAAAATTTTGGCTGCCCATCAGTGTAATAATCTCTTTGCAAAGAACTATGCATATTATTAAATGTTGTCTGGTGTTACAGGGTCCCCTAATAAAGACATCTAAGCAGAGCAATGCCGTGGTACAAGGAGGCTGATGTCTACATGAAAAGAATAAATCCAATAAAACATAAACAAGTGACATCTGCCAGATGCCAGTTGATGGAATTAATATTTTTTTCTTCATACTTTATTGGCATAAAGGCAATTAGATAACCTGATGTAATGGCACATAATTTTCAGTCTCACAGGTAAATAATTTATTGTAATGACATACTGATACAGAGTTTTATGATTACCAAGCATATATTAAAGACATGACTTTTTTCCTGTTTAGACCTCCTAATTTGCTATTATTTGCAGATGCTCCCACGAGGCCTTGGGGCAGCCCTACAAGTAGCCCCTTACCTCATTTTCCCTCTAACTCTATGCCATCTTTTCCTTTAGTCTATTAACATAGTTTATGAACAAAAAAAATAGTGCAGTCAATAATAAAAGTCCAAATCGCCCCCAGTGCATGTGGTCCTTAAAATCCAGTTTCGTCCTCACCATATCCTGGAGTCTTCTGCCACACCTCTGTACCTCTTCCAGGACAGCTACCTCAGCCCTTCCAGCTGGGGTACAACCCCACTCTTTCAAGTGGGAACTCTTATAGTCTCTCTTCTGGGAGTATTCTTGCCAGGAGAGCATCCCTCCCTCCCCATGGCTCTCTCACTGTTCCTCAGGGTACTCTCTAGCAAGAGTACATAAGCTCCTCCGCTGCTCTCCCTTCCTTCAGCCATCTCTGGCCCTTAGTGCTGGTGCTCCAGCTTACAGCCAGCAGCCATCCCTCTCTGTGGCTGCTCTTCCTGCCTTCAGCCCTATGGCTCTGTTTCTCTAGCTTGGGGATGCCAGCCAGCAAACCCTTCTTGCTGCTCTCCTTCCTTCAACCTTCTCCCAGGAGCCACCGTCTGCTTCTAGCAGTTCTCATTCCCTGCTTTCTCCTGAGTGACTCAGACTTCTCTGACTTTCCCAGGCACTAAGCCTTTTATAACCCCCAGGTGCTGCCCACCCCCTTTACTCGACCTACTAGGAGCACCTAGACTGGAACACGAACGCTGAGCCCAGTTGCATTTAATGGGCCAGCTACCCTGTTACATGCATATAGATGGTTAATTTAGTACAATAAAACACTGTAAGCCTAATAAGGAAAAGTCTCTTGCCACATTTAGCTCTAAATATCATTTTGACCTCAGGAAAGAACAAGACAGATGTGAGAGAGTATATTAGTTGTTGTCATTACCATAATAAAATACAGATAAAAATCATAGTGCAGAAAGAAGCCAACACAACTATTAAGAGTCTGAATTATAAAGTAAATCAAAATTGAACTTACTGTGAGTTCTAGCCCTTAAATGATTCACTGTGAAAAATATTTTTAATTGTGAAGTGTTTATATGATGTGTCATTGATGAGTTGTGTAATTACACATTTAAATAGTGTTGGGAAAGAAAAAAGTTTTAAAGATACACTTTTAATAGGCCTGACAAAATACTTCACTATATTTAGAGTTTATGTCTAATACATTAAAGGTTAGGCATTGCATTATTTTCTAAAACAGGAGAGGTTTTTGTCCTACTATAAGAGGGTGTGCTTAAATGAGGATGAATAAACTGATAATATATTTTGCTGACAGAGAAAATATAATATATTGAACAAATTAAAATTCTGCTATCTAATATTTGCCGTCTTTTGACACTGGAGTGCCTGTGACCCCTTGGTGCCAACTGGCAGAGGGCTCAGGGTGTGTACAAGGTTTACAAGGATCCCCTTACATGAATGCTTAAGTCTGATTGACTTCAGTAGCCCCTAAGCATGTGTTTAAGTGCAATCCTGAATGGAAATGCTTTTCTGAATCAGGGTTTTCATAATCCATTGATGAACTTGATTGCTTGAAGGTTCACTTTCAATGCACCAGTAGCCTATAATGTAAACCCTGGAGTGGCTTATTTCTTTGTTGGTTTATATGATCCAATATATCATTATATCAATATATTATTATTATTATATGATCCAATAATGTACACTCATCTTGCAGTTTATCAATGTATATATAAAATAAGGAGAAAATAGTAGCAGTTATGGCACCTTTGCCAAGTGTCGATAAATGTATGGCCACATCACCAGTGTAATTGGGTCCAATCCCAAATCATCACATATTCCCCATTTGAAGGTATGTGAAGCTTTTTAGGGATGCGCCCTACATTTCTGAACACAAATGAGTGTCCTCTGCCAGAAATAATGCCTGAAGGCCATGATGAAATAATCACCCCACTGGAACTGGCTGCCCTGTGAGGATCTCTCTGGTTAAGGCTGCCTTCCAGCTCCCCAGCATTATGACAAGTCATGTATTTCATTTAGCTGCTTATTTTTAACATTTTAGTTTTAGCCAGGTCTGCAAATTATTCCTTTCTGCTGGCAGTGTGAAGCTTGTTAACTTCCTGGATATTAGGAGCAGCGCAGTCACAAGCATATTTTTATTGCTCAGTGATGCCTAGCAAAGTGTACCCTGTGCAATGCCACTTCCATTTCATGTTTCACAGTTTTAAATTCATTTTCACATTCAAAATGTGGTAAAATTAGTGTTGTGCTAGACACCATGGCATGTTAGTTTGGGTGTTAAGTCATTCGCACGATTAGACAGCAATTGGAACTGGCTGGAATTCAGTACAACACAAAGAACGAACATGTCAATCAAAGAGACAAGCTATCCAATTGCTTATTATTGACTGGACTTCATCTCTTGGCATCAAAAGATGTGCCAACTGTTGGCTATCGCAATATGTTGTAGCCAATGTCTGCAGAACAATATTGGATTGTGACTGCCACCCTTAAGTTGTGAAGCAGAATTATAGGTGCTCTAGTTTTATCATAGAATCACAGAAATGTAGGACTCAAAGGGACCTCAAGAAGTCATCTACTCCATCCCTCTGCACTGAGGCAGGACCAAGTAAACCTAGACCATCCCTCCCAGATAGTTGTCTAACTTCTACTTCAAAATTTCCAGTGATGGGGATGCCAACCTCCCTTGGAATTTTGTTTGAGAGCTTAGCTACCTTTATTGTTAGGTTAGTTATTAGGAAAAAAATATTCTAACTCTCTCTTGCTGCAGGTTAAGCCCATTCTTACCCTACCTCCAGTGGACAGGGAGAACAATAGATCATCTTCTGTATAAGAGGCCTTAACATATTTGAAGGTTTTCTTCAAGACTAAACATGTCCAGTTTTTTTAACCTTTCCTCATAGGTCTGTTTATCATTTTGTTGCTATCCTCTGGTCTATCTCTAATTTGTTCTAAAGTGTGACACCCAGAACTGGACAAAGTACTCAATCTGAGGCTTCATCAGTGTTGAGCAAAGTGGGACAATTACTTCTTGTGTCTTCTATACGACATTCCTGTTAATACACCCAAGAAAGATAGTAGCCTCTTTTATAACTGCATGACATTGTTGAAACTCATTCAGTTGTGATCTACTATAACCCCCAGATCCTTTTTTAGCAGTACTGTCACCTAGCCAGTTATTCTCCATTTTGTATTTGTGCTATTGATTTTTTCCTTCCTAAGTGAAATACTTTGCACTTGTTTTTTTTAAATTTCATCTCGTTGATTTCAGACCAGTTCACCAATTTATCACGGTCATTTTGAATTCTCATCCTGTCCTCTAAAGTGCTTGCAACCCTACCCAGTTTGGTGTCAACTTCAAATTTTATAAGCATACTCTCTTCTCCAATATCAAAGTAATTAATAAAAAATATTGAATAGTACCTGACCCGGGACTGAAGCTTATGGAACCCCACTAGACGCGCCCTCCCAGTCTGATGGTGAACTAATGGTAACTACTCTTTGTTTAAGGTCTTTCAACCAATTTTGCACTCACCTTTTAGTAATTCTATCTATCCACTTTTCCGTAGTTTGTTTATGAGAATGTCATGTGGGACTGTGCCAAAAAGCCTTACTAAAATGAAGATATATCACACCTACTGCTTTACCACATCCATTAGGCCAGCAATCCCATTAAAGAAGGAAATTAGGTTGTTTGGCATGATTTTTTCTTGACAAAGCCATGCTGGCTATTCGTAATAACCCTCTTATCCTCTAAGTGCTTACAGCTTGTTTGTTCAATAATTGGTTCCAGTATCTTTCAAAACATTGAAGTTAGCCTGACTGGTCTATAATATAATAGGTACTAGTATAGCTCTTTTCCAGTCCTCTGGAACCTCACCTGTCCTCCATGAGTTCTCAAAGATAATTGCTAACAGTTTTGAGATTGCTGCAGCTAGATCCATAAGTACCCTATGGTGAATTTCATCATGTCCTGACAACTTGAATATGTCTAACTTATCTAAATATTCTTTAACCTGTTCTTTCCCTATTTTGGCTTGCATTCCTTCTCTCTTGATGTTAACATTAATTGTGTTGATAGCATTAATTGGTCATCATTAACCTTTTTAGTGGGGACTGAAGCAAAATAGGCCTTAAACATCGGCGCCGTCTTGATGTCATCCCTTATTAGCTCTCCTTCCCCACTAAGTAGAGGACCTACACTTTCCTTCATTTTTCGTTTGCTCCTACTGTATTTAAATAACTTCTTATTATTGCCTTTTATGTACCTTGCTAGTTGTAACTGATTTTATGTCTTAGCCTTTCTGATTTTGTCACTTCATGCTTGGTGCTATTCTTTGGTATTCCTCTTTAGCAATTCATCCATGTTTCCCCATTTTGTAAGATTCCTTTTTAATTTTAAGTTAATTAAAGTGCTCCTAATGGAGCTGTATTGGCCTCTTACTACTATTCCCATCTTTCCTTTGCATCAGCATAGTTTGCAGTTATGCCTTTAGTATTGTCTCCATGAGAAATGGACAACTCTCCTGAACTTTTTTATCCCTTAGATATTTTCTCATGGGACCTTATCTACTAGTTCTCTGAGTTTGTCCAAGTCTGATTTTTCAAAGTCCTTTGTCTTTATTCTGCTGTGCTCATTTTTTTCTTTCCTTGGAATAATTAAATCTATCATTTCATGATCACTTTCACCCAAATTCCTTACACCTTCAGATTCGCAAGTTCCAACCAATTCCTCCCTGTTGGTCAGAATCAAGTCTAAAATTGCTGTCCCCATGGTTACTTCTTCCATTTTCTGAAACAAAAATTTGTTCCCAATAAATTCAAAGAACTAACTGGAAATTCTATGTTTTGGATATTGTTTTTCCAACAGTTAAAGTCCCCCATTACTACTAGATCTTGTGTTTTGGATATTTCTGTTATTTGTTCTAGCAATGGATTTGATGGTCTATAGTAGACCCCCTAATGTAATGTCACCCCCATTTTTCCTCTCTTGTCTTTACCTAGAAACTTTTAACTGTTTCTCACCTCCTTCTGGACCTCAGAACAAGTATATATATTCTTGATGTGTCATGCAACACCTCCTCCCTTTTTTCCGTTTTTTCTAGTTCAAAAAAGAACTACATAAATTCATGGAGCATAGGTCCATCAATGGCTATTAGCCAGGATGGTGTCCCTAGCCTCTATTTGTCAGAACCTGGGAACGGGTGACAGGGGATGGATTACTTGATGATTACCTGTTCTGTACATTCTCTCTGGGAGACCTGGCATTGGCCACTGTCAGAAGACAGGAAACTGGGCTAAACGGACCTTTGGTCTGACCCAGTATGGCCGTTCTTATGTTCCTGTCTGTCTTCCCTGAACAAGCTATATTTCTCTATGCCAATATTCCAGTCATGAGATTTATCCCACCAAGTCTCAGAGATATGAATTAAGTCATAATTTAATTAATATACTAATACTTCCAGTTTTGCTTAGTTATTCCTCCTACTCCTTGCATTTGTGTATAGACATCTAAGAAGTTGAACAAATTCTCCCACTGTTTGCCTTCTTGTTGCTTCTATGTCCCTATTGTAATATTCCAAGTTCCCCCAAAAATGTTAAAGTCACCTTTTTCATGCTTACCAGTGGGTTTTTTTCACCTGCCCCCGGTGAACATCATTTAAAGCCCTCCTCACTAGGTTGGTGAGCCAGTGCATTTCCCCTTCTTGATCAGATGGACCCTATCTCTTTCCAGCAGACTTCCTTCTCAGAGCAGCAGCCCATTCTGCAGAAAGCTGAAGCCCTCCTGTTAACACCATCTGCACTGCCATACATTCATCTACAGGATACACATGTTCCTGCCTGGGACCTTTCCCTCAACCAGGAGGACAAATAAGAACACACATCTGAGCCCAAATAGCTACACAGCAATTTTTAGCCCCATAGCCTGAATTCAAGTCAGATGACTTGGGCCAGCCACATCAGTGCCACGGGTCTTTTATTACACTGCAGATGCAAGTGCCTTCACAGCACAATTCCCATTGGAGTTTGTATTCCCAAGTCACTTATGCACTTTTAAAAATTCCAGCCAGGGTCTCTCTTTTTGTAACAATCTCTCTCTCTCTCACCTCTGCTGCAAAGCTGTGGCTTTGAGCTCAGGATGCTGTGTGATGTGCTATTGTCAGATCATTGCGCAATGCATTATTCAAATCCAAGAAAAGAAACATGTGGAAGTACTGCAGGATGAGTATTTCTCAGCTACCATTAGGAATAGCTTGTGTTTTGCTCTTTTGTCTGCAGTGTGCTATGTCGGTTTGTATATGTTAGTATTCAAACTGTGCAAATCACTGCTCCTGATCAGTAATTAAGACGTTGTTTATATACTTTTGTTATGAAGTGACCTGCATTTATCTCCACTAAGTTGTCAGAATTAAATCAAGTGTATAACACAGTACAAGTTATCTCTCTCCTCACAGCACATTCTTCAAATATTGTATCTCTTTCCACTCAGTACAGATCAGTGGACAACAGCCATATGGGATTAGACACACTAAAAGGAAAAACAAGGTTTTTTTAAAATCAGTGTTTACCTCCCTGAATATTTTACCCTAATATATACCCTAATTTTGACTCTTTTCTTCATGGTTTGAATATCTTGGCAATAATCCCATAGTGCATTTATAGCTACTGCAATCTGTACTACATGTAGCGCTGTATGGTTGAGGGCTATTATCCTTGACATGATTAAATGCTACTAGGAAAATATTTATTTCATTGATATGCGGACTTTATGCATTAATAGGTATTGCTCAGTATGATTATATATATTACAAGGATGCTGCTTGTCCTACTGTATTATAATTTTTTTTTATTCTATGATAGGCAATATCTTATGGGTGAAATCCTGGGCCCACTGAAGTCAGTGGGAGTTTTGCCATTGTCTTCAATAAGCCAGAATTTCAGTCTCTCTCTTTAATGTTATAGATGCTAATACTCTTCAGATCACCCTTGCTCATGTTGAGTTGTATCTTGCTCCTTGAACAGTCACAATGAACTCAACGGAACCATTCCAGGAGTAAAATGCTACTCTGTGTGAGTAAGGATATCAGAATCTGACCCTTCAACAGCACATCTTTACTGTACTTTAGAAGTTCCATTCCAAGAGTCTATTTCCTTCTGACTCACACAAGAATTATACATTATACAAAGCATAAAGGGAAAAAATGCAGTCTTCCTCATTAGGACTATACAAGACTCATATGTTGGTTACCATTAAAAAGTCAGTATTTACCAACATTTAAAATAATAGTATTTCAGAAACTTGGTAAATGCTGACTTTTTAATGGTGATCCCTGTGTAAATTTATATTTTACTTTATGCCTCATTAAAGACAAAAGTGGACAGTTGCACTGGTTCCTAAAGATAAATGCTTTTGGGAGGGACTAGGTAAGCAAAACTATTAAAGGTAAATAGAATCAATTGTTGTTTGGGGGTACCCCTATGTTAGAATGTTTAGAAAGCTGTTTTGTCAGGGCTGCATTTAAAATCTCAGACCTCAGAAAACCGTCTAGTTTAATATAACAAATAAAAAGTGACTCTCGCCCAACATGGAAAACAAATCAAGTCATATGCTGGAGACAGAGGGTCTGATTCTGTCTTCTGTGACAGCAGTTTTATACCATGGCGTTGTAATGGCATAAAAGCAGTGCTACAGAGCTATAGAATCAAGCTACAAATCTATTCTATGCAAATAGAATGAAGTAAAAAAAGAAATGGGGTCACTTTTCCTGCATGATAGAAGTAACAGCAGAGAATCAAAGCATTGTATCTCTGAAATAAAGACGAAAAGTTGCAGTTCTTAGGGCATGTTCTGAATAAATACTGAGCCAAATGCAGCACAGGTATAAAGCACTTCACCTCTGTGGATTCCAATTAATTGGGCTTACTTCCTTTCTATTAAAATGACATTGATATTCATACAAATTACAGGACAGTAACACCTGACAGTGAGATTTAAGTGTCTCTTGACCAAGTGAGATACCACTCCTAAACCAAACAACATTCATTAATTTAGCGTAGAGTCCCTGGAAGTATCGTCTTGTGGTTAGGACACTGCACTGGGACTCAGGATGTCCAATTCCTAGTACTATCACAAGCTTCTTGTGTGGCCTTAGGCAAATCACTTAATAGCTCTGTGCTCCAGTTTCTTATTTGTAAAATAGAGCTTATCCTTTGCTTGGCTATTTAGTTGTAGGCTATTCAGAATAGGGCCTGTCTTTTAGTGGGAGGGTGCATCTACACTTGTGACTGTACACAGTTCTATGTCCATTGTTGTGCCATACCCCTCCTAGTGTCCACATCTGAAGCACTGAAGCATGTTCCTGAAGGACAATCTTGTGCATGAGAGTTAGCATGCATGAAAGGTGTGAGGCATGGTCCATACCCATTCTATAGTGAAGTGCGGACCTGGGCAAGGGGCATGTACCAGATCATGGGTATCAATTGTCCTTCAAGGCCATTTCCACAGTGCATTGATCCCTTTGCTGCTTGATCCTTACCCAAAGGTATAAAGATCCCTGACCACCATCCTCTTTCCAGAAATTATAGCAACCTGCTCCAAGCACTTCTGTTCCAAGCTAGGAGCACATGAAGCACCTCTGGGTGAAGGACTCCAACAATTACTCCAGGGTGATGAGTATGGAGCCTGAAGTGTCTCGTGACCCGCTCCCAAAACCCGCTGGCCTCATCATATGAAGGGGTGCCAAGGAGGGGCAAGGCAAGGAGAGGCAGAAGGGACCTTGGAAGAAATCCTGGAGAAAGCCCTAGGAGACACATAGGAGGAAGAGCATGTGATTCTGCACCTGTACCCTGCTGGTCTGGTAGAGAAAGCCCTCCTTCCCTCCTTCCATTCCCCCCCCCTCCCCCGAGGGCCCAGAGCCACTGCAGGAACCAGAATCTGACACTGGTGAGTTTTACAATGGACCACCACTGTCCCTTATAATATCCCCTCTTGCTCTGGTGCTACATGCCTCAGCCTGCCACCTCCACCCCAACCGCACAACGCCACTCCACGCCGACATGGTCCTGGAGGAACACACAGTTGTAAATTGATGGTTTTATTGAAATCCCCTGAGATGCTGTAAAGTATTTAGAGGAAGCTATAACAGGTTATTAACGAGCAGTCACTGTGCCTTTGTGGCTATGGGTTTCTTGGCCAGCACTGACAGCGCTAGTCCCTGGGCTGCATGAAACGGGGGGGTGGGGGGGAAATGGAAGGAGGGAAGGAGCAGTTTTTAAAAGGCCTGTGCTGGGAAAGAACAATTTCATGACGCTTTGTGTAAAGCCTTTCTCCTCCAGCCCTCTCCCATCTTTTCTGCCCTTTCTGAATGGGAGTTGTACAGAAGGCAGGTGGGGTGTTTGGTGGCTTGTGTGCAAGCCTGCCTAGGCATGGGAATAAGAAGGGAACTGTTTGGTTGTCTGAGAAAAGTCAGAGCGTTTCATTCTCCCTGTGATCATTTAAAATGCTTTGTACCATTCCCATTCTCTGGTGTCTATCCTCTCCCTGCACGGAGCCATTCTGCAGAAGCCAGGACAAGTGGGGATAGGTGAAGCTTCCTGTAGCCCATAGAACTAGCTTAGCCTTTTATTTTAATTAGCACTAATGCAAAGAACCTACAGACCTATATTCTGTAAGACATTGGCTTAAGCAGTTAGCATACATGGCTCAAAGGCCTATGACCCTTAGCTTAGATAAAATGGCCTAACAGTTATCCTAGAGTTCAGGGAACTCAAAATAGCTTCTTAAGAGGAGAGTTGATATAGAATGAGACTAGGCAACTTCAGGAATATAGAACTGATACTAAGCTTGGATATTTTAGGATAAAATCATTGGCAGATGTTGCTTTTGCAACAGTAGGTATATATGGTAATGAGATAAAGGCACCCCAATATTATGAGAGTGAGGAAGTTAGATATGGAAATGGAAGGCTGGGCATCTGAATGAATATTAATAATGGTTCCTATAATAGGCCAGGCCACCATGTAAGTAGTGTGGTAAGTCTTCCATCATTGACCCTTCAGCTCTTCGTTGTCATTATCATTGATTTAGAAAATGGCATAGAAAGTACACATATAAAGTTTAAGGACAATATCAAGCTGAGAGCGGATGCAAGAGTTTTGGGGGATAGGATTAGAATTCAAAATGATCTGGAAAAACTGGAGAAATGGTCTGAAGTAAATAGGATGAAATTCAATGAGGACAAATGCAAAGTACTCCACTTAGGAAAGAACAATCAGTTGCACACATACAAAATGGGAAATGACTGCCTAGGAAGGACTACTGTGAAAAGGGATCTGGGGGTCATAGTGGATCACAAGCTAAATATGAGTCAACGGTGTAACACTGTTGCAAAAAAAGCAATCATCATTTTGGGATTTATTAGCAGGAGAGTTGTAAGCAAGACACAAGAAGTAATTTTTCCACTCTACCCTGCACTGATTAGGCCTCAACTGGAGTATTGTGTCCAGTTCTGGGTGCCACATTTCAGGAAAGATGTGGACAAATTTGAGAAAGTCCAGAGAAGAGCAACAAAAATGATTGAAGGTCTAGAAAACATGAATTATGAGGGAAGACTGAAAAAATTGGGTTTGTTTAGTCTGGAAAAGAGAAGACTGAGAGGGGACAGGATGACAGTTTTCAAGTACATAAAAGGTAGTTACAAGGAGGAGGGAGAAAAAATGTTCTTAACCACTGAGAATAGGACAAGAAGCAATGGACTTAAATTGCCAAAAGGGAGGTTTAGGTTGGACATCAGGAAAAACTTCCTAACTATCAGGGTGGTTAAGCACTGGAATAAATTGTCTAGGGAGGTTGTGGAATCTCCATCATAGGAGATTTTTAAAAGCAGGTTGGACAAACCTGTCCAGGATGGTCTAGATAATACTTAGTGCTGCCATGAGTGCAGGGGACTGGACTAGATGAGCTCTTGAAGTCCATTCCAATCCTATGATTCTATGATTATCTACCACTGACCTTCAGGCATTGGGGTTTAGACCCTAGGACTCATTTGACATGCCAGGGACAGGACTGATCCTTTGTCTTTACCACCAGATCCCCAAGGAAGGGTGTGAATTTATAAGTATATGAGCATATGCAAGGAATGATACCAAAGATATCCCCAATTCTATATTACTGATATTTGTTTCTGTGGTTTGGAGCTTTCTTGTCTTTACTGATTGTGTTAATAAAAGTGGCTAAGGCTTTGCTTTGCCCTCAGTGTGAATGTCTTTGCCGGACACCCCAAGGTTCCCTACAAGATATTGAACTTGTTCATTTTAATTCTGTTGTGTCTGATTCTGGGACTATTTCTCTAAGCTCATTAAATTAGTGTCAAATGGCACCAATACAATTATTAATCATTAAAGAATCAGGCTACTGGTGGTTGTGCACAAACTTGTGGCTCACTACTGGTCCATGATGTATGAGCACAGAGCATGAGGAAATGTTCTGGCCTGCCAGGACCCAGGAGCTGCATGCACATGGGTGGGATCCATTTGCCTGCACAGGCTTTGGAAAACCAGATCTGGCCTGTACTTACTCACTGTGGAAGTATTCTCATTTAGCCTCACATACATTGTGCAAACCACAGCATGCCACAATAATCCAAACTGCATTGGCCACGTTGGTATCCACATGGGTCCGGAGGGATCACCGATGGGCTTTCAACAAGCTCAAAGGTGCAGTCCACTACCATTCCACAACTACTCAGTCTGTAGTTTAATCCGCTTTTTCCGTGGGTCAGTGATGTTGGGGTATGGCTTCATAAGCCCTGGTAGGAGTGGGTGTGCGAGGTCCACCAAAATCAATGTTGGCACAGAACCCGTACATAATCATGTCATTTCACTTCTTCCCCTCTGTGGTACAACCAGTACCTCCTTAGCACTCTGGCATCATGGACCTCTACCACGTTTCCAGTGTTCATGAACTGACCCCTGTGTCCACTGAGCAGTAAAAAACCAGTGAATAGTAACCTTTCCAGTTCATATATTCACTGGCCCCTTTAGGTGGGCAAAGTAAAGGTAAATATGTTCCATTGAGGGCCCCCACACAGTTGAGAAACCTCATCCTCTGAAATCCCACAATAATTTTAGGGACTTGGGTTGTGACAACCACCACTGGGGAGATCACAGTATTGATAGCTTGGAAAACTTGTACACCACCGCCCCGCCTCGATGGCTGACTTCCTAACCCAAAACTGTTAGCAAATGACCAGTAGCTGTTAGACATTGCCAGCTTCCAAAGGGCAATAGCCACCCATTTCTGCACTGGTATGGGTTTCCAGAATCAAGTGGTCTAGTGCTAGAAGCTCCTTGCACAAGTCAAAAAAGATCTGCTTCCTCATTCTGAAGTTCTGTAGCCACTGATCATCATGACAGAGTTCCAAGATGATGTGGTCCCACTACACCATAATGATTCTCTGGGACCAGATGCAGCAGTCCACTCATGGGCATATCATTTTGATCCTGACACTCAACACATCAGTTCCATAGGACCCAAGTGGATTTTCATTCCCTCTCTGGGTTATATGTCTTCATTATCTTAAATCTCTCGGGACTGATTCTGTATCTGATACTGCATGAACATCTGTCCAACGAGCAGGAGCAGAACCTCTTCTTCCTGGCCCAGCTCCATGTCTCCCTTGCAGTTTGGCAGAAGGAACAGATAAGCAGGAGCTGCCATCATCAAATGCATGAAGGCAGCATACAGTACTGGCAACGTGGTTCCAGAGTGTCTCCTGGATTCTGGGATACTCCCACTGAAATAGTAGCATTACTGTCACATACTGAAAAGGGGTAGTGTGGATGTGGGTATACTTGTGTGCACAGCAATTATCTGTTCCCTGCTCGGCATATATAGATACTTGGCACAGGCATGGGGTACATGCTGCAGTACATGGACAAGTACCCAGGGAAGTGAGAAAATGTGGACATAGCCTGAGTTTGTATGGTGCCTAACACAATGGGGCACCATACAAACTCAGCTGGGACACCTAAGTGCCTCAGTAGTGCAAATAATAATGGAAAGGGATTCATGTCTGGAATGTGGTGAGAGAGAAGGTTTATAGAGAAGAAAACAGAGGAGAGAGAAAAAGCTGAAGTGGGAACCCTGAGCAATGTCTATGTTTTGTAAACTGTTTTGTACTGAATACTTACAACTAAAAATTTTATCAGAGACTTAAAACCTGTATTGCTCACATATTTTATCCTTTTTTTATTTTCATGAATGAGAGCTTAGCTTATTAAATTATGAAGACCATTGAGTAAGGTTGAAATTGATGCAGGTTAGTATTCCATAATTATTTTTGACATAAAGATGAATGCCATCCTAAAAAAGTTGGAAGCTAATACCACCTCAGCCTTGATATATGAATATTACCCCTTTGAATGCTGAAATGGCATTATGGATGGCTTATGGCTTTATGACTATGAGACACTCTAAGTCTCTGACTAGAAATACACTTTCTGCACATTTTGAGGCAACTTTGTTCATTTTTGGTCTCTGACACTTTCTCCCCCCCCCCTTTTCCCCTTAGATTTGAAAACATTTCTTGAAGTGGGTATTGAAAAAAGGCATCACAAAAATCATAGCTGTAGACCAGTCACCTTTAGCCACCTCTAGCTTAATACCCTGCAATGTCAGGAAAGAACTGCATTGCATTAACTCACTCCATTTCCTGCTGGGAAATCATGCAGCCTTTAGAGTTGGCTATTGAAATGTGAATAGTTAACATGTTTTACATTTTTTTAAATTGTATGCCCTTCTGGCTATACAAAGATTATGCAAATGTGATATTTCAGAGAATATACTTGCAGAATTGTGGTGGGTTTTATTAAAAAAAAAAAAGCATAATTTTATTTAGAAAGCATTTTGCTCCTCTTCCCTAGCCTGGCAAAGTGCTCAAGGTGCTTCACATCATAATAAAGACAAGTTAAAATGTATTTGAAAAAGCAATAGCATAAAAGATTGCCCTGTAAAATCAATATATAAAGCCAGTAAAAGGGGGCTGGAAAAAGGGAGAGAGGCAGTGAAAGGGCATGAAAGGCAACAAATAGGAGCCAATAGTCATCTGACTAAAATGCATTTTTGGCTAAGGGAGTTCAGGGCATAAGTCTCATTGGAATCCAATGAGAGTTGTGCTTCTAACTGTTCAAAGCATTTTTGAAAATCTCCCCTAAATGGGTATGAGGCCATATCCTAATTCCCATTTAAGATGTGATGGGATTCTTAAGCAGTGGGTGACTCTGAGTACCCTTTAGGCAGAGGTTCGTTGAGGAGGACTTCAGCATACATAGGTCCTATGCCATTAAAGGGGTGTGAAAGTCAAATGTAGCATTGAAAAGTCAAGCTGAAATTTAATGGCCAGAGTGTAGGGCAAGAGTGACATGATCATAATAGCTCTGGCTTGAGACTGAGTCTGCTGCTGCATTCTGAACAAACTGCATGAGGTGGAAAAGCTTTTCTAATGGAAAATTGCAGTAACCAGACGTCATGCTGTTTCAAGGTCACCATGGGATGAAACACTCTTGAATCCAGCACTTGGATTTCCATAGAAACAGTGAGGTCAGAATGATGCCAAAATTATTAAACCGACTTACTGTCTTTGAATGAGCACTCTCCGGTAAGTGGGATGTGAAGGAAGAGAGAGAATCTTCTCATACTTATGCTGTCTACTCATGTACATGACCCTTCTTCTTCCCAAGGCTGAGTATGCATCAAGCCAGCAATATCATCCAGATATTTTACTAGAGTAGAGACTGAACCTGAAGGAGGAGCAAAAGATGCATCGTTGTGTGTCATCTCATACTGATAACATGTAGCAATGATGTCACAAAGTATGCTCATGTATACGATGAACTACATGACAGTATTCGTCCTTAAGGAATGCCTCACTTCAAATCCTCAGCAATGACAGAATCTCTAACTTTAATAAAAGCGGACAGCCACTCATTCACAGTGAAGGTCAGCAACTACTTTTCAGAAGTCTTCAATTACAGAATAAAAGTAATTATGGTAAGGATAATTTAAGTTCACCATTAGATTGCTGTCAGCCCATATATTTATTTGTATTTCTCTTACAGTAGGTGCTTCAGGAGAGAAAAGCAGATGTGAATTTGTGGACTTTTGTTTGCAATTTAGATGAAAAAGTGTACCCTAAATAGAAGCCATTGTGTATTCTGTTGCAGATGGTTAAAGGGTATGGACTAAGAAAGACATATTTATTGTAAAAGCCAAAAGATGTACTGGATCTGCTCCATCTTTATAATGCAGTAAGACTACGCAAGGAGTGTTACAGCCATAGAGAAAACAAGGAGATTTATCAGTACTGAAATTAATACAGAGTAGTGAATAATTCACAATGAATAACAAATGCAACAAATCCGATCTTGTTTCCTGTTCACTGAATATTTGCAAGCAGATCACCATTACATCAAATGCATTTGTTTATTCAAAAGTATTCTACCAATTATTTACAGTTTTTACAACCTTTACTGATTAATTGGCACACAGCTCTGCAAATTGCAAGCTGGGTTGGTTAGCTGTGATTGGTCAGATAACTCATGTGATGTGATTTTCGTTCCGTGACTGGATTCATGGCCACAGAATCCACACAGAAATACTTTTATGGTGAATTTGAAATTTGGTTTTGTGACGGGGTATATCAGACCCTCTGAGGTCCTCTGCTAGAGTCCTCGTGGCCCTGCCACACCAGCCCCAAAAAAGGGGCAATCGACAGGGTCCTCCAAGCTGCCTAGAGTGTCTGTGTGGGACAGAGCCAATCAGAGCCCAGCAGCCTCGTATAAGAAGAGCTGCAGGGCCAGAGGGAGTTCAGTTCCTTGCTGGAGCTGCAGGAACATGGATGGTGTGCAGCTGGCTGACAGAACTACAGAATCCTGGACAGGGCAGTGCTGCCAGAAGCCAGGAAGAACGAGAAGGAGCCCTGAGCTGGTTGCTGGGACTCCATTTTGACACGGCCCTGAGGTAAAGGTGAAGATGGTGAGGCTGTGGGGAAGTGGCCCAGGGAATTAGAGAAGCCATGTGATATAGTTTAAGGGACACAGCAGATGGCTGCTATCTAAAGGGTCCTTGGGCTGGGACATGGAACAGTGGGTGGGACATGGTCCCACTCCTCCCGTTAGCTACTGTATGGAAGTGGCCTGGATATTAAGGCACTGCTCTATCCTGGAGCAGGGACAAACTGAGAAAGAGAGAGTGAGTGCAGGCACATGCACTTGGCCAATGGGGCGCTCATGAGAGGTGAGTGTGGCCTGTTACAGGTTTCCACAAATGCTCCTGCATGTGACTTTAACACTTATGCTCATCCAACTGGATTATAGGAATATACATAGGAAGAGAACATAAAAGGGAAACGAGGGTGGCTGAAACAAATTTATGTAAAAACTAGAGCATACAGTCATTGAAAACTATTTAAAGTATTTTCTTTGCTCTAGAAATGAATAATGAAATGAAGTTCATGACATAATTTGATTTTGTAGGCAGATTATTATTATAAGTGCTTGTACTTTACTCAGAGGTTATCCACTTATCCAGCATTGGAAATGGCCAAAAGAAATCAAATAGAATTGGTCATAAAATATCTGTGGTTTGTTCATCAGAAAACCTTTCTGGTTTCCTACCAGCTCACTCGTCTTATTCCTTGGCAGCCAGCCTGGTGGTCTGTAAGAGATCTGGGAGCCTGAAGCCCAAGGAATCCTAGCTCTCAAGCCCATGACTCCTTGGCACCTTGGAAGCCCAGACTCCCCAAGCTGCCTGACTCCTTGCCTGGGTGGCTTGGAGAACCTCAGACATACTTTGAAAAGGTCAATATGAAATACTGTTTTGACTTTTTCAAAATGGAATGTTGGAATTCCTGGTCTGCAAGAAATTTCAAAATTTCATTTTTCTGTTTCAGAACTTTATTTATTTTGTACATTTCAGAAGTTCCCATGGAACAGGAATTTCAGTTTCTGGTGAATTCTAGCATGAAAGCCAAATCAAATGTAAAACCAGCACAAGAACTAATGACCATCTCCTCATTGGAAGAAGACGTAGACTCCCCTCCAACAAAGCATTTAAGCACCTATCTAACTTTAAGCATGCAAGTAGGTCTCCAAAAGTCAATGAAAATATTTATTTATTGTATTACAGTAACACCTAAAGGATCTAGCGGAGATCAAGGTCCCATTGTGTTAAGTGCTGTACATACACATCGTAAAAGGCAGTCTCAAACCTGAATAACTTCCATCTAAACAGACAGGGCAGACAAAGAGCGGAAGGGGAAATGGAGGTACAGAGAGGTGAAGTTTTACTTTGCCAAGTTCACAAAGCAGATCAGTGGCAGAGCTAGGCATAGAAGTTAGGTATCCTGAACGCTGGTGCAGTAACCTATGCATTAGACCACATTGCCTCCCCACTCTTCATGTGTTTATATATACATGTGTTTAAGAACTTTGCTGGATCAAAGCTCAAGTCACTATATACAATTTAATAGTGATGGTGCATGTGCCTTTTTAATTCTTCCTTATAATGTGATCTTATTCCCAGACATAGAGGTCTGTGTGTCTGACATACATAGAGATCAATGTTGGGTACATTTGTGAAGAAATCAGATGCTATTACCAGGTGGAGATAGTGCAGATGGCATGGCTATCATATATTTGATACTTCACAGTAGGAGTACAATGCTTTTCTCAAATAGAGAGGTCAGCATATCTTTCACCTATCACTTAGTATTTTTGGGAGTTGTCAGCAGGAGTGCAGTGTAATTCCAGGATGGAAAGTCAATACATATGTCATGGTTATCTTGGTATTATTGGTACCTTAGAGCAGGTCTGGCATTTTGATGCCCTTTCCAGACAGAATTGTCTGTATTTTGTGTGTGATTTGCTGAGTAATTGTATAGCTTTTTAGTATATGGCATAAATATAGCTCACGTTTCTCCCCCTCTCCTTTCTGCCCCCCAGCTATTGCTATGGATCTGGTTGTATTTAAGAGGCAGGATGGTGATAGGAACATGCCATTGTTAAATGTTTGGTGATGGGAAGAGAATGTTACAATGCTCTCTTTTTCAAGAAGCGCTCACTCTCTCTCTCTCTCATGCACGTGCTCTCAAAACACAATGCACAGTACTGGATAGAAAACAATATTATATCTGTCATACTTTTACCATGTTCTTAGCATCTCTGTTCAAAATCTAAACTCATGTACACAGGAAAAGAGAGGCTCCTTCTAACAAACCAGCATTCAGTCTGCATAAACACCCTAGCTTGAAGAGAAACAAAGCCATGTCTGTCCTTTCCTCGCATTATGTAACTATTAAAAGCAGATGGTTCCTCAGCAATGAATGAGTACTTTTATTTTTCATAAGGATGTTCTTAGAATTTCCATGGGAGAAAACCTAGCAACTAAGATGCTTCCACTTTAATGTCTGATAGAGTGGATTTTGAGAAAAAATGAAAGTAATATCTTTTATCTTTTTCTAATGAAAACACTGCCACCAGCTGGTTAAGAAATGGCTTTGAATTTCACACAAAAGGGAGTACAACCAGGGTAATGTTTTAAAACCACAACTCATCTGAAAGTGATATTTTCGTGAAATGAATATCTTTTCAGACTATATGGCACTGTACATTTGCATCCATTCATTACTGTTCTAAACAAAAGAACATGAAAAAATGTGATGGATGCATTTTATGTTGCACACTTCGCTGTTAAAGAGCAGCTGTTGGCTAGCTTCTTGAGGCCAGCTGAGCTCCACTCTCCTAAGGGGACAAAGGTGCTCCTATGCAATTTTTACAATCTCCCACCTCCAGCAAAGGCTGAAGCCAAATCAGCCTCTGGCGCAACTCAGAGCAGCATCAGGGTTCATAAATGATTAAATATACTGTGACTAGTATAACCAGTACAGTGGTGCTATGTCATTTTTGATATATTAAATTTAATTTGTTATGCTTTTGATTGTGTCACAGATTTTTGTTCTGAGTTCATTATTGCATCATAGATGTTATAAGGTGGGATGGGGTTGACAGCTGGATGTTCTGGAAGCTGAATAGGGTAAATCTGTGGCTTTTGGCAGCAGGGGAGTCCTGGGAGGCCATTTAGGATAGTGGACTAAATGCTATTAGCTGTCTAATATTCTGCTAATATGACCAGTAGGGACAAAGTTCAGTCAGTGTTTGAGTTGTGATACTGAGCTTTCAGTATTAATAATCCATTGAGATGAATGGAGCAATTGACACTTCTTGGAACGATTCTTTCAGGCTATCTGCAGACTTGAGAAGACAGCAATACTGGTTTTTAAAGTTCCCTTCATGAGGAATAAAAACACAATTTTTTTCAGAAAATGAAAATTGAGATTCGGGAGCACAATTCTGCTACCAAGGCAGGGTTCTCTGCCACATCATGTGGCTGAGGAATAGTGGAATGCAAGGGGTCCTGCTTATATATGTCCTCAATCCCTACCAGTCTGGTTTTAGGTATGGTTTAGTCTGGCAACAAATTCAGACAATATTCATGCTGGTTTCATTAGATCTCTCAGCAGGCTTTAATATCATTGACCTTAAGGTTTTTTGAGTCATCTGGAGTATTTTGTGGGAATGGATGAGGCTCCTTTCAGGAGGTTTGTTTCCACTGGTTCAAGAGGTGCCAGTCTCAGAAAAAAGAAAAGGAGTACTTGTGGCACCTTAGAGACTAACCAATTTATTTGAGCATGAGCTTTCGTGAGCCACAGCTCACTTCATCTGATGAAGTGAGCTGTGGCTCACGAAAGCTCATGCTTAAATAAATTGGTTAGTCTCTAAGGTGCCACAAGTACTCCTTTTCTTTTTGCGAATACAGACTAACACGGCTGTTCCTCTGAAACCAGTCTCAGAAAGTTACTCTTCCTCCTTGAACATCTTCACATGAACATTTCCCCTTTTGTTCACTACATAAGTTTGACAATGCTGCATGACATGTTAGGAACTCTCATTGCACAAAACAGTCTACAGCAGAAATCACCGTCATTAATTCCATGCTGTCTGAGGAACAGAAATATTTTCACCGTCAAAACAGTTTATTTTTGCACAGACCAAATATTTCTCTCCTAAAAGAGAAAATAAAAGCTATGAGGAATATATCCCCAGAAACATGGTCTGATCCAGTGCTTTCTAGGGAAGTCATTAACATATGCTGAGAGTTCACCAGCCCATTCTCATAATATACTCTCCTTTTGCTCAGGCCTAAGGTTTTTCTATTTTGAATTTATCTGGCAAGAAGTTGCTTATTGTGCATTATGGTAGCAACTAGGAGCCCCAACCCAGTTCTAGGTCCCATTGTGCTAGGTACTGTACAAACACAAAGTGAAAGACCAGTCCCTGCCTTGAATAGCTTGCAATCTAAATAGACCTGACAAGGTGTAAGGGAAACAGAGGCACAGAGAAGGAAGTGACTTGCTCAGGGTCAGTGGCAGACCTCAAAACAACTCAGCTCTCTGGAATCCCACCCTAGTGCCCCAGCCACTGTCCCATTTTGCTGCTCAAAAAAACATGCCTTTACCATAGGAGCAAAATGTCCTAGTGTGAATCTCCATACTTAGATACTCACTCTATAATTTGGTGGGTCGGGAGTTGTGTCTTCCCCTAAGAAACTGCATATTTTTCAATGTCCTGATTTTAATTTTTCCTCTTCAATTTGTCTGTTATCTCTTATAATGTCTAAGTTATTACCTACAATTGCATTTCCCACCCCACCTTTTTAGAGTCTTACTCAGAGGTGCTATAGCATTCCCACTAAACTCCACAGGAGATTTTAGTTTATGAAAATGAGTCATGTAAATTGTCCACTTTTAAAGTATAAAGAAAAATTGCATCTTCCATATTGTACAATATGTTTTAATTGGTTTACAACATTTATCCAGGAAAGCCTACCTTTAATTTACAATAGAGACTTTACTTGTTGCTTGAGATCTGAGCTGGTTGACAAACATCACTGTTGTCAATCCCACTGCGCTCAGATACTGTATTTGAGAAGTCAGAAATCGCATTTGACAGGGCATCCCTAAGGTATGTACCATCACTGGATAAGTTCAAAGGAGCTTTCCCTTACCCGTCTTTCCCTCTTCCCTTCACCACACCTTAAGACCTTCCAAAATATAATAAGAAACATCCAAAGACGCAATGGATAAATACATTACTTCTTTATAAGAGTCCGTTTTCCTTGCCAGAGAATTGAACTGAACATCTGATGAGTCCATCCTCTTATTCCCCACTACTTCCTAAAGAGACATTGGAAGCAACTCTATAGTTAACATTGTGTTAAGATTCCCACTTAAACTAGGTCTAAAAGTCATCTGTTTCACACTTTAAAAGCTGAAGTTAGCTTCCAGATTTGGCTCACCAAATCTTCAGAGGAAATTTTAATATTATATATACATTTTCAGAGTAACCTTTACTGACATTTCCAGTAGAAACATTTGAAGATGTTTCCCATTTTGAAATTTTTTCCCTGTTTTCTTCACATTCCTTTGGGTTCCTCTAGCTAAACAACCACAGATCCTACAAACTTCAGACTTCACTCCCTCCTACCATCTTTCTCACATACACACAGACATTCGGATCACATCTCAGACATAGGCTGTTTGAACTTTTAAAATTAAAACACACAGTTGTTCCTGGGGCAGCGGAGAGCTCTGTTGCATGGGTGGCCTGATTGGGGGAACCAAGTGGCACTCTATTTCTCCCCAGGCACCACCAGCTACCATTTTCCCCATGTTGCCCACAGACAACCCTGATGTTCCTTATCTCCACATCCCTCAAAAGAGTGCAGCTTTCTTCCATGCCCCCACAACACTGCTCAGGCTCAGTCCCTTACATGTTGCTATATATCCTGCCCCACAGCACCACCCCTCATTAAACTCCCATCACCAACATCCCTACCCCCAACTCTGCTTCTCTACGCCACTACCACATTCACCATTTAGACATGGGTATGTAACAATGTAGTGGAGTGTAGCTGAGGTATTGAATGCTTAACTGCTGATTTCCTGGTTTTATACAGTTTGCGTTGATGGGATAGCAGGTCTATCATACTTAACTCAAAGTTAATGACTTCTGCGGGAGGAATATATATTAAGCTAATGTCTCTATTTATACATTTCAATAAGAAAATGCATTTCCCTCCTCTCTCTCAATTTGACTCCTGCTTACAGGTACATGATTTGTATTTTAAACCACTTATATCATTAGTCATTTAAGCAAACAGAAAAACATACGTTTCTAGCAGAATTGCTTTTTTCCCAGATGCCGTCATGGGCACAATACAATCTAGCCCAAACTGTTTGGGAGGGAAGCAAGTCAACATGTCAGTAAACTGCAATGTCATATACTAGTTACATAGGATCTGCTCCAAAGCCCCTGAAGTCAATGGAAACTGTCCTTTGGATAAAACCCATTGAGAGTAAAACCCAATACCATTGACATGAGGGATTACAATAATTTGGTGTCTTGCTTGTAAAAGTGCTTTGGAGCAAGTGCATAAGAATCGGAATGCCCCTTGGTCAATGGCAGGTTATGCAACTCTAAGAAAATAACAACCTCTCTGTATATCAGACTCAATTTACCAGTCCTTAATGTAAATAAATACAATGATGTCCATTTTATCATCATTCTCCTTCCCCCTGGGCACTGGGGGTTTAGTTAGGACCATATTCTTCCCTTTGATATCCATGAGCAAATTGATGGGAGCTGTGTATTTTATAGAAGAGCAGATTTTGTTCTTAATATTTGAGAAATACAAGTTAATTAGGCCTAATCCAATGTCCATTGTAGTCAACGGAAAAACTTCCACTGAATTCAGTGGACATTGGATCAAACCCTTGCACTGGTGTAAATCAAGAGGAACTCCACTAAAGGTAATGGAATTACACTGGTATAAAACTGGTGTACAAGAGAGAAGAATCAGGCCCAGTATAAGTATATTTAAGGATTGAGCTTTCCTTGAGTCAGTACATGAGGAGTGAATCCTGTCCTATATGGAGTTCAACTTGAAAGTAATTTCAGTTTGTGCCAAAATGTGTTTGATTATTAATACTGAAAGACTGTGATCTATAAACTTTACATTATACTTTAACTAGACTCAAAGGTATATACAGTATCATACTAATTACCTACTAGAGAAGATATCTGTGAAAAAGCAAAACTCATCAAATTCTTCAAGCAAAGAAATTCTTACCTAGGGAAAAATGGTCAAACTGCTTTTCTTCCCCCTCTGTGGGCTACCAGGTTTCTTCTAACTTTTTCCTCTTAACACCAAATCAATTTGACACTTTAACATTACCAAAACTTAAAATAATTCATTATATTGGTTTTAGCAAGAGATCATGATAAATTATTAAATGAGTCCAACTACTCTGCCAGCTTCCTAGTTTCAGAGCAGCAGACCACAAATGCTGCTTTGGGCTTCTCTTGATTTATTATTCCACACAAATAAACATGTGCTGCAACCTTCTCTTGTCCCTATGATATGAGATTAAATGAATTGTTCTGTTGATCCTTGGGACATAATATTTCTCAAATGATCCAATATCTCATTAAGAAATACTAAAATGCTCCCTTCCCTAAAGAGCAGTTTGCACAAACTGGACCTCCTTGGTAGCTGATTTGTCATAAGGTAACATCGGGCACAATAGTTTAAACATAAGACAATTACAGCCATTTTTTTCACTGACCTTACCAACTCCTGGTATGTTCTGTTCTTCAGATTCATTACAGCAAAGTGTTGCTGTTCAACATTCCCACTAAAAATCCATAGGTTTAGCTCAGCTATAAAAATTTTGCTCTGGGCTGCAACTTAGGGTGTACAAGGTTTCATGTTAATGGGATTTTAAAGTATTTAGGTCCACGTTCTGCCAACGTTTTTGAACAATCCCATTAATTTCAATAAAGCTACTGAAGAAGTAAGGTACTACTAAAGGAGGCAGGAAGCTGGAAGGTTCAAATGTGCAACATATTGAACTTTATGGTAAATATTTTCAAGCTTTTCTGATCATGCTAAGAGTTTGTGAGGTCCGTGGGAAAAAATTGCTGCACAGCTGGTGCACTGGGCTACTGTGAAAAACCATCACTGAAGACTAACTGATGATAGAGTGAGAGAGACGTAAAAGCACGCTCTACAAATGGAATGCAGTAATATGGGACAAGCATTGGGAGAGGAAAGATGGTGTACATGATAAGTTTTTATATAAATATTTATATAGGTATAAAATCTATATATATATATTCTTTGTAATTTCATATATGTGTATATATTTTAAAATGTGAGTGATTTGGCCTTCGCAGCCTACAATATCATTTGGTTGATTAAATGCTATTTTTACCATGCCTCTTATATTACTAATAAGGACTAATTGTCCCTTGTTTCAGTTCACATTTACCTCCATACCACGTACACGTTGGGTGTTATCTCGCTTTCATGATTGAGTTCAGTGTTAATTTTGTTAGAGAAATCCTACATCATTTGAAGTTGAAGGTACTGAAGGTTTTATTGTGTCCCTTATTGAGGTTCCCACATTTGGACCTTGGTCTGATATTTTTGATGTCCAGAAACATAATAATACTTAACATTTATATAGCATTATATTTTACATAATTAGGACCCAGTCATGTGAACATTTATTCATGATTAATTTACTCATGTAAATAGTCCAATTTACTTCATTGTGGCTGCTCACATAAAGATACTGATGTGGATAACTGTTTACAAGATCTGTCTCTTACATATCAGCTATGGTACACGTGGCTTTAGCTTCAGCGATCCAGTTCAGAGTCTCATCTATAAAATCACACCTAGCGTAAGCTAAAGTTTCAAGTGTTTGTGAAGCGATTTACATTTTTAAAAAGCATTTAGAAATCTGCCTTTTTCTGTGGTACAAGTGGTCATTTGAGATCCTGAATTTATTACTCAACTAGAGATTTTCTTATCAACAAAAATGTAATGGAATATTCGAATTCAATTAGTTTAACTCTAATAGAGATATTAAATGGCTCAAAACTAAATTGAAAATGTAAATGTGTGTGACTAGCTTATTATATATATATATATATATATATATATACATATATATATATATATATATATGTATGCATTGTGCACATATGTATATTGCTATATTAAATTGCTTTATTTTGGTGGATGCTAGCGGGCAGATTGTGACACTTCCGTAGTACCACTATAACTCAAAACAGAGTGCTTATCTTTTTTGCAATCTTCTGAACTACAGCTTTAGTAACAAATTTTAAAGCGCTGTATTCTACGATAATTTATTTTGAGTTACATTCTAATACTAAATTTCGTTTATAATTTTCATGCAGTCTGAAGGAAGAAGCAATGTATTTATGGGATTGATTGCAATCTCTGTAGAAAAGTAGCTGGCTGGACAAAATTGGCCAGATCCTCCATAAGAGCAACTCTGTGGCACGCCACAGCAGCAGATTTGCCCTAAAGCTGGTCTAACTGACCAGAGGAAGGGGAACCTCCTTTGTTTCAGGGAACTTTGGGCAGCATAGCACCACCATAGCAGTTCCTGTTCCATCCTTAACCTCCTATGGCTAGAACAGGTGTTGTGACTGGGGGAAGAAGTGTTCACACATCCTTGTACTCCAGTGTTTCCCAGGAGCAGTAACAGCCCTTTGGGCTGGGTGGCAGTCAGCACTTGCTAGAGTAGACTAAAGGCTGCTCTGTGTTGTGCTGGTAGTCTAGCCATCTCTGCACCTCCTCCAACCCCTTCCAGATGCACAGACCAATCATTGGCTGCAGCTACGGATCTGGCCCATTAAGTATATTCACTGCGCTCTTTGGGCCTGAACCAAAGCCCATTGAAGTCAATAGGAGTCCTTCCATTGATTTTATTAAGTTTTGGATCAGGTCCTTTAAAGGCAATACAACTTACACAATATTTTCCATGTCTGACATGCAGTTTTGCTTACAGAACTCTTTAACTTCCTTTCAACCCAAGTGATTGTGTGTTTTTAATTTTACACACAGTATGATATGTTTACACTGAGCGAAATGCAGATACTTGAGGGTAAAATTTAGAACCACCATCTTATGCAAATTAAAATTGTACTGAGTCAGGAATTATATATTTCCTTATTTGTCTCTCACGGATGGTCTCTTTCAGTAGTGTCACTTCTCATACAGCACCTTAGCACCTTCAGGAAAACCTGTTACCCTAATATAGCGATCAGAATTTTCATCCGGATTACTTTTGATTGGGATGTTTTGTTTGAGTTGGTGTAAGTAAACTCTCAGTTCCTATTCCCCTTTGATAAATCAATTAATGGAATAAAAGATGAACCAGTTTCTTTTAAAAATGTTTAGATATATCACACAGTTATGAAGCTTTTGTGAAGGTTACTCATGCAAAAATATAACTAAGCTGGCATGTTATAGATTTATAAGAAGCTTTAAGCAAGGCCATCAGTAGTTGTCAATTACATAGCAAGTTGGGTTTTTGCTGAAATACTAGTTAACTTTTTAAAAAGGAGACAAAGAATTTCTCAATAGTTAGGAAAGATTAATAACCACAAACAAATTTCAACTAAGTGTAAGCAGTAAAAGTGGTGATAGTGTTTAGCAAGTCCTGCAGAACAAAGCCTTCTTCAAATAAAGGACCACTATTAATTTTACAATGGATTTCTCTCAATTCCAAAATAAATATTCTGACAGTCAATTGACTTTTCACTGAATTGTGTGAGCCAAATACTTTGAAAAATGCCATTATATTGACTCAATTACAAACCCACTTCTTCCAGTATTCCCACTACAAAATAGCTAGAATCCCTTATCTGTTTTTCAGTATACTCTCTCTATTTTTGTTGAAGGTATTTGTAAATGAAAACTGTAGCCTCCTTTAATATAATTAGTTGTTGTACATTTTGCTAGAAATGTCTTGTAGGGTATAATATCTCCCTTGGCACCTTTTTGCTAAGGAGAGATCAGAAAAATAATGTAAAATCTATTAAATCCAAAGGTTAATTTTTCTTGATAGCATTCACAAATAACTCTACCTCTATTAGTCCAATCTTGTTTTAGAAAATATGCTACTCTCGTTAATCAAAGTCCATAGATTCTCCGTTAGCTGAAGTGGTACCAAATCTGTATTTCTGGAATCAATGCCAGACCCTGAGCCGCTGTATACTGGCAGAAGTCCTTTGAAGTCAATGGACCTACCCCCTTGTTATAAGAGCTGGGGATCTGGCCCTTTACTGTTCCTGTGTTCTATCCCTGGTGCCACATGTGTGACATACCCAGTAAATTAGCTTCTGTTCTTTATGACCACAGATTGGTTACAGAACCTGTTCATTGGGTGTAGGAGAGAGAATCTAGGGCCTTTGGCTCTAATAGTCTTGTTGAGCTTGAAGAAAGGAAAGTCAGTGGATGAACAAACTTTCCAAATGAGTGAGTCTACTCAGACCCACACATAGGAAAACAGCAAATATTCAAATAGACTGAAAGACCCTCACTGACCTCAGCGGTTGGATGAGCTCCTGAAAGGTACATATGAGTGATTAAGAAGTTTTTACACAGGAAATTACACCAAACTAAGACCAAATCCTGGTTTCCCCTCAAACCTTGCTTTTCCCTCTAACCCCACTTGTGTCAATGATGTCTGTGACATTTTGGGGATCACCCAGACTAGTAAGGGGTTCTGTCATCACCTGCCTTGGAACTTTAGGTGCCTTAATGTTATGCTGCTATGACTCAGATCCCTGACACCAGTAGCCAGACCATAAGCATAAAATTCTCACCCTGGCTTCTACCAGCCTAATTACTCCTTGTAGCCCTTCTGCTCCCGAGTCTCCACAAATCCATCTTCCCAAGTTCTTAATTACCAGACACTTAGACTTTTCCACTTTGGTTCATCACCCCCCAAAATGTGAAAACAGTTCTCTGTTATCAAGTCACTTTGGCACACACAGTCCACACACCAGAGACCTGCTTGTGTTAAAAATAAACAAAGTTTATTCAGTTGTGTAACCACAGCTTCAAAGATGAAACAGTAAGGAAAAGCAAACACCTACAAGTTACGCAGAAAATAAACATAATGGGGGGACTCAGTGTTCACAGACTGCACCCCACCCTCAAGATTGTCCCTCTGTACTGGATAGCCTTCATTTCAAACCCCTTCTCTCAAGGGTTTGCAGGGTTTTCTTCCCCCCTCTCTCACTCTCTTAAATATGGTATTCATGTTTACTCAGAGTGGGAGAAGCTCCTGCTCAACTTGGTAGCCAGGGTGTCTCAATGTCTTCCCATTAACTGTAATAGTCTGTCATTTTGCTTTTCCTGGATTGTACCAGGGATCCTTATATGCATCTGGCTTTGTGTAAACACCTGACTTGGAAGGAGCCCTTCCCTGGTGTGAGGTGCATTTGAAATTGTTGTAAAGGTCATGGGCATAGTATTCTATATACATAAATACAGAGATTCATAATCACAGTCTGTATGCATATCCAATAATGACCATCAAGTTCAGAACATTACAAACTTTCATAAAAGGTCTTACTCAAGACATTTTATACGCAATAACATTGTATACCACCAGTTGATTCAGCTGCTTATTCTTTGGGGTTCAGGGCCCCTGTTCTCCTCTTGGGAGGTGTCTGGACCCTGATTGTCACAATGGATTAGTTCCTCAAGACAGGAGTGGAGCATCCCAAGAGCTCACTAGTTCTCCTCAGGAGGGTCCATTGCCTCTCATGGAGAAACAGAGCAATATAAATAAACAAATAACTTATTTCTGATGTCAGGCTCCTGAAGAAATTGAGTATAAGTAAACAGTCTGTGAGGAGGGTAAAGTTATGAATGTCCTGAATTCTCACTTTTAGGTATTATTGCACTTGCCCTGCATGGGTATGAGGGAAAAGGCTGTGCAAAGCCATGAGTCTCTGCACAGGTATAATCACGTCCCTTGTGCTCAGGGAGAACAAGGGCTGTGTCCGAAGGGTTCCTATTGTAGAAGGCATAGTGTCTCCAAAGGGGTGCCAGTCTCACTTGGAGCACTCCCGTTTCCTTTTAGAGGGTGTAGCAGAGGCACAGTACGACACACCTCAAATGCAATGTTTCTAGAAGTTCTGACTGGGTAGTACACCTTTACACTTTCCCCTATGGAGGACTATGGCTTAACGCCACAGTTTAGCCCTTAGGGGAATTTAAGGAAATATAGACAGGTAGATTTGTACCAGAGTTGCTCATTATTCTTTGGTTGTTTTATCACCTAAACGTGAGGTACCATTGGTTCCAGGTGACGAATGCAAGTCTGGCATGATGTATTCTTGTCACTTCTGTGAATATTTAAAAAAATATGTGAAAATGTTATGCTGATCATAGCACTTTAATAAATTTGTGCTGGTACTGCATATAATTGTACAAATGTCACAGATTTATATTCGCTTAAAATCTGTATAAAAAATTTTACTGAAAATTTGCAATTTGAGTATATGTCAGGAAAATGAATGAGCTGACCTGATATGGCTTTTCCAATTCTGGCTTCAAAAGCTCAGTTAGCTGTAGCATGTGAGGTTCATATACTTGGTCATCCACCAGTTGAGGGTGACATAGTACCAACCAGCTGAACAGGTCTGACATTCTATCCCAGACAGGATACACATACTAATTTAGGAACTTATTCTGCATTCCTCACACCTACTCAACCATTGCAATAAGATGAACAGGGCTGTTAGCCAGTACATTATATACTTTATAGTATTTGCTCATTGTCTGATGGACAACCATTTGTACCTTCATTTTATTATAAAGCTTATTATAAAGTTCAATAAATGACACTGAAAAACAGACCTCTTCCAAATTTCTGTGATGTTTCAAAACAAGATGTGAGCCATGCCATTAGCATAATATTTTTGTATTCTTTTCTTCCTATGACTGTTAAAGCTTTGCACATAAGCTAACTAGAATCACTACCATATTTTGAAGCAGGTGACATTTGTTTTTCAGGCATGCTAGACAGTTGATGCCTCTAGTAATGCTCTAATTATGTGTGGTGAATTGTCTCTGAGTGCTGTATGAAAATGCTTACTGCATCATTAGCTACCTTGTTGTTTGCTAAATGTCTTTTATAATACTGTAGGGGCCCAAATGAAGGTTGTGTCAGTGATTGTATTTTGAATTCCTATTTTTAGGGCTTTATAACTCAGCCATTTATTTTCACTTGAAGCTGAAACCTGGCGCACACTGACTCTCAGCTGAGATTTAACTTAATTACCAAATATGAAAAAATGCTATTGACTCTTTTATTGAAATATTTTTAAATTATAAAAGTGAGTGGTTTTCAGATGCTTTGATTTTCATTACTGGAAAAGAGTTACTTTTGTAAAAAGAAACTTGAACTATAAGGTACAGTTAGTGGTCCAGATCTGTGGCTATGACTGAAGAGAACAGTGCTCCGGACGGAAGATGCAAAGGGGGCCTTTGCTCTATAATGAACACTTTTGAGGACATGGCTTCAGTTCAGGTCCCAATCCTTGGGCCCAGCTAAGCTGCACTGGTTCAGAATCCTGGGGAGAGAAGGCAGGCAAAGGTGATTCTCAGCTAATCTTATTCCCCCTTCCTAACCAATTCTGAGGGCCTTTCAGCCCCTGGCATAAGGTAGAACAACCTCAGGGTGACCTATCTGGTAATAGCACCTTGCTGCCAGGGACTGCCAAAATACAGCAGTGCTCTAGTCATACTCTCCCCACCTCTGCAATACTTCTGTCATGCCTACAAAGCCAGGTGCTACAAGGCAGTGGTGTAAGGCCTGTTATGTCATTAGTATACCACCCAAGGATTCCTCAGCTGCCCAGATTTATTGCCCATTTTTATTAGAGTGGTGAATTGAGTGGCAGGATCCGGCCCAAACAGCCCAAGCTATAGCAGGGGTGGTCTTTGTGTTTCTATAATGTAGCATTTGGTTTATCATGCTCATGATAGTGTAATATATTTAAACTACTAAAGCCAAGTGAAAATCATTTTCTTTTCAGATTTCTGGCTCTCACAGCCCTTCTGGAACTTTGTCTCTTGTAGTCAGTCCCTCAGAGAGTAAATTGCTTTGGGCCATAAGGAGGCAGCATGCATGCTCGTGTAACCTTTGGGTGGGCTAGAGTTTACTTAACTGCCCTTCTCCTGGTGCCTAAAAACAACTCCCACAGAAAAGGCACATGGAAACGCAGAATTCAGTCATTGAGGCTTTTCAGCAAGGATTGCACAGGGTCAATCTCCCTACAATCAAGTCCAAAAGAACAAAAGGAATTAACTTAATTCTTAAGTACCAACTTTATTAATAGTTTTTTTATTATAAGATTTTATAATTTAGTTTTTACAACATAACAGGACTACTTTATAAGCCACATACCTTATCTTCAAAGTTATGCATAAGCATAAACACAGAAAAAAAATTAAATCTAAACAGGTAAGGCCCAACAGAAACACAGTGAGAAGTAACTCAGAGTTCCCAAAAGCTTAGGTTGAGTTCACCTGAGTTTTTGATCACCAGTCTGCTGAGTCAAAAGCACTGCAACATCATCATCCCTACACTTGCTTGGAGAAATCTTCAGCTGGAATCCAGACAGACTCTTCCTCCTCCTCTGCTGAAATCACTCAGTTAGCTAGTCAGCTAACTAAGTAACCAACCACTCAGTTAATTATACAGATTTAAAAAAACCTGTTACAAGAAAAATGGAAACTGAGAATAGCAAAATATAAGTGATTCTTTCCCCATCATCACATTCAAATAAGAGAAAAGTTGGTGAATCATACTAGTTGACAGGTTTCAGAGTAGCAGCCGTGTTAGTCTGTATTCGCAAAAAGAAAAGGAGTACTTGTGGCACCTTAGAGACTAACCAATTTATTTGAGCATAAGCTTTCGTGAGCTATAGCTCACTTCTAGAACAGTTTGGCTAAAATCAAACATTCCAAGTATACAATTGAAATAAAAAATTAGTTTTCCCTTGCAATTTCCCCTTTCTATAGATAAGGAAGAGTTAAGGACAAGGGTGAAAGTAACTTAAAAAGCTTACAGTACCCCAGAGTCCTGAGTGAGGCCTCAACCGGAAGAGGTGGGGCCTTTGAATCCCCGAGCCCTTTAAATTGAGATTTAAAGGGCCCGGGGCTCCCGCTGCCAGCCGCCTTTACCCTGGGGCTCCGGCAGCAGGGCTCTTTGGCGATTTAAAGGGCCTGGGGCTCCAGCCGCTGCCGGGAGCCCTGAGACTTTTAAATCTCCGGCCTGGGGAAGCTGCCCCCTGCCGGTACAGTCGGCAGCGTACCGGCTCTTGCCAGTATACTGTACTGAACCATACCAGCTTACTTTCACCTCTGGTTAAGGATATCACTGAGTCCTGCTGCAAAATGCTTCAGAGTTAAGGGAAAACCACCTGCTTTCTGCTCCTGGGCTCAGCTTCTCCCAACCCACATAGGGCACATGGCCTTTTGTAAGGCAGCTTCCCTCACGGAGTCTGAGTCCAGCTACTGGGAACCTATTGAGAATACTCAAAACTACCACACCCAATTTCAAAAACTTCTGAGTGTAGAGTGCTAATTGTGCATCTGCCTAGCAACAATGACCCAGACACAACTCATTCCTACCTTCCCCCAATACAGCTCTTAAAGAGAGATCTCCCTATTAGGCACTTGTGGGTTACACAAGCTTCCTTAATGATGTACCACATATACACATTTTCATCATAGAGTTTGTCATTGTGGACCATATTGAAGCTGTTATGTCATATCGTAGGAGGACTTTTGGCATGATAGAAAGGGAGACTGAGTAAGTCTTAATACAGATCACGCCATAACAATCAAAGTACAGATTTACAATATAACCCCTGAAAAGTAATTGTACTTTTTACAGGTTATTATAATAGGCTACAGAGGTATTATTCTGAGTTTTACAATGTTAGAAAATATGTGGCATGGCTATAATAGCTCTTACATAGCCTCTATTAGATTAATATTCTTGCTTTTAAAATTCTCTTTGTAGGCTATATTCAACCCTGATGTAAGCAGACACGCTAATTTATTGGGATTTTGCAACGTTACACCAGGGCTGAACTTCACACTATATGTATTTTATAGTAATGTCATATATTTAGTGAGTTCTAGTGCTTAAGAAAGGGGCTGGAAATAAGTATGGTTTAGGCATAGCAATGCTAGCTTTCCTCCACAACTCTATTTTTGTACCTCAAACTCTATTCTGGAGAAACTCTGTTCCAGGAGCCATTTAATTTTTGTGCATAGTGACTCCTTGCAAAAATCATCTCCCAAGATTACCCAAGACTGATGCCAATTAGCAAAAATTATAAGAGTGTTCTTTAAAATGTGGATGTTTGTCCTTTTCTAATATACACTCATGGCCAGATTGTGAACACTTTGATCCCATTAGTGTGTAGTTAGTCTCACTGGAGTCATAGAGCTACTCAGGAAAATAACTGCTCATCAGTAGAAGTAAAAAGTTCGCCACTGGGCCCTTTTAAAGAAAAATCAGCAAATGTGTCCAGTATAATAACCTTTGTTATCCAAACATCTTGGGAGACATTAAATAAGTTTATATGGTCAAAGTTTTGGATAACTGAGTGAATTTTAAATATAGTGAGTGTATGGGTGGGCATGAACTTGGTTTGGATGATAGCTTTTCAGATATTTGTATAATCAAAGTTATTCTGTTTTACATGTTGGATCATTCTGCCAACTCTTGTCTCTAAGGGATTGTTTTTCATCGTCAAAAGATTGCCAACCAGCAAATTAGCCTACGGAATTATGTTTACATAGCATTAACGCGGTCCTGACACCAACAGACAAAGTGGAATTCAAAATTAAGACTGATACCTCCTCTTCCTTTTTTTGCCATAAGCTATTAGCCATGTCCCTTTAGATAAGGCAAGGGTTTTTTCCCACAGGAATAACACTTCAGAATATATTGATGATGAACTTTTGTGAAAAGCCAAGTTTTTCTGAACTGTCGAATGATGTCAAAATGGAAAGGGATGGTGGTCAAAAGAAGGTAATTTGACCTTGGAAACTGGAATTAATTAAGGGGCATCACAGGGGTAGTGGAACAATTTTAAAGTTGGGCTGTTGCTGATGGAATCCCTGTGTTTGGTGTTTGTTATGACTACTTCCAGTCAGGGGGTGTGACAGCACCCCTAATTCTAGCACCACTGGGGCTTCAAGAACTAGAGCTAATAAGGAAATAATTGATATACACCCATGCCACCTTATTGTCAATGCTCAATTTAGAATCATATTAATTAAAATACATAATTATAAGCACGCCATATCAGGATATGATCACACTTATCATATGTGCTACAATATCTATGCAAAATGCTGCTTGCTTTTGATGATTTGCATCACAGCCCTAAAGTTACTTAAACACAGCTTTTGTGTATGAATTATCTAGATCCTGCAGTATTCCTGCTGAAAGCAAAGAATTGAATGTATTGTTTATGACGAAAAACCAGCTGCTGCTATTGTACTACAGATATTAATTCAAATTATTTAGCTTCATTATCTGTTTGACATGAGAATCTTATAACTAGAGTACATTAAGAAAGTAATAAATTGCCATAAGTCTTGAGATCCCATTAATGGTGAGTAATGGTTCCAATATTCATTCATTATTTTTTCATAATTTCAAAGGTAATAAAGCAGGGCTTGTATGGATCCTTTGAAGTTATTTCATTTGTGGTACGTTACTGTTTATTGCACAGCATTAACCATTTGAAAATATCAAAGGCTTTTGTTGCTCAAAGTGATGTTTCCCTTTACTGTCTCCCAGAAAGGTACACAAATGAAATTTCTCAAAAATAGTATTGTTTTCATGCTGTGCATTCTAAACACAGATAGCCAGTTATACTGTAAGCCAAAATGAGTTTTTCACTGTAAAGGTACTCGACTTCCTGATTTTTTTTAAAAAAGTTATTAGAAAATGCCCCTATCGCTGGAAATATGAGTTATATGTGTGCTTTAAGAGAGAGTACAAATTGCATGATGCCAGTATTACATGTGCAAGTGAATCTAAAATGAAATTATGACAATTTAATAATACACCAAATTTATTGAATTGCTGCAAATATAGCCAAATGTGTCCTACTGCATAAGGGTTTGTGTTGGTGGTGTGGTAACTAGATTGGCAATTTGACACATTGTTTGGCAATATCCTAATATTAGTAATATTTACCCTAGTGTTGTAAATGATCTAGAAATCATATGAAATGATCAGTTGCTGGCTGAGTCAGAATGATGTTTACTCCATGATTTTTCATGCATATATGACCACAATTAGCGGGATAACCAAAACTATGAATGAGGTGCTGAGAAGGATGAATGTAAAAAGAGCACAATTACTGGAGACTCTAGGTAAAAGAATAACATCTGTCCACAGACACATTGCACGCTGATTTCAGAGTGACTAGAACAGTACTCGCAAAAAGAAAAGGAGTACTTGTGGCACCTTAGAGACTAACCAATTTATTTGAGCATAAGCTTTCATGAGCTCCAGCATCCGATGAAGTGAGCTGTAGCTCACGAAAGCTTATGCTCAAATAAATTGGTTAGTCTCTAAGGTGCCACAAGTACTCCTTTTCTTTTTGCGAATACAGATTAACACGGCTGTTACTCTAGAACAGTACTCATACTTTCTGGTAAGGTCACAGGCAAACCAGAAAGAGCCAGTTATTCAGAAATATTGTCAAATGGACTGATGTCCAAAGGAGAGTGGAAGCTTTACAGATCTGTTGCAACTGTGAAAAATGGAAGGTGCTGGTTGACAACCTCCATATCAGAGCTAACACTTGATGACAGAGAGATGTGACTACAAAGTCCTTTTAAAAAATTTACTATAATTGGCCTTAGTTTTGCAAAAAGATTAATCCTTAGAAAGTGGGAGAGCTCCCGCTGGAATGTTGACATGCCTGAAATTATTCCACATAAACATCTTATTTGTAAGAATAATGGCATCTTAAAGCATGGCATGTGATATGGGGAAAATGTGTTCCTCATCTGACGGAATTCACAGATCATAGAATCATAGATGATCAAGCATGAGCTACGGAGAGAATACAGTGGGTGAGACAATGAAATCTTGGTTATTTTGTAAAGCATTTTGAGATTTACTGACAAAAAATGCTATAACAGAGCTAGGTATTAATTATGGACTCTTTGTGATTGATATGCTACACAGCCTGAGACACATGAGGGGCTGCCTTGTATGGATCTCTTATTTGGAAAGTAGAAGTGCTATGCTGCTGAATAAATAGCTGTGATGTGCAGTGTGGTCCAGTGGATAGAAGACTTGTGTTCTATTCTTGGTTCTATTGTTGACCTGTTCTGTGACTTTGGTTAGATCACTTCTCTCTTTCTCTCTGTGGCTCCCATCACTGTAGCATCTGAGCATCTCACAATCTTTCATATATTAATCCTTACAACAATTACTCCTTTGTGAGATGTTCTTCTTTGCCTATTTTTCTCCTTCTGCCCTTTGTTCTGTCTTGTCTATTTAGACGGCAAGCTATTTGGGGTAGGGACTTTCTTTCACTATGTGTTTGTACAGCACCTTGCACACTGAGTCTACAATCTCATGTGGGGCTGCTGGTGCTATGGTAATACAACTAATAAAAAGGAATAATGATGAGGATGAGTAGTGTAGTGCACTGAGATGAAGATCAATTTATTTTACTTTGATCTTATTTTTCAGAGTGGAATACTTCCCCAAGGCAGCTCCCAATGCTGTCACCTTCTGTGGGATTTGTGGAGGGGGAGAGTAAAGTGCTAAACATGGCCAGCAGTGGCTCCCCTTTATCTGGAATTCAAGGAAGAGGAATTATGGTGACCCTTTAGTAGCATCTCTAAGCATGGGCAGCAGGTGATAGGACTTAATTCTGTTTCTCCAGATATTTTACATTATTTTTAATACTTAGTCTTCTCAGTATGTGTATATTAACTAACTAAATATAATGGTCAAAGAGGCACATCCAGAATGCATCTACATGTTGGCAAACTTTGTCTTGGCAACCTCTGGTGGCTTGTGTACACATAGAATAATAGCGTACTACTGCTACCAATAGTGTGTAATAGTGGTGTTTGATGCTCTACATCCTTGCCCATGTAAGCCTGGGATATGACTGGCTCCAGTCAGTAGCACTCGACAAGGCCTCTGCTCAGGGTGACAAGCAAAGGCCAACGATGGACCCAGCAGATGAGGGTCACGTTAACTAATGGTGGTGAAGGTGGATGAGCTATGACAATGGATTAAACACTCATCAAACCACACAGGTAGGAAGAGGAGCTAGATCTTTGAAATAGTTGTCCATGCCCTCAGGAACCAATGGCCTCTGGCAGAAGAGTTCCTGGAAATGGGGATGGTTTGCCCCTCAAAAAGAAACTCTTTCCCAGCTCCCAAGGAGGCAGAGCAAAATGAACAGGCAGCCAGCCATGATAGACTATGATAAAAGCACAAGGGTTAAATCCCCAGTTATTACCAACCTCAGGAGGATGGGCATTTTTTCTCAGGCATATGATGGGTACGAACCAAATCCTGCTCAGTGAAGGTGCAGCTCAGATGGCCCTAACTCCCCAGAAGTCCAAATCAGACCTCCGAGGCACATTCCATGTTGCCACATAGAATGTGTTGACACTGAATAGTACGGGGTACAAGACAGGCCTTGTCAAAGAGCTCACCCACTACAGATTCATAATTACTGGCATCACAGAGGCCCACCTGCCAGAAAGTGATCAAGTCACTGAAGAAGGAGCAGCCTTTCTCCACTCCAGTGGTCCACAGTGTACTCAAGGTGTGGCACTTGTTGTTAGACAGCCTCTGGCACAGACCTTAATCCTCATGCTTACTTTATGCTCAGCTTCAACACCATCATGGACGTTTATCTGTCCTTGTGGCCTACACACCAAAAGGAGATGTATCACCTGTGGAAAAGGACACATTTTACCACCACCTAACTGCAAAAATCCAGTCTGTTCCACCATGTGACACACTGCTAGTGCTCAGAGACTTCAGTGCTATGACTGGCTGTGATCGAACTGGGTATGAAACTGTAATAGACCCCTGCGGTTTGGCCTTCCCAAATGGCAACACCGCTCAACTTCTGACATTGTGTATGGCTGAGGGCTTGTCTGTCATGGGTTCCTGGTTTAGACAGTGCAATAACCATCATTGGACCTGGTTTTCAAACAATGAACGTGCCATGAAAGAAACTGACCACATCCTCATCAGAAATTGCTCCATAGTGATATTTAAGTGGGTCGTCGGCAATGCAGAAGCACCAGCAAACACGAACCATAAACTAGCTGCCCCTCAGCTCTCGCTGCATCTTCCATCTGCTCACAAGCCAGACATCCGCCACCAGTACAACATCCAGCATATTTCCGAGGATCCTGCTAAAGCCATGAGATGCATGCAGGCCACTGAAGATCACATACATAATCTTAGAACCCTCTTGGACAACACAGAGATTATCTGGAGTGGTATATGTAGTGCTATATCATGCTGCAGAAAGCTGAAACAATCAGCTTCAGATGATTGCACAAGAAACTTTGGCTTTCTAAAGAGGCATTTGGATGCTTCTGCCTTTTCACTAATATATCAAGCAGAGAGATGTCCATGAATATAAACAATTGAAAGGCATTTTCCAGGTCATGGAAAATTCCCTACATCAATTACATCAATACTACATCAATTCCCTAGCCAGCAAAGCAGAGGACAGCCTAAAGCACAGCAATCTGCATTCTGCCTACAGAGCTATCATATGCTTAGCTGGTGTCATAAACTGTCTTCTAATATTCCTATCACAAAACCAAATGGTTCTCCCTGTTCATCAGCAAAGTCTTGGACATATGCAAAACACATTCTGAAGGTGTGCGGAGCCACACACCTGCTGATGACCATCCAGAGCTATGTAACCTAGCAAACTATAGGGCTGCAGACCCAGGGATGAATTCTGATCGACACTCAAGGAAGTATGAAAGACCATCTGAAAGTTACAGAATGGATGTGCTGATGAACCTGCTGATATTCCACCTGAACTTCCAAAGGTGTCTTGAAACCAGTGAACATAGGCATGCCTCAACTGTTCGTAAAATTGTGGGCATCAGGCAGAGTACCAGCAGAATGGAAACACTATCATAGTGTACTTGTACAATGGTAAAGGATCTTATATTGAGTGTGGAAACTACACAGGCTGATCTCATTGTTATTGGTCCAAGGAAAGGTCTTCATTCATGTTCTCCTTGACATCGTCGTCCCCAGCAATCAGGTTTCACTGACAGGTGGACGATGATGGATGCTGCCCTTACTCTCTGGCTTCTGGCTGAGCTACATTGAGAATTTAACTGCCCACTTCACATGAAGTATATTGATATCAAAGTGGCTTTTGATTTGGGCAACATGTCCACACTTTGGCTCACACTGAAAAGAGATGGCATTCAAGATGTTCTGCTAACCTTGGTATGTGATCTTCACACTGGTACTGGTGTGAGAGTGCACATTGGTTCACGGCTTTCATTGCGTTTCTTCCAACCTGAGGTATGTGTCAGGGATGTACTCTCACTATTCCATCAAGCTACCAACTGGATATTAGGACTTGCCTCTCCACATGTCAGAATCAAAGCTGGTCAAGAAGAGTTCACTGACCAAGGCTATGCCAGTGACATTACTTTTCTTGTGGAGGAGCAAGAGAATTTCAGCCCTGCCCTTCAAGGTTTTCAAGATGCTGGCTGCACTATGAGGTTGAATGTCTCATGGGCAAAGTCCAGAACCTTGGAGCTGAGCTTCCAGAACCAGCAGTGTAGGTTAGTTCAAGCACTGTGCAAAACATTGGTGAGTTTGTCTACCTCAGTTGCAAGCAGAGTGCTAATGATTTCAGTAAACCACACATCCTCTGAATAGGTCTTGCTGCTTCCTGCATGAAGTCTGTGCCTCTCATATGGATGCAAATACATCTCTGTGTTTAGTCAAAGTTCAGGATCTATCAAACCTGTGTACTGCTTGTATTGCTATATGGGTCAGAAACGTGGATCCTCTTACAGGCAGTGCCAAATCCTGAACATAAAGTGGTCTGACTTTATGCAAAACACTATGATCTGGCCTGTATGTTTGTAGCTGCAACAGCTGTGTGTAATCTTAACAAGATATCAGATGAAATAATAGCTTTGGATTCCACATGCGTGCGCGCATACACATACACATGCTAGTGTCTAATCTCTGCTTTTAAATAGTGAATAAGATGCTTTTACTAATGCCTCATGGCGAATTTTTCCCAGAATGGCTGTGAGACAGATGTGCAATGGAGCACTACATAATGTGGGTATCGAGGCATTTTTATTGGGAAAATATCCACTTATATTGGATAACTGTGATAAGCAACTGATTGCAAGATTAGTCCTGTTCCCTTAGCAGATCCTTCTCAGACATCATTTTTCTTCAGTGCAGACACTGGTATGGTGGTGGTGCTGGTAATTTTTATCATTTACCTCTAACAGTCTTTGAGAGCAAGCACGGTTAGTATCACAGACAGCAGAAATAAAGTGCCACTCCCCAGTGGCAATTCCTTTAGCATCATGCCTACAAAGGAAGCAAGTGCACTAATGCTTTATACCAGGACAATAATGCCATGCTATTCAATATATGTCTTGTGCTTTACTCACTGCTCCGTCTGAGGGAGTATTGAACAGATTTGGCATTAGTAAAATTCACTGTATTCTATAAGAATATAATGTGAATAAGGATGTCTGTCCTTCCTGCAGCAATCCCATAGTACTGTATTTGGCTACATATGAATGAATTAGGTGTACAGTATAATCTGAGACAGGGTTTTCATTAGTTTGGGTGTGACTTTTGATAAGTGAGAGGGAAGGGGGAAGGTAGACGTCATAACTTATGCCAAGGGCTCACAATTCATCTATGTTTTGTAAAAGGCTTGCTATTCCACCACATTTTGACATGCTAAGGTCACTTCATTGTCCTTATTTGGGCATTTTACAAAACTATTTTAAGATTTCGGGCATTTTACAAACCTTTTTTAAGATTTAGTTTTTCTAAAGTGGCTTCCCAAGTTGTGCAGGAAAATGGGTAACTGATGTACATCAGAGGGGTAGCCATGTAGGTCTGTATCCACAAAAATGAGGAGTGTGGTGGCACTTTAAAGAAGAACAGATTTATTTGGGCATAAGCTTTCGTGCATACAAAACCATTTCTTCAGATGTCACACTCTCATGCAGGCACTTATGTGTGCAAGTTCACATTTTGCACGTGTTCATCTGTTTTTCTTTTCTTCCCCAATGTGTACATGAAACTGTATGGGTTCTAAAGAAGTACATCAGCAGCATCTTAGACTAATTCAAAATATTATATATCACATATATCAATAGAACATTTCCATAACTCTCAAACATAATGTTCCTAAGATTATAACTAAATCACCTGGTACACTTAGTCCTTGCTCTGTTTTTTTAAATTTTGCTATTTTTTTCAATGCTGTAACAATAGAATGCCCCAAAATATACCACTAAAAAAAGGTGTTTGTATGTGTGGATAGGTGGGGGTGTTAGTAAAAAAGTAAATACAAGATTGACAGAGCAGTGGCAGGATATTATTTCAATTTTGTTGTTTTCCCCCTAAAACTGGCAATGCCAAATGAAAATGGAAACAAAATGTGGCTTCATTTGTCCTAAGGTATAAGCTATACCTATTGTATGGCAGCCAATAAAATTGCACTGAGCTGCTTAAAACAGCCTTCACTAATTCAGGGTTGAATTTATTGATGAGTAAGACAGTTTGTCGTTCCCAGAAAAAGTGGGATTGAGAGTACTGCTTAAGCTGTAGCAAGAATGGAAAGGCCCCTGTTCCCCTTAAATGATGTCTAATTGAACACTGTGCCAAGGAGAGCTATTCCAAACAAACCTATTAGGAGATCATGACTGAAGGCCCCCTGACTTGGCTGGAACCCCAGAGACAGAAGGGAAGATTCAGAAGCAATATGTATGACAGACCATGTGGTGGGAAGACTGGAGGATTGGGCCAAAAGAAATCTGATGAGGTTCAACAAGGACAAGTGCAGAGTCCTGCACTTAGGACAGAAGAATCCCATGCACCGCTACAGGCTGGGGACCGACTAGCTACGCAGCAGTTCTGCAGAAAAGGACCTGGGGATTACAGTGGATGAGAAGCTGGATGTGAGTCAGCAGCATACCCTTGTTGCCAAGAAGGTTAATGGCATATTGGGCTGCATTAGTAGGAGCATTGCTAGCAGATTGAGGGAAGTGATTATCTCCCTCTATTCAGCATTGGTGAGGCCACATCAAGAGTATTGAGTCCAGTTTTGGGGTCCCCACTACAGAAAGGATGTGGACAAATTGGAGAGTCCAGCAGAAGGCAATGAAAATGATCAGGGGACTGGGGCACATGACTTACAAGGAGAGGCTGAGGGAACTGGGCTTGTTTAGTCTGCGGAAGAGAAGAGTGAGGGGGGTCTTGATAGCAGTCTTCAACTCCCTGAAGGGGGTGTTCCAGAGAGGATGGAGCTCGGCTGTTCTCAGTGGTGGCCAATGACAGAACGAGGAGCAATGGTCTCAAGTGGCAGTGCGGGAGGTCTAGGTTGGATATTAGGAAACACTGTTTCACTAGGAGGGAGGTAAAGCACTGAAATGGGTTACCTAGGGAGGTGGTTGGAATCTCCATCCTGAGAGGTTTTTAAGGCCTGGCTTGACAAAACCCTGGCTGGGATGATTTAGTTGGTGTTAGTCCTGCTTTGAGCAGGGGGGTTGGACTAGATGACCTCCTGAGGTCTCTTCCAACCCTGATATTCTATGATTCTATGGGCTTTCTTTCCCATCATGCAGATCCATGACCTCTCAGAGATCTCTCAGGTGTGATTTTCCATCCCCAGAAGCACTTGTCTTTCTGGGGTAAATTATCTGTTGAGAAGTACTCAGTGCAGCAAACAGGAGGGCTCAGCTGCACCCTAGCCTTTGTTTAGGTTTAGAGCAGTCTAGAGTGAGCTGCTTTAATGTATATCAGCCTGCAATGGTTCCCAAATGACTTGTCTGTCAGTTGGAGATAGTTAAAGCATCATATTCTAATGTCATGCCCTCCCTATATCCTCTACACGAGGCTGAAGAAGGAAGTGGCATAGGAGCCAGGTATGCTAGCTCTATGCCAGTTAGGAGATATGGATAGTTTGCACCACCCCAGACAGCACAAATGGAGTGGAGCAGGGCAGTGTATCTGCACCACCCATTATAATCTGTGTACAACCTGATTTTAGAGTCCTGGGACCTGATTCTCCAGGGCATTGCACCATGTGTGCACCTGTGAAAAGTGGATGTAAAATTCTGTCAGTCTGAGTTGGTTGCACTTAACACACATGATTCACTTACTCTTGCATGGGTATAAATGGTGGCACAAGGTGCCAGGCATTAGAGACTCAGGCTCCATGTTTGTAGCCAAGGTGATTCTGTGGTTAGTTTGCCACCTTTCTCTTCCTTTTAAGTTTGGTGCCAAGCTTCTTGTGTCTCATCCGGAGAGTCAAGATCAGTTCTTGAAAGCCTTCCGTCTCTCACATTAATTTCAAAAAACTTCTGCAACGTTGGCTCACCCTTGTTAGTAGCTGATAGCCCTGAGCCCTGCTTCTCTAGGTGGGAAGGTATTAAAAATTGAAAGTTTGTTTCAAAAGAGCTTATTTGCCCTGAAGCATTTTCCCAAAATATCCCAAGGCAATCAGCACACCTACAGCTGTTCATCAAATTGGCAAGCCTCACTGTACTACAGTCAGAGAAATTATTCCACTGACCTTCATTCCTAATGATGTCTTTGTCATTTTGCATTAGCAGATTATACAACCTTTTGCCTTTCACATTCATCAGGCTTCTGCTCTTTTCAGTGTGGTGCAGCTTTGCTGTTGCTTTGAACAGCCATGCTTACAAAATTCAGCTTTTCTTAAGGTGACCTCTGTTTATTCATAGCATGCAGTTTTCAAAACTTTATGTTAGCATTAAAAGGAGTGTAAATAATGGGCCTGATTCTGGCACCCTTACTGAGTAGTTCCTTAGTCTCTGCCTAGGCCCATGGGCTCCAGTCAGTATATTCCATGATATAAGAAACTACCCATCACAAGTTAGGGTATAAAATTGGGCCCCAGATGACCCAGGCAAAACATGAATAGTTCCAAACAATACAAAAAACAAGTAATAAATAGAGCAATGCAAGGTTCAGAAGCCTGTCTGATTTCGTCAGTTGCTCACCGGTGCCTGCTCCCCCCATTTCACTTTCCTACAATAGAGAGAGAGCTGTTTCAACAGTATTTAAAATGTGCTGAATATAAATGTGGGAACATCACAAGACACATCTAAATAAATAAAGTTGCACCGAGGGCATTAAACTTATTAAAAAATCTTTCACTTGCTTGCAGGCAGTGGCTATTGTATTAAAGCACAGCCTAGTGGCATTAGCACTAAAGTTCCCCACACAGCACAATCAGAAGTGTGTCTGCCCATCGACCCTCTGTGGATTTCCCCCTATTTCATATTTACAGAAACATTTGCACTAAAAACGCTCATGCTAGCTTGACGTGAAAATACATGGAGTTCTAAAAATGCCTCAATTTAGGGTGGCCTATTTGTTGTTCCTTGGACTGCAATATAAATCATGGCGAGAGAATGCTTCACCTTCCCTCCAAAAGCCTCCTTTCTTTATAGCCCCCATGTTTCTATCTTTTTGTGACATATTTCTACTTGGCATTCACGCAGAACACATTAAAGCGAGGAAAGTAGAGACGGTTTATTCTACTTACAGGTAGAATTTTAGTAGCACTTAAAAGCTACTATTCCACACACCTGGAAATGCTCTTTTTAACCGCCTGCTGATAAGCATATATTCTGAATTCATCATTTTCAGTGTGAATGGTAACATTCTGTGGACTACAGATACAGAGCACTTCCTCAGAATGCTGAATCCAGTGTAGCCTTGAAAGCCTTCCCCGACTCATATGCCCTATTTCCCCCCAAATAGTTTTATTGCATATAAGCTCTTGCTGACCATTCAAAACAATACACACTGTAAAGACTATGATTATTCTGGATTATGTTCAGGATGATTATGTATTGTATGCAAAGTTGTTATAGAAAGTACATTGTCTGTTTACATTAAACATAACTGGGCCAGATTCTCTCCAGCTTAGTGTGCTCTGCACAAGACCTGGGCAAGTGGGAAGCACAAAGGTGGTAATAAGCCAATTTTCACTTTCTCCAAATCCAGGTGGCTCCCAAATGCTGGCTTGGGCCCCAGAATAAATTGTACGTCAGCTGCAATGACTCCCAGGAAGTGTTCCAACGGCTGTGTATCCCCCAGATGCAGGGGTACATTGGCCATGCCCAGGTGCTAGTAACTAGGAGTGAGGGAGGATGTAGCCTTAAGACACTGGAGGATTCACCCATGCTGGAAGAATCCTCAGGTGGCTGGATCTGCCAGGCTGAAGTCTGCTTTGAGTTGAGGTACCACCACAAAAGCAGAATTGGGCCTAGTTATTTGTAAATGTAAGATCATTGATTGATACAGAGCCACTCAAATACTACTACAGATTGCATATAAAATGAGCATTGAGCAGTAAGACTTCTTTTTAAAGTTACTTTGCATGCACAGTTGCCTATTTTTAAAATTTAATAATTTACCTATTTATTTAAATACCATAGGTACCTAGTTTGCCTTACTGTCAATGGCCCGTAAGATTTTATTTAACGTTTGTTTCGACAAGCAAAATAAAATGATCAACACTGAACCTACAACAGTTTCCCTTTATTATCCTGCAGATAAGATTTAAAAAAAAATCAGATAAGAATTACATTTTGTAAAGAAAATAAAATCACGTCTAGACTCGGACTGTAGTCCAAGGCTAAGAGTGATGTGATTTATAGGAGCAAGTTGTAAACCCCTAATTATTTAAATTTATACTCTACACAGTCATAGCTAAACCAGCAAGACTGCTGGCGCTCCATTGCCATAGGTGACTACTGTACTACGTATTAGTGCTGCAGGGTGTGGCAGTGAATAGTGTTTTCCAAGAAGGCCATCGGTCAGGATTTTGCCAGTGCACTTTTGAAAAACCATTAACTGTATCTCACAATTGTCTACTCTGCTATAGTTTGGAAAAATATTGTAGAGCTGACTGTGTACTTAAATTTTGAAGTTTATTGAATCCTCAAAATCAATATTGTCACCTCCTTTAGGGAAAATAAACATTACTATTCAGATATCACTAGGACCACTCATGGTAATAAACACTATGTTTATGAAACACACTTGTAAATTATTTGTCTTATCCCCCTTCTAGTGATTAGTACACCTAGAAGATGGCAGGCAACTGCTGCAACTTAAAGGGAATTACTCTTTTAGCTCAAGGGCTAGTGGTGTGTGCTTTGGTGCTAAATGCCCTAATTTTAAACCCTGCTGATGATGCGTAGTGGAAGCAACTGTATTTTTAAGATGCAATTTTGAATGTTTAACAATAATATTTGCAGACAGAGAATGACAGAGGCCTTGCAATGTGTTGATTTTTTTTTTCATTCCTCACTGAGAATAACCTATCTTTAAAACAATACATTGGGCTCAGTCCTCACCGTGCTGAAAGAAGGTGAATCTAAACCACCTTTCTGGTCCTCGGCTAGTTGAGGGCAAAACCAGCCCCTTACATAATTTAAAGAAGCTAACAGTTTGCTATAAGTGGTTGAGGATGTGACAAAGGGCTGTTTTCTGTCAACTCACTGTACTCCAAGTTGGGAGGGGGATACTCAGCTCCATGGACTTTGTACCACCTGAGGATTCCCCTGTGTTCCTCTTCTGTCCCTCTAGGGCAGCTTTCCAGCTTCTTTGTACTCCCTGACCAGCACAAAGCTGCTGGAGCTGAAGCCCAGGGCTGAACCCGCTGTAGCTATATCTGTTCATGAATCAGAACGGAATCCTATGGAAGTCATGTAGTAGCTGTAAGTCGCAAACACAAAGAGTTCATAGTCCAGCAAAGACATCACACGGGACAGTAGTTCAGGTGAGGGAGGGCACTGAGAGGACACTGTTGTGTAGACTGTTCTATTAAGCCATCTCAGTCTGCCAGATCTGATAATCTTACCTTCAGTGTATGCAGCAAGGCCTGCTTTTCCAGGCTTTTTCTGGAATACCACTGGATGCAGTCTTCTTCTTAGCGTACGTGCACCATACCTCAGGTGACACGTGACCAGTATTCATCACCAAATTTGGTCCGCTGGTTGGATCATTAGCTTCCCCACGCTGGGTACTGATGGGTAGTGCGACATAAATGCTGATCCATGCCCCTCACCGGATGTAGTGTAGGGACAGGTGATGAGCCAGGTATGGGTTAGATGGCTGGGATCATTCTTTTGTTGGCACGGAGCTGATTGGCAAAGTGATAAGACGTTCCATGCCAATGCAAGCCCCAGTTACTCTTGGATGCTCTCCTTCCTGCATAGCACCTAAATGCACTAGTTCCCGTGTCTCCCTGACCGCTGTCAGACATGCACTTCCTGATGCTGAAAATTCTTCCTTGTTAGATTTTTCCTGTGTATGGTGCCTCCAAAAGCGTCTATGCCTGGGAAAGCGGGGCTGAAATTAGCCCATTATCTCTAAAAGGGTTTTTGGATCTATTCCATGAAAGATGCTGTAAAATAGTAAGTTGTTGTTATTAAAAACCATTTTGACTTGAAATCCCTTACTCTGCTTTAAGCACTTACACTTGAAGTATTATGCTGGTGTAAATGTAATTTTTAGATGTTTATCTTGCTCTGGAAGAGTTTGCTTTCTTTTAGCTTGAGGGTATTTTTCCTAGTAAGTAGAGGAGAGGGGATCGTTATGTTCTCACTGTGATGTTTACTTTATTGATTGTAATTTGTAACTTAACTTGCTGCTGAATTGAGAGACTGGCGGTTGCACTAGGATTCTCTGTGAGTTATTCATTTTTATAGCAATAAGAAGCTGTGGAAGAAGTTCAAAGATTAATAGGGCACAATTTCTAATAACTACAGAATATCAGGAAAAAATAGGAGAATGATTACTCTAGTGCATACACAACATAGCTCAATCTTATTATCCTGCATTAGTCAAATCCATAATTTATAACTTTAATAAACTCCCAACCTCTTTTAGCCAAAATATACATCCTAGTTGTTTTTATTAGCTACATAATAAGATTTATTATGCAAAATAATTACACTGTATAAACTAAGTTCTAATCACTGCTAAGAAACTATTTATAAGACTATAACAGGGACAAAACTGACAAAACGCAATCCTGAGATTACATTAACCTCCTTCATCAAGAGCTTGTTGGAAACTTTTGGACAAAACATTTTTTTCATTGGAAAATGTTCATCAAAACTAAAACTTTTCACTAGAATATATCTATTTTGATGAAACTTTATCATCAGAAAAAGTTCTCTTCTTTGGGCTTGGGTAGAATTTCTGATCAAAATGAGAGAAACACAGAGACCCCATAATAGCCAGGTGGTTAGGGTGCTTATGTAGCTTGGGGAAATCCAGGTTCTATTCCGCTGCTTTGAATCAGATCAAGTCCCTGCTCTGCCTGATTCAGAGCAAGAATTTGAACCCATATCTTCCCCCATTCTGGGTGAGTGCCATAACACCTGGCTATTCTTGGTTAAATGTCATGGTTTCATCCACATGTGGAACTGGAAAAGAATCTGAAACCTCAAACATTTTAGCAGGATGGGAAAACTGCTTCCTGCCCAGCTCTACCTTCATCCTCCAGCTTTTCATTGCCATGGCACATCGCTAACAAGTAAACAATACAAGTCCCTGTGTCCCTCTGTGTAGGAGCAGAGGTCAAGGAGAAGAAAAGCTCTTTGTATACTTCCCTTGTGAAACTCTATGTTTTCCAAAGCACAAAGTTTTGGTCCTGCAAATTATATTAACCAAAAGTTTGTCTAAAATCTTCTATGTAAAAACTCCTGTAGAATTTATTGGAAAAAAGAATGTGATCCTTAAACTGGATACATGACTTCCATATCTAGCTCTGGTTCCCTTCTCAAATTGCCCGTGTCTATTTAGACTATAAGTTCTTTGGACAGGAACTTAACTATGTGTTGGTACAGGGCCTAGAATACTGGGGCCCCGGTCTTGAATGAAGCTTCTGGGCACCCCTGTAATACAAATACCAAATAATTAACAAACATTTTTCTATAGTTTATGGGACCATTCTATAGCTTTTAATAGAAAATGATACCCTTAGGATATAGTGTTATAGAATGGTAAAAAAAATAAACCCACAGAAAGGATGGCATTCTCTGTTACGTTACATGACAGAGGTTTCTAAATAGTTTATGATGAACGCTATTACAGGTTTGATCCATATTCAATTCAATAAGACTTTTCAATTAGAGTTATTTTCTCTACATCATCTATCTTTCTAGTTACTCAGTTCTTAAAGCTGCAGTTGTTTCCACATTGAGGCAAATTTTTGTCTAGGCTGTGGCCCAGCTTCCCTATTTACAGATGTAATTTTTAATGTGAAAAATGCAACTTCAAAACTGGTGGATGTAAAGTGCCCACCTGCACTTTTTGCACCCACAAATTGAGTGCATATATTTCAATAGGTACATGTCTGATTACCCAGTTTGTTCGATATATAACTACAAAGATTTGTGTCTGCAATTCAGATGAAGGCAGTCAGATTTCCAGGCACATATTTTGTAGGCACAGACTAAACCCATAAACTACACTGTCTTCTGAAAATTTCGGTCTAGATAAACTCCCACTAACTGATATTTGGTAAAGCCATGAAATAGCCACTATATCCTATTGCTATTACTGTCTATTTTAATAATTCTTCCACGACCTTGAATTTTGAGGATTGTTTATTTTTGGTATTTTGAATTACGGTAGCACTTAGGAACCCTAATCAAGAGGCTGGATGTGCTTACTTGCTCTTTTGTCCTTTGACCCTTATCAATTTACTTTGTGTAGAGGTCTTTAACCCCGGTTATTTTTTGTGGGGAAGGGAGGGTCACAGGTGTTTAACCTGTAGCTAGTTTCCCCTTTTTGGTAGAAAAAATTCAAGCCCAATACAATCTCCTTTCTTGTGGTTCTTTAATAAAGCACCTATTCCTCCTTCTCCCATTCACTGCACTCTGTTCCCTGCAAATACACTGGCCTACATGTTGACAGCTACATCATACACTAAATGATTTTTTTAAAACGCAGATAATCCCAACACTCCCAAGTGTCTAAAATTCTCTTCTCACGCCAGGCAGCAAAGTGCATCTGCTCCTTCTCTCCCTTCACCCCGGAGGTGAGCGGGGCAGGTCTTTTAGTTCAGGGTGTTGTGGTTTCTGCCTGCCCCAGGCAGCAAACAGCAACAGTGCCTTCTCTCTCTCTCTCCCAGTTAGAGGAATCTGGGACAGGATAGGGGACTAAGGTTATTTTAAATACTTAGACTAAACAACAATCATCCTCAGGACTAGAGTCAATACTTGGCATGAGTTGCAGCATTGAGAGCAGAGTTTAGTTTAAGTGGTAGCCTCAGGCACCGGAACCAAACGAGCAGAAGGAATTATGCTGCAGGAATTACAGCTGGCCAGGCCAGGAGTAGCAGCAAGCACAACCAGCCAAACTGGAGGGTGACTGACAGCAAAAGGCATGAAACAGAGGAGCCAAATAAACAAAAGGGCAGCAAGCAATAGTGCAAACTAATCGTTCAGGAAGGCAGAGACGAAACAGTGAGGCTTGAGGGAGGGGCCACTGAGCACCTTCAGCAGGGATTGCAGTGTTGGTCTGTGAAAGAAAGGTAATGTAACTGAGTATTAACTTGTCACGTCTCAGTATTTCAGAGACCAAAACATTCCCATTTGTATCAGAGTGGTAGCCATGTTAGTCTGTATCAGCAAAAACAATGAGGAGTCCTTGTGGCACCTTAGAGACTAAGAAATTTATTTGGGCATAAGCTTTCATGGGCTAAAACCCACTTCATCAGATGCGTGGACTAAAAAATACAGTAAGCAGTATATATATGAAAAGATGGGAGTTGCCTTACCAAGTGGGGGTCAGTGCTAACAAGGCCAATTCAATCGGCCACTTCCACCTTAGTTGAATTGGCCTCGTTAGCACTGACCCCCCACTTGGTAAGGCAACTCCCATCTTTTCATATATATACTGCTTACTGTATTTTTTAGTCCACGCATCTGATGAAGTGGGTTTTAGCCCACGAAAGCGTATGCCCAAATAAATTTGTTAGTCTTTAAGGTGCCACAAGGACGCCCCGTTGTTATTCCCATTTGTAGAGGACTTATATTTTAAAGTATAGGGAGTTGTTTGCTGGTTAGCTCACAGCCTTTAGAGCCCTTCAGGGAAAATATTGGCTGACTACCCTGGTCAGATTTGTAAACTTAAGTGTCACTAACAAGGCTCAGGAGAGATTATAGGAAGATATACAGCTGCAGACAGTCACACTTTACATTCTGCCACTGAGGAGTGGATTCTCATGCTGAGATCTGCCTGAAATGTACATGAAGTGGACTATGTCTGAGGGTGCCAAATACTGTATAAACAAATTATAGTTTTGTGTCATGAGGGTTTCCAGTGGTGTGTGTGTGTGTGTGTGTAACAAGCACATGCACACAGTACTATACGTAAATATTTTGTGGGGGGAAATTCTCACATAAATTTTACCTCGGGGGAGTGGAAAGGAGAAACACCCACACATGATAGATGCTAGTCATATCACTTAATGTTGTACCTCTGTAATGCGTTCAGATAACACAATGATCAGTGCAGCATAACCTCAACAGAACAGATGAAAGTAGAATAGGCATAACATGTTTATTTCTACACACATTTAACTTAGTAAATTTTCTTCACTTTCCTATCAACCAGTCAATTTGAATATCACCCATGTGATGCATACAGTACTAGCATCTGAGGACAGCAGGAAGACTATGGAGAGGTTGAGTGGGCTTCTGGAAAACAAAAAATCAAAAATAGATGATGATCATTGCTTAATTTACTGTTTTTTGTGTCATTTTGTTTTGGTACAGAAAGAGCTTTTGAAGGAGACGTTTTAAAATGGTGTTTTCATTTTGTTGGAGGAACAAGGAGGAAGTGGACCCTAATGGAGGTAAGGGGTCCTTGTAACATGGTGCAGTCTCTTGGTAGCAAGCGCTGTAGCTAAAGTTGTAAAATGGTTTCATTTAAACTCATTTTTGCTCAGCCATAACTTTCACAAACAATTCTCCTTCAGGTTTGAAATTACATGTGCTCTGCCCAAAGGTGTTTTTTTGTATTTTCTCTCTTTTTTTAGGTTTATGGGTTTGGGGTTTTTTTTGCAAGCTTCGAGGAAAATCGTTTTTGCCATCTTTGGCTGTGTGCCTATGTGCAAAAATACACTTTCCCATTTTAACAAATAACTAGGAAATGGCAGAACCTTGAGTACATCCAGGATCGCATTACAAAAAAATGAGTTGTTAGTTATAAATTTGTGTTAATTGTATGCTGGGGTTACATGGTAGAACAATAAGTCTTAGAGTTCACCGTGTGTGGATGAGAGGAGCAGATTTGTGTCATGGTTTGGCTGGCCAACATATGTACAGCCAGAAAGGTAAAAATATTAGGAGTTTCTACAGGGTTTGAACATGGCTTGGCCTTGTTCACACTAGGACTCTTCCCACATTACAAAAAAAATTCCTAAAATCCAAAACCAACTCTAAAAAAATATTTTTCAAAGTTTCATTTAGCACCAATTTGTTCCCAGAATGTATTGTCAGTGTTTGGACACAGCACAAATTTTTTTTGAAAATGGGTTCAAGAGTGCTTGGTGGCTTCCTTGACTGTTGTCTCTGCCTTTCTTAGCGCCTATTCCAATTTCTTTTGCTTCTCCCTCACCTGTCTCAGAGCATCCAAGAGGTCACTCAGCTCTGCCCTATTCTCTTCAAAACTCTTGGCTGACCCAAGAGGAACAAAGGCATCACTATGCTGGTCTTAGCTCTTTGTAACATACAGTGAATAAAAGCTTGGACTAGGGTTGCCAACCCTCCCAGATTTGCCGGGAGTCTCCTGGAATCAGGCCCTATCTCTCAGAGGCTACTGACACCAAACTGGGAGATTTTAGGTGCTAAAAGTCCGGCAGCGCAGCAGGGCTAAGGCAGGCTCCCAGGCCCCGTGCCGCTCCCAGGCCCCGCGCCACTCCCGGAAGCGGCCGGTACATACCTGCAGTCCCTAGGGGTGGGGAGGGGAGAGGTTCTCCCCGCGCTGCTCCTGCCTCGAGTGCTGACTTTGCAGCTCCTATTGGCTGGTAACTGCGGCCAATGGGAGCTGCGGGAGCGGATCCTGCAGGCAGGGGCAGTGCACGGAGACCCCTGGCCCCCCGCCTAGGAGCCCCTGATAGAGGGATGTGCCAGTCGCGTTCGGGAGCCATCTGAGGTAAGCGTCACTCTCTGCCCCAGCCCAAGTTCCCTCCCACGTTCAAACTCCCTCCCAGAGCTCGCACCCCGTCCTGTACCCCCACCGCCTTCCCCAGGCTCAGCTCGGAGCCCCCCCGCACTCTGAACCCTCAGCCCCACCCCCTAAGCCCAGAGCCTGCACCCCCTTTTGCACCCCAACCCTCTGCCCCACCCCGGTCAAAGTGAGTGAGGGTGGGGGAGAGCGAGTGACGGAGGGAGGGAGGGGGGCTGGAGTGAGTGGGGGTAGGGGCTCGGAGAAGGGGCAGGGGCAGGGGCATGGCCTTCGGAAAGGGGTGGAGAAGGGGACAGGGCAATGGTGTTTGGGTTTGTGCGATTAGACAGTTGGCAACCCTAGCCTGGACACAAGGTAGTAAAACTAAACTAAACTTAACAACCTTAACAACATAAACAGTTCAACAATTTGTAAAACCAGAACAAATGCTGGCCAGGCTTTCTCCACTCCTGTGAAGATACAGACAGGGATTTAAGCCATTACAGGATTTTACATTTTTAAACAGTTTTCATATTTGTGAGGCCTATATTGCTAAACTCTTGTATGTATTCTAGTCTGCCATATGGCAGCCTCAGCCTCCAGTAGCGGCAGAGAACAATTTCTGAGATGTTGGAGTAAAAATGTAATGAAGACTTTAGAGGATCTAAAAACCACTGAAAATGCAGCTATACACAAATATCCACTATGTTAGGCTTCATTGTCCCCCTGCCCAGCACCCACACATACACTTTGAAATGGGAAAACTCCAATTTACTGTGCCATAAATGTCTAAGACCCATTCTTCTTACCCCCACCCCTTGCCTCCATAGGGCCATAAAAGTTCCAGCAGTACCACTGCTAAACATGTGTCAGGGAAAAGGAGTATATATGAGTTATCAATCAACACCTTCCCACCTTAGATCTGGATCCTAGGCAGGAACACAGGAGAGAATAAAGAACATCAGTTCATCTCATAAATAGGGCCCAATGAGACAGCTCCTATTCACTAACACTTTAGCCTGAGTTCACTCTGCAAGCTAAAAAGGATGAAACATCTCAAAAGTAAAAATGGAGCATTTACTACCTTGCTCTGAAATTTCCTCTGAATTTTGTTTTCTAGGTCACACTTCCTTCAGGGCAGGTTATCTGACCTCATGGTTTAGTTACAACTACTGAATTTTCTATTTATATCAAGTTTCATGATATTAGGGTCTCTTGACAGGGATGGAAATTATATTTTGATGTGGTTCCAAACACTGGTTGCTAAGAAACACCCTATCATAAACTCCTGGGCCTGTTCTTCCTTAGGCTGCTCCACTTTCTGAGGAATATATCACCAGAGTGGCACATTTTGATGTACTGTATTATATTTATACATCCGAATGAGAGCATAGTACATTATCCAAGTGAGCACTAGTTCTCAAGCTGCATTATACTAATCCATCACAAAAGCAAGCTGTTCTCCTAAGGATATATTAGTGTAATAATCTGAGCAAGGCACACTGATGATATATAACTCAAAAGATGGCACCATTTATGGAAGTAAGGTTCCAGGAAGATATTCAGTATAATTACAAGATGTTGGGTGACTTTTATTGGAAATAGTTAGCCAATGCACAGAGTATAATGGAAGCTACTTTCTTAGTCCTACTCAGGAATGAAGGTATTAAAATAGGTTTTCTGCCAATATGGTGACAAACTTGCAATCCTGTTTAACGTCAGTGACTTGGCTGTTTTTAATCTGCCTTGAGTCATTGGTTAGAAAAAGAACTAGTTACAAAGAAGCAAATCTCGTTTACATCCATCATTTCTGTTTCCACTCCATTATATATAGTACCTCAACATTTTCCAATTAATGTCAGCAGAATTATTATTACCTGTAACCTGTCCTATTACGAACATCAACTATAACTGACTGATTCATGTGGTGTTTTATTTTCATGTCATATCAACACATTGCAACATTTCTGGTCTAACTCCATTGAATTCTGTGAAGTTACACAAGGGATTAATTTGGCCCTCTGTTTTTCATTGGTTAAAATATATTACATTATGAGAAGAAGATTGCTTGTGAAATACTTTATATTTACAGTGAATGTTATTTTGTATGTGAAAGTTTACACTGCTATGCCCTGTTCTCTGGCCACATAGACAACTTTATTCTCTAGGGATGTGAATCAAAGCTTATTCATGAGCATTATTTTTTTTTTCCTTTTGGGAAGAGGTGAGGAGTGAAATATTGAAAAGCAGAAATTCTAAATTAAACTGTTTGTTTTATACATCTCTAACCTGTGTTAGTCTGGGTGCAAAAACATGTGACATGGAAAGTGGAACTCTACTTAGTTAAAATGTTGAGATCTGAAATTATGAGAAACTGGTGTAGGAGACATTTCCCTCAAAATGAAGGCCAAAGGAAATACTCTAATAGTTTTGGGGGCATTTAAAGTTCATTTCAGTTCCAAGGTTTTTTCCTCAAAGAAATGTATGTGCTTAGATTTTTGCTTAATATTATAATAAGTATGACAATAATAACAATAACACAGTGATCTTCTATAAGCATTTTCCATTCAAGACCTTGAAGTGACTTTAAATCAAGAATTAAGCCTATTAAACCACTGATGTAGGTTAAAAAGCTCACGAAAGCTCATGCTCAAATAAATTGGTTAGTCTCTAAGGTGCCACAAGTACTCCTTTTCTTTTTGCGAATACAGACTAACACAGCTGTTACTCTGAAACCTGATGTAGGTTAGTATACCATCATTTTATAGATGGGGAAACTGAAGTATAAGGAAGTTAAAGGCCTGATGCAAAGCCCATTGGCCTTTGAATCAGGCCCTAAGACTTGCAAAAGGTCACATAGCACGTGTGTGGCAGAACCAGGAATAGAACTTTGATCTCCTGAATCACAGTGCTGCTCTGCTTCTGTTTTCGGTACCCAGCACTTGCTTCTGACAGCTTCCCTGTGAGGGCAATATGATTTGGTGATGCAGCATAACAATTTTCTTTTACATGTACTAGGAGTATGGAATTGATGGAAATAATTTAACTTTGTCCCTAGGAGGAAAATGAAGTGGTACCCTCCTAAAACAAAAGGCCTGTGGAGAGCTAGGGAGCAAGAAGCAGGGCTTTTTGTAATATGAGGAATGTATTTTGCTTCATGTTAAAACATTTTTCCGGGCAGTTACATCCTTGACTCTCTTTTTTTCCCCCTGAAAAAATGCCTCAATGCACAATCAATCTTGTAGTTTGCTACCAGCTATCTCCTTGTACTGTAAAATATATTCTAAAAGGAATAATTCTAAAATACACTACCTTTAAGATCTAATCTTTTTCACAGTGAATGCATGTGTTCATTGAACAAATGAAGACAGTTTCAAGTTGATTTTTGTATCACAGGAATCTTAGAAGGCATTGCAAATTACAAAAGGCATCAAATTAGAGTGCCATCTTAAATTGGATTATATTTTCTTAGTGCTGAAATATCTAATGAGATGCCTAGAGACAAAGTTGGAAATCATTTAGATTAATTTTATTCCCTTTATAGGGAAATTGGAAGCTATGAAATACTTAGTGTAATGAACAGTTAAAGGACAAGACATTAGTCTGAACAATGTATTACTGTGTTTACCCTAGTACAGTGCAGTTTGCAAGACCAATATCTGGCAGAGAAGTCTATAGCTGTGGAAATGCAAAATATTGACTTGGGCTTTGTATTATATCTGATTATTTTTCTAAAATAGGATTTTCTTTTTTAAAAAATTCTAAAGCTATATACAGTAGTGGTACCATTTCCCACCTGTAGCTTATCAGTTATATTTGCTATAATCCACTGATTAGTATAATTGTGTCTACATTCTTGCCCATATTCTCCTGTTCAATCAAGCTGCACTTGGTACAGCACTAGGGAGTGGGGCAAAGATGGCTTTATGCTACTTTTGCATTTCCTTAATCCTGATGCCAGCCAGGAAACCATCTGGACCCTGGTGCAAGTTAGAGCACCCTCAGAGCTGCTCTAATTTACACCTGGCTTCACACAGCTCAGGGGGATCAGCATCTAGGGATTTTAAAGTCATAGGAATGCACATCATGCTCTTCCTTTTCCTGGAAACTGCAAAAGTTTATCTGGGTTGCCATACCAAGGATGATTGCGTTATCTCTTATACACCATTCAGCATATTTCAACTTCAGGTGCCCCAGGGTATGTCTACACTGCAATTAAAAACCCACAGCTGGCCCATGCCAGCTGGCTCACACTCATGGGGCTCGGGCTAAGGGGCTGTTTAATTGTAGTGTACGCATTCAAAGTCAGGCTGGAGCCCTGGCTCTAGGATCCTGAGAAGTGATAGGGTCCCAGAGCTCAGGTTGCAGCCTGAGCCTGAAGTCTACACTGCAATTAAACAGCTCTTTAACCCAAGCCTCATCAGCCCACGTCAGCTGGCATGGGCCAGCCACAGGTGTCTAATTGCCATGTAGACATACCCTCATTCTCCATTACCTTGTATAGCCGTTTACACTTGTGCAAAGCAGGTTCAGAATGCTACCCTATCAGAACTCTCCTTTCACTTTGCTCCGGAATAAATGACTATGTAAGTTGCAAGGCAGAGATGTCTGTTCCCTAAGAAATCAAATCCCACTTCCCTACCAGACTTTTAGACAGAGGCAGAATGTAGCAGCAACAACTGGAAGAGAGTGAAACAATAATACTGTGCATGTTGAGGTACTGAAGATTTTTTACCCAGTTTGTTTTTCAAATGATAATACCTAGCCCTTATATAGTGCTATTTCATCAGTAGATCTCAAAGTATTTCACAGTCTTTATTGTATGTAGCCTCACAACACTTCTGTGAGGTAGGGAAGCATTATACCCATTTTTACATATGGGAAACTGAGGCACAGAGAGTCTAAGTGACTTGCCCAAGGTTACGAAGGAAGTCAGAAAGATTACTTTAAGGTTAATGGGTTGGATGGACATACCTGCTATACTGGGAGATAGGAATGGGGATGCCACAGAAGTCACTAGAGTGGCCCTTCACCACAGGAAGATTCCCCTATGCAAGAAGAATCCTCCACTGGCCAGTTAAGCTGGCTTTGTATCACCAGATCATCTTAAAGCAACATTAACATACCAGAGAATCTGGCTTGATGTGTTTGGATTCAGATGGGCTTGAATTTCTGTGTACTTCTAAAATAGAACTGGTCGTCAAAAGGGAATTTCTATTTTGTAGGAAATTTCAGGCTGTTGATATTTTTTGCTCTTATCCTCAGCAGCCACCTAGCTGTGTGCCCAGGAAGGTGGCACGAGCCATTTAGATCATAAGGTGGGGAGCATGGGGAGCTGGGCAGTCTGCCTGTCCACTGGCCAAGCCAACCATCCTACCTGCCTGCTTTCCATTGAAACTTTCAATGGAATGGACGTGTTCCCACAGAACATGTCAAATCAGCATATTTTGGACAGACAACTGTTGGCAAAATTTTTTGTCCCATTCTATTGTAAAAGAACTGGCACCTGAAAACCATCTCTGTTGAACATACATTTTAATTATCTCCCTCTAGTTGTAATTTGCAGTGAAAACCGTTGAAAATTGAAACTTGTCCCTGCAGGTCCTAGTACAGATTCCCTTGAGCCCCTGTAAACCCTCCCTATAGGCCTTGCAGCAAAATCATGCTTTCTAACGTTCTTCACAGATCAAAGTGTTTAAGTTCCATCACTTTTAATCATAATAGTCTGCATTTTACACTACAGTCTGCAAAGGTCCAGATCTTTTGGTACATTGAGGCCACTGCATCTTCACAAAGCTGCCCTTAAGCAATTTCCTCAGCCACTGATTCCTCCAGAGTGGGGAAAATACTGGCTTGGTGTATAACTGTAGTTGTTTTTTTGCCATCCTCATCTCTACAGCCAGTGCAGGGAGTGTAGCCAGAGCTCCATTAAATAGCTGGAGCCGTCTAGGTTCCATGGACTTTAATGCATTTCTTCCTTTCCCTTGTGAGCCATGCCAGGTATTCCTCAGCTGCAGCCCAAAATCTGGCTGACAGTCTGTGTATTCTTATCTACTATAATACAGAGTAAGTGATTACACAGAAACTAAATGTAAATGGGCTGTCAAGATTAAAAATCATAGACCACAGTGCAGGTTTTGTCTACATAACTATGAGCAGTGTTTATCACTCTCTCTATAAAAAGGTACTTAGGTTCATAGATATGTAGGACTGGAAGGGACCTTGAGAGTCATCTAGCCCAGCCCCCACACCCTGAGGAAGGACCAAGTATACCTAGACCATCTTTGACAGGTGTTTGTTTAACCTGTTCTAATCTCCCGTGACAGGCTTTCCAAGGCCTCCTCTGGAAGCCTATTGCAGTGCTTCACTATCCTTACAGTTAGAAAGTTTCTTCTCATATCTAACCTATATCTTCCTTGCTGCAGATTAAGCCAATTACTACTTATCCTACCTTCAGTGGACATAGAGAACAATTAATCACCATCCTCTTTATAACAGCCCTTAACATATTTGAAGACTGTTATCAGGTCCCCCACTCAGTCTTCTTTCCTCAAGACTAAATATGTACCAGTTTTTTTAACCTTTCCTCATAGGTCAGGTTTTTTAAACCTTTCATAATTTGTTAGTCCAGAGGAGAACATCTCTGTCATAAATGTAAAGGGAAGGGTAAACCCCTGTAAAATCCCTCCTGGCCAGAGGAAAAATCCTCTCACCTGTAAAGGGTTAAGAAGCTAAAGGTAACCTCACTGGCACCTGACCAAAATGACCAATGAGGAGACAAGATACTTTCAAAAGCTGGGAGGAGGGAGAGAAACAAAAGGGTCTGTGGTCATCTATGCAAATTGGTGAGAATTTTACCAAACCTTTCCCAGGAAGTGGAGTGCAAGGGTTGGGAGGATTTTGGGGGGAAAGACGTGTCCAAACTACGTTTCCCAGTAAACCCAGTTAGAGTTTGGTGGTGGCAGTGGTTATTCCAAGGATAAAGGATAAAATTAATTTGTACCTTGGGGAAGTTTTAACCTAAGCTGGTAAAAGTAAGCTTAGGAGGTTTTCATGCAGGTCCCCACATCTGTACCCTAGAGTTCAGAGTGGGGGAGGAACCTTGACAATCTCCAATTTTTCCACATCTCTCCTAAAGTGTGGCTCCCGGAACTGAACACAGTACACCAGTTGAGGCCTCAACAAGTAGAGCTGAACAATTATCTCCCATGTCATATATACCATACTCCTATTAATACACACTGAAATATTAGCCTTTTTTGCAGCTGCATCACTTTGTTGGCTCATATTCAATTTGTGGTACTCTATAACTCCTGATGACATTTTAAAACAAACAAAAGGAAGTATTTCTTCACACAATGCACAGTCAACCTGTGGAACTTGTTGCCATGGGATGTTGTGAGGCCAAAAGTATAACTGGATTCAATAAAGACTTAGATAAGTTCATGGAGGACAGTCAATTAATGGCTATTAGGCAAGGTAGTCAGGGATGCAACCCCATGCACCTGGAGTCCCTAAACCTCCAACTGCCAGAAGCTGGGACTGGACAACTGCTGATGGATCACTCAAAATTGCCTTGTTCTGTTCATTCCCTCTGAACCATCTGGCACTAGCAGTTGTCAGAGACAGTATACTGGGCTAAATGGACCATTGGTCTGACCCAGTATGGCCATTCTTATGGAAAAGGAAGTTTAACACACTAAGTACATTCAGGAGTCCATTGCTGCTTCTTGCCCACTTGATCATAGATCCTGGACCAGGCTCAACAGGCTGCGTTCTGCTACAATCATAAACTAGGGTGGCATGGTTTCTTCCCCATCCTGTGACTGTGGAGCAGTGTTGTAGCTAATAACTGATGTGGTGGCAGAGTGCTCAACCTGACATTTGGAGGGTGGTCTATTACACCTAGCCTCCCATTGTTCTCTGGTTACAGAGCCTGGAGGTCAAGCTCTGACATCTGCATATGGAGGAGAGAAAGAGGAAAAACAACAAAAGCTTATATGCTCTCTCCCTAACTTGAGAGTCCCACGTCAGTCAGTGTGTCAGATGGATTGGCCCCTCTGCTTCCTGTTCTTAGGCAGTGGTCAGCCATTGTGTGTATGTGTACACACTTTCACATAGTGAGTCTGTTTATATGTATAAACTTTCATTATATATATATATATAAACAGAATCATTTAATGAAAGTTTAGAGAGAATCATTTATATGAAAGTCTTTGGTAAATATCAGGAATATTGTTTAAAAAATAGATTAAACCCACAAACATTTTTAATGAAACATTTATGTCCTGGTTTTCTTGAGCAAAGATTAAACCTTTAACATTTAGAAATGAGAATGTTATTTACTGAAGCATTAACAACACTAATTTAAGTGGATAGGCATTTTTATGCACGGTTCAATATGTTTGCTGCTACAGGCATTGTTGTCCCTAATGCCTACTATAGAGTTATGTTTTATATTGTAACTAATTCATTGTTCTTGCAGCTAAATCCAAGATCTACTGGCCTTAGGTATAAGATTATCTGATAAATTTCACAGTTTTAAAATAAGATCTTATTTAAGGAGGAGAAATAAAATCCCTTAAGGCAAACAGCGCTATGAACAAAGAGGTAACTTACCAGTATGTTGAAAGAATTATGAATCTTTGTCACCTACATTTTAATGAAGGTTCTGGATTCCTAGCCTCTGTCTGTGATTAATAGTTGAAAAGTGGTGCCTTGTAGTCCAAGAAGTGACACAAATCCATACCCCATCACTGGGTAACAGTAACACAGAATGGCTGAGTGTTTGAACTATGCAAAGTGTTTAAAACCTCTCAGTCTCAAGAGCTAATGTTTCATCAATTATAGTGACATATGGAAGATAGAGTTACATTTTGTTGGAGACACTATCTGCATCACTATAGCTGCATCCCTTTGTGAAAGATGTCCATTGCTCTTCGTGTGAGTCTCCAACAGGTTAGTAAAGTGCTCAGTAAGTTGTTTCACCTGATCCCTTGAGGCAGAGAGGTGTCAATTCATTTGCTCTCTTTCTTTGCCCTGAAGCAGCATTATCCAAGTAAGCTTTTCCAAAAAGCTCTTTGCCTCGCTAGAGGGATTATTTTTCTTCTCATTTCCTCCTCTGATAACACTCTAGTGTCTAAGAATTATGGCATCTTCTAGCAGTCTGTCACAGATACTTGGCTGAACACATATTTTGCTCTTACGCAAATTATTCCCTTGTTATTTAACCTTGTAAAACAATCTTTGAATCTGTTGACTTTAGGAGGTCTTGCTTTAATGTTGAGACCTGATAAACTACAAGGGGCTATCCATAGGTCAGAAGATCCTAGTTACTCATATTGCCTCATAAAAAAACTTTAATCACTTACATGTGTAGAAATAATGTGATTCATTCTACTGAGCTTTGTCATTTGTTGGCTGCTCATAGTTAAACTTTCTAAAATTAGGAACCTTGGATTAGACAAGTTTTGGTAAAACCAAGAAACAAATCTAATGCTTTCTTCACCTTAACTTGATGTTAATTATCGAGCGACCACAGTATTCTGGAGAAACAAATTATCCCCCAAATTCCTATTTATTATGGTTTTAGGGTAATGTAATGATGTATTGAAGTTAAACAGACACCTGTTTAAAAACCTTCAGCTAATAAATGTATGTCAGTGCTATGATTGCAAAAATAAATGCTCACTCTAGAAATGTGGATGACAAAAATGGAAGGATTAAGAAACACGGAACAACTTACTGCGTGTGTTAGATTAACAATTGAACTAATTGAAGAAAGATGGACCAAGTCAGATGAACTGATGGAAAAAATAACCATGGATACAAGCTTTATAGTAATGATAGCCAGATAGCTTTGTGCACCTTGCCTGCATCTTACATCCTCCACACAAGGACTGCTCCCTCTGTGAACTCTCAGGGGTGAACCACACCCCCCAAAAGAGCTGGCAGGAACAGGGAGGAGCTGAGCCTTCACCTTACCTCTGGCCCCCCTCAGCCTGCCACTCTACACCATCCCTAACATGAGACAGTACAAAGTACAGGCAGACCCACTGTGTATAATTACAATAACCACTCAGTTCTACAACCTTGACTCAGCCTTTATATCTGGCATGCTCTGTCTTACTGCTTACCAGGGTGTAAGAAAATGGGTATGGTCAACAATCCAATTTATAGTTCATAAAAGATATTAATAACTAAAAGAGGTATAAATAAAATGTTTAAAACAAATGACCCATTCTCCGATCCTTTATGGCTACTTTGCATCAGCCCTACAAACCACCTTGCCCAATACCTTTCATATATGTGAACTCTACTAATACAGCTCCTTAAAGCAGATACAACAAAGCACATACAAGTTATAGGAAATGGAGAAATATTGAAGGCACTGAAGAAGCTCATTTCCAAACATAAGCTTTCATAAATTAAAGCAATATAATTTTTAGGGAGAGGGAGACAAAAGTAGATGTTAATAGTCTATTATCCAAACACCTGATCCTGAACTCCACTCTCTATGACCAAATCTGTAACGTAATTGGAGATGTATTCTGTTTTCCTGCTATATGGTATAGTAGCTTCTAACGAAGTTCTGTTTCATCACATTTACAAATATTAAGCTTGGTAACAATAGGAACAGATGGTACCGTTTGGCAAAAGTTGCAGGGCAAATACTTCTTGTTTCTATTCCATAACTCTCCCTGTCAATAATATACCACATATATATAACTGTGTCTTAACTGTTCCTGTATATTTAGAAATGCTGGAAAATGTGTGATTCTAGCTATTGAAGTGGGCTATTTTCAGCTGGTACAATTTCCACTAGATGGCATTACAGTCACACAATTAAGAAAACAAAAATTATTTTAAGTGGGAGGGGCACACATTTACACTACTTGAACTGGATTTAGAAACACTGTGATCTGTCTGAGTTCAGATTTCAGCACGTGCAGTGAAATAGAGATGCTGCAGTGGTAAACTACTATTGTAAAACTACACATGCACTATTTGCCGCTTCTTAGTTGTGGGTTTACTTGTGCATATGCACATCTCGGTCAGCTCTCTGGCATTTGATCATTAAACACATGATGTAGAGTCAGAAACTATATTCTTGAGTTGCCTTGACACTTTAACCACTTTGAGCAGAGAGCTGCCAACATTACAACAACCAGGATAAGATTACTATTCTGTGATCATATTACTGACACCTTTTTTTTTTTTTTTTTCAGTTTGTGATCCCTTGATGTGGAGCCTCATATAAGAAAACATGAAAAGGGGAAGAATGGGCCAAGTTCCATAATAGCAGCATTGAGTATTTTTTCTGGTGGATTAGAGACTAATTAGAAAAGTAGAGATGAGCCAAGGAAACAGAATTTAATTACATTTAGAATAAGGTGTGTGGTTCAGATTAAAGGCCTATGACTGAGTTTGATGGTCAGAGTTGACAATGCTAAAATGTGAGTGGTTCCCTAGAGATTTGAGCTCCAAATACCACAACTAAAGATCTGCTGGTATTGTGTGATTTCTATTTAAACCCTAGCCCAGGCCATGGGGAGCTTCTCTTTGCTCGGTTTCTGGAGTTCCACCATCTAATGGGAGCATCAGAGCTATTGTGGCTATTGTGGGTCTGACTGATCACCTGTTCTGGGGTGGGTCAGGAAGGAATTTTTCCTCCCATAGGGGCCAAATTGGCATTGAGCCCCAGAGTTTTTACCTGCCTCGCAGCATTTTGGAGGCTCAGTTTGGGTAGTACCTGATAAGGGTGTTAGTTTGTCGCAACTCACACCTGGTTTCCAGTCCAGTTAAAAGGATTGGTTCCCACAGGTAAAAGACCTTGCATTTTGCTGGTGGGCCTTGTACTCATGGGATAGGGGAAGACTTTGTGGCCTTCGTGGATCAAGGTGCTCCCCTTTCCCCGACATCCTTTAGTCCCTTCTGTTGCCCTTGTGGGATTCAGATGATGAAGTTAAGTCCCAGGAGCGGGCTGAAAAGGGTCTACCCTTACTTATAGGTTATATGATGGGAGCCCTGTAACCCCTTCATAGGAGCCAATTAAAATGGCTGGTATGTAGGAGTCTGCATGATAGGGCAGGTAACCCCACTCCCCTATGTTAAGTTTAAGAAAGTTCCGGACTGCTACTTAAAATCCACCCTTGTGTTTATCCTCATTGCGGCTGTGTCCAGATCAACTGTCGTCAGTGCTTGTTTGCCTGATGCTGACTGGCTGCTCTCTGAATCACATGCAGTGAGAGTTGAACACTCCCAGTAGCAAAAGGCATGTCTCCCAAACAGCACAAATCCCCCTAACTTAAATTACCTGCTTTTTGCTACTGGATGGGGAGTATGAACTATTCCAACTGCACTGCAGTATATTAAAAGAAATTCTAAACAACAACATCACTTCAAACTTCAATATCACGTCTTTTCCCACAAGGAATTTATGCTTGAAAATCTATAGTATGTTCAGTGCCCCTCTGTCCCCCCTGAGTCTGGCTTTGAAAATATGCAATGAGTCAGAACTCCAGCAGGTGGCAGCAATCTTCTTTCCCTGCACTTTAGTGACTAATCTGCCTCTAGGTCTGATATCATGCATGTACCCATGTTCACATCTGGAAATTACATTTTCTATCCCTTGCACTTTTAGTTGACACCCATCTGTCTTTTGTAGCACAAAATAAAACACCCAACCTTTCAACCAAATTATATAATCTATCAACACATTCACTGCTACTTAGAAAAAGACAACCGTTCAGGTTTGGTTACCTCTAGCCCAGTGATGAGCACAAGGTAATGAAATATTTATTAAATATCTTATAATTTAATCGTTTTACATTTGGAGCCAATTTTCTTTCCAGAATAACTCCTCTGAAGTGGGGAGGACATAGCTCTTGCTACTTTTCTGTTGTGAATACAATTGGTTTTAAAATGTGACAAAAATTTTATGGGCATATATTGCCTTCAGTGTCCACTCACCTTCTCACTGACATGAATTAATCCATTTATAGTTTTAAAATGTGTCTGTCCAGGTACTCTTGGTGCCCCTCCAGTAAAATAATTTCACAAGAAGTGAACCATCACAGAGTCACCCTGACTTCACCTAGCTTCACCCCACAAACTAGCCACCACAAAATCCTATCAAGTCTTACCCCCAAAACCTATATATAGTCTCCTAAACCCTAATGCTTTCTCAAAAGTTTAGGAAAACAGGTGGACCTTGCAGCGTATCTTGAAGGTCAACAGATCTAGGCTCTTCTACCAAACCAAGATAAGGAAGCAAGTTTGAGGGTGGAGAGCCCCTCAGTGAAAACTGATGAGGCATAACCCAGGAGTGGGTCATGAGCACTGTTCCCTCTAAGCTGTACACGTGTGCACATGCACACAGATCCTAAACCCTGCGCACATGGCAAAACACTGCACACACAAAAATTTGCACAGAAGAACAACAATTTTCACAGAAGAAATTTTTTGCGTACACGGCCTGTCAAAAATTAGAGGGAACATTGGTCATGAGGTATCTGCTGGTGAATCACCCTCCAGAGGCTGATAGAAGCAAAATCTTTGGGTTTCTAGGATGCAGCAGGAACCTAGGGAGTGAATGAAATAAAAACTCCCTCCTTGCTGCCTCAGCCTCTGCCTTTCTTCCCTCAGCCACTACCCAGTCCCAGGGTAGCTCCCAGTCCTCAGCCTGTCTCCCACCTCCACCCCCATTCCTCCTGCTCCACAGCCAAGTCCTGTGTGGGCAATCCAAGCAACACTTCAAGAAGCTGTGGTGCCATCTTCACAGCATCTTGGATCACCATTGCCCCAGAGCCGGGCAGTGTGCAGGTGGAGGAAAGAGAGCAAGGACAAGTCCCAATCCACCCATGCCCCCCATATACACAACATTATGCCAGGTCCAATGAACATGTGACTATTAGTGATACCTCCTATTGATCTTAATAGATATTGTTCCTATCAAAGGCAGCACATGACACACATTGCATTCACCAAAAAAAAAAGAGACTACATTTTGCCTTCTGAGACACCCCATCTTTCAGAGGTGAGAGCATAATTTCAGCTGACATAGTTGTGTGGGCAAGGGGGCATTTGGGGAAAATGTATGATTTCTCATGGAGAACATCCACATTTTCATTAGATAGAATAAAAATATATAATAGATATAAACCCTCATGCTTCAGGACATAAACCATCCACTTCCTATCTTCCACTAGAAAGAAACCAGTCCCCTAAAGCTTCAGAATCAGGCTGCAAAATTCAGAGGTTCATGTGAGCTGTATATAATATCACATCTTTTGATGGGATGTGCATACCCTGCACTAGAGCACGCTCCAACTGCTCTGCTAGTATAAAGGAGAGCAGCCCAGCTCAGTCTGGGCTGACTGCCAAGGAGGAAGGATGCTTCGTGGAGGCTCCAGCCTGGGAGCTGTTACAGCCACTGACGGCGGGAGCCCAAGACCCAGACCAGAGACCTGTTGCCTAGAGCTGACTGGCTGGAGTAAGAGTCCCAGGGAGTTATCTGTGCCAAGGAGCCCGGAGACCCCAACATCATATGGACTACAGTTTCAAGAAGCATGGTAGGAAGTAGCCCAAGGAGGTGGAATGAGTGGTATCCCCCACACGTGTAAGGTGAGCCTGTTGTAACTGGATTCCCCATTGACCCAGTGGTGGACCACTCTGCCGCTGTTAGGGCCCTGGGCTGGGATTCGGTGAAGTAGGGTGGGCCTTTTGTGGTGGCCCCTGGATTTGGCCACTAGGCCATGCAGCCCAGCACCTGAGGACTCCTGTGTTGACTCTGGCCAGTGAACCTCACTGTCTTGAGTCCCAGGACAGTCTGGTAGACTGTAACTGTGGTGTCCACACATCCATGCTCCACCCCAAAGGGGGATGGGTGTGCATACACCGCCACACACCTGTATTCTCTGATCTAAAACACTGATTACATATATTAGCACGCTAAAGCGTTTTTATTGATTTGAGACACCCTCTGAAGTACTTTAGCTCCCTAACCCAATGTAGCCTCTTAGGCTAAAATCATGTCTTCATATGTTCCATGTTATGTAAGAAGGAACTGTAGCCATTTTTCTAAGACCAATGCTCTAAAATTTAAAAGGATAAGACATTTCCACAGTGAGGATAGTCACAGAAATAAAGCTGAAAATCCATTGGGCATTAAATTCTGAAATATCTCATATCCAGGATGACTAGTTTATGGATGGAGAGTTTTCTTTTCACTGTTTTAGAACACCAGATAGGAGAAAACACAACAGAATAAAAATGTTTGTCCAAAGCAGAAGAGAAAGTTTCTGCATTTTGTGGTATGTTGTTTGTATGACTCAGTGATGTGCAAGGTGTGTCACATACACATGTTTTTTGGTTGTGACATACCACTAGTAGTTTAGGAGGCCTGCCATAGCCAAAAAGCAAACTGTGAGACATGCTTATCATTTCACTGATGTGCACAGCTAATGATACCAAAAGGAGAAATCTGTTTTATTCTTTTGAAACCAAATCTATTGGTAAGAGGAAGCATAACTTATCTCAGGGCCAGCATGCTAAATTACATGGTACTTGGTCTGTTTAAAGTTGGATATGGAGGGCTTGCAATAAGTTGAACCTAGGCCATGTGTTTGGCTGGTGAGCTTTAGGTAATGTCTCCCACAGCTTTTCCACAGACAGATGTGCACATGGGGAACTGGATTTGAAAATGACTAGCAACTAGCATGTGGGAAGAGATACACACAGCTTATGGTGTAAAAGGCCATGAGTTCATATATATTCCTGAATATTTCATAAATGGTAGGTTTCAGTTCCAAATGTCAATAAATTCTATTGGGAGGAGTGGAAAAGAACATATGTGATTTCTTGCAAATTTATTTGTTTGCTGGAAATCAAATGTTGTCATAGCAAACATTCATTCAATGGTTTCAGTGTCAATAATTCATACAATAGACAGGCACACTGAGCTGGTTATTTTCACAGGAAGGCCCTGATGTTTAACAAAGCATCAACCCAGCCTCCAATACTGTAGGTAAAGTTTAGCACCCCCGATTAAATATGTACATATTTGCTCCCATTTAGAATCCTAACTTCCTGATTTGAGAATGTAATCACACAGCCAGGCTTCTAAATGGGCTCACCTTTAATGGTCCCCACATTATAGGAGGCAATTTTTGAAAATTTAGGCTGAAATCTCTAAAGATCCATGCCTACATACCTGCAAACAAGGGCAGAGGTTTTTCAGGTTTTTGTAGCCTTGGCCACTGGGTGAGCCCTTCCATTGCCAGGCCCTTGTATCTCCCCTGAACATAAGAACGGCCATATTGGATCAGACCAAAGGTCCATCTAGCCCAGTATCCTGTCTTCTGACAGTGGCCAATGCCAGGTGCCCCAGAGGGAATGAACAGAACAGATAATCATCAAGTGATCCATCCCCTGTCACCCATTCCCAGCTTCTGGCAAACAGAGGCTAGGGACACCATCCCTATCCAGCCTGGCTAATAGTCATTGATGGACCTAGCGTCCATGAACTTATCTAGTTCTTTTTTGGATCCTGTTATAGTCTTGGCCTTCACAACATCCTCTGCAGAGCAATCCCTTGGATAGGGTGAATTGGGGCAACCGTTCCTGGCCCTTCACTTTGGGGACCCCCACGGGCTGGTGTGATTGGCCAGCGCAGTCAGTCCCAGAAGAGACAAATCCGTCACTTCTGTCCTGGGACCCGCACCCCACTAGGGATGGCCCTGATCCTCTGGCAAGGAGTTCCACAGGTTGACTGTGCATTGTGTGAAAAAATACTTCCTTTTGTTTGTTTTAAATCTGCTGCCTATTAATTTCATTTGGTGCCCCCTAGTTCTTGTGCTATGAGAAGGAGTAAATAACAAAATCTCATAGGAGGAGAAGATAATAAGACCGGGAGTTTTCAGCTTGCAAAAGAGACAACTAAGAGGGGATATGATAGAGGTCTATAAAATCATGACTGGTGTGGAGAAAGTAAATAAGAAAGTATTATTTACTCCTTCACATAACACAAGAACTAGAGGTCACCAAATGAAATTAATAGGCAGCAGATTTAAAACAAACAAAAGGAAGTATTTTTTCACACAATGCACAGTCAGCCTGTGGTACTCCTTGCCAGAGGATGTTGTGAAGGCCAAGACTATAACAGGGTTCAGAAAAGAATTAGATAAGTTCATGGAGGATAGGTCAATCAATGGGTATTAGCCAGGATGAACAGGGATAGTGTCCCTAGCCTCTGTTTGCCAGAAGGTGGAAATGGGTGACAGGGGATGGATCACTTAATGACCTGTTCTGTTCATTCCCTCTGGGGCACCTGGCATTGGCCACTGTCAGAAGACAGGATACTGGGCTAGATGGACCTTTGGTCTGACCCAGTATGGCCATTCTTATGTTCTTACAGCAGCCATTCCGTACCCCTAATCATTTTTGTTGCCCTTTTCTGAACGTTTTCCAATTCCAATATATCTTTTTTGAGACGGGGCAACCACATCTGCGTGCAGTATTCAAGATGCGGGCATACCATAGATTTATATAGAGGCAGTATGATATTTTTTCTATCTTCTTATCTATCCCTTTCTTAATGATTCCCAACATTCTGTTTGCTTTTTTGACTGCTGCTGCACATTGAGTGGGTGTTTTCAGAGAACTATCCACAGTGATTCCAAGATCTGTTTCTTGAGTGGTAACAGCTACTTTAGACCCCATCATTTTATATGTATACTTGGGATTACATTTTCCAATGTGCATTACTTTGCATTTATCAACATTGAATTTCATCTGCCATTTTGTTGCCCAATTTTGAGAGATCCTTTTGTAGCTCTTCCCAGTCTGCTTGGGACTTAACTATCTTTAATAATTTTGTATCATCTGCAAATGTTGCCACCTCACTGTTTACCCCTTTTTCCAGATCATTTATGAATATGTTGAATAGGACTGGGCCCAGTACACCACTATTTACCTCTCTCCATTCTAAAACCTGACCATTTATTCCTACCCATTGTTTCCTATCTTTTAACCAGTTACCAATCAATGAGAGGACCTTCCCTCTTATCCCATGAACGCTTACTTTGCTTAAGAGCCTGGTGAGGGACATTGTCAAAAGCTTTCTGAAAATCTAAGTACCTTATACCACTGGATCCCCCTTGTCCACATGCTTGCTGACCCCCTCAAAGAATTCTAGTAGACTGAGGCATGATTTCCCTTTTCAAAAACCATGTTGATTCTTCCCCAACAAACTACGTTCATCTATGTGTCTGACAATTTTGTTCTTTACTATAGTTTCAACCAGTTTATCCGGTACTGAAGTCAGGCTTACTGGCCTGTAATTGCCAGGATCACCCCTGGAGCCCTTTTTAAAAATCTGCATCACATTAGCTATCCTCCAGTCTTTTGGAACAGAAGCTGATTTAAATGATAGGTTACAGACTACAGTGAGTAGTTCTCCAATTTTGCATTTGAGTACAGGTTGCACCAGGAAGGTGTAGGGCTGTAATAGCCTCCTTGGTCTGTGCACACAGCTTAGAACAAGGTCAAGATCAGCTGAAGTAGGCTAGGAAGTGTGGGAAACTCATGTATATTGGCACTGTCCCCTTGTGGACCTTTGTGACAAATAGCTGTTCAGCCTCTTCATACCCCTGTGATCTGAGCATCTTCAGAGTTCCTAGGAAGTTCCTATCTGCAGGACTAATGTCCTCAGGGTTTGGTGCAATAGGAAGTTTGGCTGCACAAGGAGAGTAGGATCAGGCCAGCAGAGGCACACATGTCTCTAGCTCGCACCTGCCCCTCCCCTGGTCTCCCATGTATGTGGGCACCTGTACAGGTGAAGTCAGTTTGCATTCTTGGACCTGAGGTGTATACAAAAGTTGTGTGCCTGACTTTGCAACTCTGACCTTGGAGCTATATTGCACCTGCCCACACTGTATTTCCTTTGAAGGTTTGTTTCTCCTCTGCTTGCCTGAAAACCACAGGGTGGTGGCAGTGTCCTTCCTACTTCGTTTAGAAAACATGATTAGGAAATATGTGGACATTTAATATTTTGGCTTAAATCCACATATTGTTGGAAATGTTCGGTTGAACTGAGAATAAGCAAGAGTTGCGCTCGAGCAGCTCTTGCAGGCAACAGCACACGGGTGGGATAGCAATGGCACGGAACCTTCCAGTCCCGCTGTTTCGGTTTTGATGCGGGGGAGGGAAGCGGGCAGGAAAAGCACGGATTGTTTGCAGGAACCCTGATCTCCGCCTCCTGAGCGCTGAACTTGAGCAGCGTGGGCTGCCAGCTTCTTCGCATTTGCTCCCGGGCGATAAAGTGATTCCCCTGCTGCTGTTGCCCAAGGAGAGAGGGAGGATTTCTGAGGTACAAACGGGATCTCGTTTGCCCTCTTTCCCCTCCTCGGCCACCCGCTTGTTTGCTCGGTGAGCATGGCCATTCTGCACACCCGGCTCCGCGCTGCCAGCCTCCGGCTGGGACCGAGCCGCCCCGGGAAGGGGAAGAGCTCTGCGCGCGTTCCCAGGCTGGGTATCCGGCAGGCTCTGGGGCAGGAGAGGCGGGTACGCGGCATCCCTTCGGCTCGGGGGCGCCGGTGAGTGGCTTGCCCTGGGGGTAGCAGTCTGTGGCGGGCATCGCTGGCGGGCGCGGCTGTTTTGCACAGTGTGTGTGTGTGTGTGTGTGTGTCGCGCAGGCCCTGGGGTGCCAGCGGGCAGTGCAGAGAACGGGCGGACGGGGCTGGGGGGAGCAGCGGGGGGCAAGGGACCGGGGCGCGCTGCGTGGGGCTGGGGCGGTGCAAGGCGGGTTGTGTAGAGGATGGGTGACTGGCGGGTGGGTTGTTGTGAGCACGGTGGGGGGGAGGGTGCTGCACGGGGGAGAAGGTGACGTCGTGTACGGGAGGGAGTGGGGTGTCGGGGTAGTGCAGAGGGCTGCTCAGTTCAGGGGTCTCTTTAGAGGGTGGGGTCGTGCAGAAGCTGGGGTCATATCTGATCGTGAAGAAGAGGGTGCAGGATGGAGGTATGGAGGGGTGCTGCGGAGGGTTGGGCGGCATGTGGGGCGGTAGGAGGAATCTGTGCAGTGGATGGGGCATTATGTGAGTTGGTCAGAGGGTGCGGGAGGGGACGGGGCAGAGGATGGGGTGTGCAGAGAGCGGGGGAGGGTGGTATATAGGCTGTGAAGGGGGCGATGCAGAGGATGGGGTGTGCAGAGAGCGGGGGAGGGTGGTATATAGGCTGTGAAGGGGGCGATGCAGAGGATGGGTGGTGCAGAGGGCGGGGTGGTCTGTGGGGGGTGCAGGAGGAAGTGGAGGTAGGGTGGGTTGGGCAGAGGGTGCGGAGAGGCTGTGCCCAGGGTAGGTGGGGCAGCCCGTTGGTTGAGTGGAGGTGGAGTGGCGAATGGGCGGTGCTGCCCCCTGCTCCAGCCTGTTTCTGCTATTTGCTCTCTGGTTTGAGGTCGCCTGCAGCCTGAGTCTACCCCAGGCCATTATTTAAATGCCTTTCCCTAGTGCCTGGGAGCTCAGTAGTCCGAGACATCCAGGGCTGATGATCTGTGCTCCAGTCCTTCAAACTCCACCGATCACAGGGGATTATGAACTCTTTTGGGCAGCAGCCCGCAAATCCACAGTCGGCCCCCCTCCAGCATCCCAATGCACAGGATTTACTGGACATGGCGGTGTACTGTGATAACCTAATGTACCCGCAAAACCTGCACCACCATCACCACCCACAGAGGCCATCAGCTCATCCAGCAGGCTATGGGCTGAGCGAATATAGCCCCCCAGCAGCGAACCCCTACCTCTGGATCAATGGACCTGCCATCAACGCGTCTCCTTATCTCTCTGGGAATAATGGGGCTTCTTTCATCCCCTCAGGTTATGGGACCAGTCAGAGACAGTTCCTGGCCCCTGCCTCAGGCTTTGCAGGGGCAGATCTCAGCTGGTTGTCTCTCTCCAGCCAGCAGGAGTTTTTTAAAATGGTGAGGCCCCCCTACTCCTACTCGGCTCTGATAGCGATGGCCATCCAAAACGCTCCGGAGAAGAAGTTGACCTTGAGTCAGATTTACCAGTACGTGGCCGAAAACTTCCCTTTTTACAAGAAGAGCAAAGCTGGCTGGCAGAACTCCATCAGGCACAACCTGTCCCTCAACGACTGCTTTAAGAAAGTGCCCAGGGATGAAGACGATCCAGGTAAGGAAACCCCCATTCTTCTCCTGAGTGGGAGCACGTTGCATACAGGTACCGCGTCGCCAAGGGACTAAGGTCACACCCACGCTGGCATTTGCGGGGGACCAGCTCCCAGGCCCCCAGTGTAAAATGCGAGTATTATTTATCAAGGGTTGAAATAACAGCGGAGCTCACTGAAGGGTGAGTAGAGACGCTTTTGGATGCTAAACTTTGGGCCTGTTTAACATTATTAGCACGCTGGCTGTAAACGCAAATAGCAGCTTGTGTTGGGAGGCGGGGGGCTAGTTACACGTCGGTTAACCATTGCAAAGGTCGCTGTCGCCAGGGGGCAGGGGACTGGCGACTGCCCCGGCAGTATTCTGCTCTTCTGCCCTGTGAAGCTTTGACCAGTCAGGTATTGACTAACGGGACAAAGCCCTGGCCCAGCTGTACCCCCATCCCCTGAGCCCATGTGCTGTTCATTTATTCACAGGGAAAGGCAATTACTGGACCCTAGACCCGAACTGCGAGAAAATGTTCGACAACGGCAATTTTCGAAGGAAGAGGAAAAGGCGGTCGGAGGCTCATGGGTCCAGCGCCCCGGGAGCGCCCGACAAAGCGGAAGACAAGAGCGGCGGTGCCTTGAAGTCTCCAGACTCCTCCGGCCTGGTGGGCCTGGGCTCCCCTGCACCGCAGCACTCTCCCGCCGCCGGGAGCCGGCCCAAATCCTCCCCCACGCCGGCGCTCCAGCGGAGCCCGTGTTTCTCCAGCTTTGCCTCCAACATGCAAGCCATTGTCCATGGGAACCAGGCCTTCGCGAGGCAGCTCTCGGGAGGGCTGGCGGGCGAGTTTTCAGCCGGGAGGCAAGATGTGCCTGCTCCGAATTCCTGCTCCGCTTCCAGCAGCGGCACTGAGAACTCCGAACTGAGTCCCCTGGCCCACTCGAGAATGAACGGCTGTGCCAGCGGCCAGCCAAGTGGGCTCATTAACAGCTTCAGCGTCAATCATCGGATTTACAGCAGGGACGGGACAGAAGTTTGAACTGACTGTGGAATAACTTCGGTGCAAATCACAGAAGCCATGTTCTGTGCCTAGAAGTTTGTACATACCATGGTACCCAAAATAGTTTCTTGTTAGTTTTGGACACTGTGTTATTGTGCCTTAGAACGAACACACACACACCCACACAGAGACACACCCACACACGAATTAAATGTCTATAGACTCCATTTGACTGAGGTGTCCCCACACCCAGAATCCCATCCAGTAGTTTGTTTACAGTATTGATGCTATGCATACAGATCAAGACGACTGACCTTAACAAAATGCACTAATACACAAGATAGGAATATTTTTGTAATATATACATTATATATAATGGCTCTGTACAGCTGTTAGAATAAAGTAACCCTTTTTTGAAAATCGAGGTGAGAGCGCCTAGAGGTGACATTCCCATGTAATGTGCTGCTGATCTCTGCAATCTAGGTAACAAAAAGCTTCCCAATCGTGTGTTTGTTTTTTTTTTTAATTCTAACGCGATGCAAAACTATTTTCTTCTTTTCTACGTTTTATGGAATTATAACATTTTTCCATCTAATACTTAAAATTAAAATGGCTTTTCCTGACAGACGACAATGAGGTTTATTTGTTCTTTCAGGTTTTTCCGTTTAGAAAATGACTTCGGGGTTTCAAACTGTCATTGTTCTGTATACACGGTATATTTTTCAGTCTGAGGGGCACCAGTCCCGGAATGCTAATGTTGGCAATACCAAAAAGAGGCTCTTTCAGCTTGGTATAATTGAGATATTGGACACACTATATGCATGGTATCCATTTTATTCTTCTCCAGACTTTAACAGCATAACACGAGTTTGGTTTAAACAAACGGGTGCCTTCTTAAACTAAAATAATGACTACAAATAATTCTCACTGGGAATTTAACACAGAATTGAAGCCAGTTAACTGCAAAGTTGTTTTTCGGTGTTTTAATACCGTCAAGTAAAACGCAGTATTGCCCGATACTGATTTTGGAAACCTGGTGTCTGTCATCGAAGTTAACATTTGTCCTGAAACCTGGGAGCTGATAAGGGCTTTCGAGCAGATAGGATGGAGGGTGAATGGAGTGGAGTACAGCAGGTTTGCTAACAGACAAACTCTCCTGAGAATAAGAGCTGGGAAAGACTTTCCGGTCTGGTGGGAAGGTCATTCGGAATCGAAACGTCAAATACCTGAGATTAAACCGATTTTTCGACAAGACAAAATGGAGCTTAAGGCCCCCCAAAAGGAGAAAAATATCACCTTAAGGCTGCTATTGGAAACGCCATTTCTAATTCAGTCTTTTCTGAGGGGTTTTGCTTCGGATTGGGCCTTTATTCAGGGAACCGGCCATGAAATTGATTTCTCAAACATATAAATGATTTGTAAATACATCTGAACTGGGGAGATCCTCAGCCAGTTTATACCAGCTGAGGATCCGGCCTTCTGACTATACTATAGTCATTAAATGTTTGCTATATTTAAAAACAAACGAACAAAACAATCCGATCGCAGTCATGTTCCTTCCACTTAAATCTCTCTCAAGGCGCCGGTGGACTTTAAGGAGCACAGAGCCAAGGAACCATTCTTGATCCTATGCGAGTCTAACTGCCAAATGGTTTACCATGGCTGCAAGCGCTAGGAAGATAGTTTCAGCTGTGCGGAGTTCTCCTGCAGCCAGGAAAACGTACCACCTCCTGCAATGTGTGTCGAAAGGAGACTTCGCTAGTGGAAGGATCTGTGTTAAGTAAATCGAGTATCTCTTAATACCTAGCTTATTTTAGGACGACAACCGACTGCTCCAGGTGTGCCAAAGGGGGAGAAAGGGAATCGTATCTTCCGCTGTGGAAATATTTTTGATACTTTAGCACCAGGTGTTTTTCTTCATTCTACTTGTGGTTCATTCTCCTCTACCGTAATAACCCATAAATATACTGTGAGCACTGGCTTACAACGAACTGGCATTTAAAATATTAGCCTTCAAACAATTGGACCCAGCTAGGATTTCAGCCGGTTAAAAGTGAGTCTTGTCTTTCTGCCTTGCAGAGGTTTAAATGGAGGCTCCAAATATACAAACGGTTTCAGAGCTGAACTTGTAATTTGGTGTCGGTTAGGACGCGTTTTAAGTGACTGCTTAACTTCAAATAGAGCCTGGCTGACTGAGGCAAAACCTGTGCCTACATTGTTGAAATAAACCCAGCCATGAGCAGATCCCAGCAGTCCTTATTTTGTTTTACAGGGCGTAAAATCCGTTCCCCTGTTTTCACACTGTGGTACTATCAGCAGGTTCGCGTGTTGAGCGTCCAATCTTCAGGACCGTTTGTAAATAAACTCTTTTATTTTTTCCAACACAAAAGATCATCTTTGTGTCAGCCCATGGAGCTGACAATAATTTATATGAAGAATTTCAGATTTAATCGAGCGTCCAAAATTAATCCGGATCCCCGCTGAGGAGCTCTTTAATTACTAGTTTCCTGAATGCTAACCTCTTCAACGATCTTTTTTTTTTCCTGGGGCGGAGGGTAGAAATTTAGAGGACAAACCCTGTTCTCCCACCCCAACTATGGAGACTTCCAAAATTCGGTCCGAGAACTTGTATCACGCTTTTTCCTGTGAGTCATTGCTTAAGAAGGATAGATTTTTGAAAATTAATTGCCAGTTGGGGGGGGGGGGAGCTTTATTTCTCAATATTAAAATTAAATAAATGGAAGAGAGTTATCTGAGGCAGGGAAGCTTGCAGGATATTAATTTACCATTCGGGATAGTCTTATAAAAAACTAACGCCAACAAACTTTTCTCCTTGGTGTGCCTGGTGCTGCAACATGTCTGATGTGGGATAGTACTTGCGGGAGAGTTATTAAAAGAGAATGAACATTATTGCTTCAAAAGGCCATGTTCTAATTTGTCCTTTTCTAAGTGCTAACTGGAGAAAAGACTCCGAAGTTATATATTTTTTATAATGTAATATAAGAAGCTTTAAACAACTAGAAAGCTAAATCTGACATTGCAGATTTTAGCTAGCAAAGTTCAAACTTCTAAATCACTTGGTTGCTTGTCAATTACATAAAGCTGGCTCAGAGCAATGGCTCTAATTAGCGAGAGGGGAGTGTTTGGGCAAAAGTTCAGGTTAAGTTTGTACTTTTTATTAAATATTTGATAGGAATCAAGATCGGTTTGGCTAATACTACTCACTTAACTTCTTATTGCCTGGTGCCTTTTTCCTCTTGGTTTTAGATCGTGCTTTGAAGGTCCGTGAGTTTGAATAACAAACAATATGATGTATTACACAATCTGTTAAAATGAGTTTGGAGGCTCCACCTCTTGCACATGATAAAAATATAGGTCTGCTAAAAAGAAAAAGCTGGATAAATGACTGATGTACCTTGGATTCACTTGTTGAAAGATATGCTGGAAAATGTTTTGGTTTTTAAAGCAGCAAGCTTAAACAGCCCTACAACTAAACTTAAGAGTTTAAAACTATGTTGGATTGCGTGCTTCCAGAAAAGAGGAGTTAAAATATGCAAGATTTATGTATGTGTAAGGGTTTTTCTAGCTAGGCAGATGTCTTAAAAGAGAATCCAACTCTAAAACAGGCCTAGAATGAGACTTCACTGTAACCATAGCATTTGACCAGTGTCGAACTGCAGTCTTGTAAATAACATATTTATTTAATGGAGCAGTTGCGAATGCTGCATATGAGAAAAATTGCTATTTCCAAGCCTGGCCATTAAAATAGAGTAAATATAATCCCTGTATTTTTACTTATATTTTTATTTCTAAAACTGTCCATTAAAAACAATATTTCACGTCTAGTCGGTTAGTTTATTTTACAGCTGGTCAGAATAAAAAACAATGTTTCAAGGTATTGTTTCATAGCGTTTCAAAACAGTAACAACTGGCTGTAACACTGACGTTATTTGTTTGCAGTACGTTTAATTTTAGTTGCTTCCTTATAAAATGCTGGTGAATACGGTAAGTAAATTACTAATTTGCAGAATAATGTGAAGAGCCAAACCTGTAGCTTGACAAATTCCTGTTGCTAAATTTCTTGCAGCAGACGGATAAAGAGAGAGACATTAAGCTATAAAATCTGCTTTTAGGTTCTGAAACACACTGATGAAAGTAAACTGCGTTTTATTCGGAAGAACAAAGAAACAATACCTAATTTATAATTAAACACAGATAATAAAAGGCAGGAGATGGGAAGGGGTTTGGGGAACACAGCCCTACCCCAGATAAATGTGTGTTTTTCTTTTAATAAGAGACATGACGTGCTGAAATCAAAGCAAGTAAATAAAGTAAAACACCTTATAATTGGTTTATAACTGAACGCATTCTTTCCATCTGCGGTCAGGAGTAAAGTGAAATTGACATGAGTCCCACAAACAAGTTCCGTGCTAGCAGCCGCTAGACAATACGTGTTGGCAGAGCCAAAGAACTCCCCCTGAGACAGACTGAAGACACTGTGACCTCAGAGCTGGGAAACAAATTATATCACTCAAACCACATTTTCTTTTGCTGCAGGATTACAGTGATCCGGATCCAGCTATATTGACCGAGTGAAGTATTTTTAGCTTGGGGCAATTTACATCAGGGTAAAGAGTAACATTTACAGCTCCCCTGAAAACACGCAGCAAAACTGGAACAGGAGATTCCACTTCGCTATAGGTGTCTAGCCATTTTCGACCATGGACATTCTCTGTCACTTTATCGTAGACAGTGCGTCTGATCCTTCATCCACTAAAATCCGGAGGAGTTTGGCCATTGACTTCAGCGAGAGCAGAATCTGGATCCCTTTTCCTGATCTTGCTCCCACGGGCTCCGTGTATGTCAAATGTCTAGGAAAGCCAGCCGTCTGTCTATTTATAAGCTGTGGTCTAATTCTGTTTGTGCATCGTTTCAGATCGGAAGAAAACTTTATTTGTAAATACAGATCAGTCTAAACTACGCGGTGAAGTTGTAATTCCTTTACGTAAAAGCATCTGTTCCGGGAAGAATTGTGTCAGCAGGGGGGCAAACGGTATAATTGCTGATTTTAGTGAAAACGTATACATATAGGCTGTTGTATATAAGCAACCCACGGGTTTCCCCCCTTCCTAGTTGAGTGAAGCATTGCCTTGCTGTTTGTCAGGCTCCAACTTGAAAGAGCTTAGGGCTGTACAAAAGACTTTTGCATCCCGGCCAACGGTGGTTAGAGACCTGAGCCTGTCGCTGCCTTCTTTGCTCAGGCCAAAAGCCCATTGGAGCCCAGAAGTAGTCTTCGTTGCAGAGTTATTTCTTGGAGATTTTCAGGATTGCCAAACTATACATATTTTGTTGAGCTTCAGCATCTCACGACATCTGCAGGCAATGAGCCAGAACTCCAAGCCGAGACAAGCTGCACTTGGGGCAGGATTAGGGGGATGGCAACGGTGGGTTTAGGACCTCTTGATGTTTCCCCCTGATCCGGGGCAGTGCAGGAGCTGGCTGACTGCTCAGAGAAAATTAGAGCAATCTGAGGGCTGTTTTATCTTGTGCTAGCTGTCCATGTAGGGAACAGTTGGATATAGGCATACCCCATAACACTTCCTTTCATTCAAGCATAGAATGGGTAGGGAAGGCTCTGTACACTACTACCAAGGCGTCTCTTACATAGGGAGAATATTCAAGAAGCTAGTTAAAACAGGTTTATGGTTGATTTGAGCCAGGGCATACTGGTAAATCTGGACCAGTTATACTAACATTGAGATTACAATATACCAAAGCTACCACTATCTATCTGGAGCAGTGCACTGCTTTTGTATACAAGCAGATGATAATCAAAATGCTTCTTTTTTGGAAGCAAAATGTGATCAACCATTTGCAGTGCTAAGTGGTACTGTAGCTGGTGGATTAGTGGCTAACCTGCTTTAACATTTACCTCTGGAACTGTGGTTTGAACCCAGCCGCAGATCCTAAACCAAGGGAATCTGGAAGTCTCTCTAAGCAAACACTGGTCCTCCTTACAAAAACAGCCAGGCATAAATTGGTTACTATTCCTCCCCACGAAATGGCATAGAGTGAGCTTGGGGAGTGCATAATGAATGACCTCTGGCTCATAAGGATAAACTTAATTTCAGCTGCATGTAAACCAGACCTGTAAGGTGCCGGGTGGATTATATTAAAGAAATGGAAAAGTCGGATGATGAATTCCAAATAATATATTTGGTTTTGCCACAGAATACTTATCTCTTAAAGAATCTATAATACGCTGAAAACCAGGGAATTACTTTTCTTCAGAAAAACAAACCAACAAAACAGCACCACAAAACACCTTAGTCTGTAAATGGATTGAATTTGAGCCCAAACATTTTAGTCTTAGCTCTAGAGGGTATAGTAAATGCAATAATTCTCTATGCTACACTGGATTTTTGGATAAACAGAAGATGTTTACTATAAATTCAAACAGGCAGTGGCAAATGAAATTTGTTTGCTCACTTTATTTTCTGTTTTCACACACAGAGTAGACAGAGCAAATTAAGAACATAAGAATGGCCATACTGGGTCAGACCAATGGTCCATGTAGTCCAGTATCCTGACTCTGACAGCAGTCAGTGTCGAATGCTTCAGCGGGATTGAACAGAACAGGGCAATTACTGAATGACTCATCACTGTCATACAGTCTCAGCTTCTGGCAGGTGGAGGTTTAGGGACACCAGGAGCATGGGGTTGCATCCCTGCCCATGTTGCCTAATAGCCATTGATGGACCTATCCTCCATGAATTTATCTAATTCTTTTTCAAATTCAGTTATACTTTTGGCCTTCACAACATCTCTGGCAATGAGTTCCATTGTGGATTGACTGTGCATTGTGTGAAGAAGTACTTCCTTTTGTTTGTTTTAAACCAGCTGCCTATTAGTTTCATCAGGTGACCACCTAGTTCTTGTGTTTTGTGTATGTTCACTTTCTCCACAGCATTAATGATTTTATAGATCTCTATCATATCCCCTCCTAGTCATCTCTTTTCTAAAATGAACAGTCCCAGTCTTTCAAATTTCTTCTTGTATGGACGCTGTTCCATATCCCTAATCTCTGCCCTTTCTCTGCACCCTTTTCAATTCTAAGATACTGTGTTTGATATGAGACACCCAGAACTGCACGCAGTATTCAAGGTGTGGGCATACCATGGATGTATATAGTGGCATTATGATATTTTCTGTTTTATTGTCTATCCCTTTCCTAATGGTTCCTAACATTCTGTTAGATTTTTTGAGCAGATGTTTTTGAGAGAACTATCCACGAATACTCCAAGATCTCTTTCTTGAGTGGAAACAGCTAATGTAGACCCCATAATTTTGTATGTATAGTTGGGATTATTTCTTCACGTGTGCATTATACAATGCACATAAACTATGTGCATAAACAAACTAGAGAAATGCAACCTAGATGGAGCTTCCATAAGGTAGGTGCAAAATGGTTGGAAAACCATTCCCAGAGAGTAGTTATCAGTGGTTCACAGTCATGCTGCAACGACATAATGAGTGGGGTCCCACAGGGATCAGATATGGGTCCAGTTCTGTTCAATATCACCATCAATGATTGAGATAATGGCAGAGAGAGTACACTTATAAAGTTTGTGGATGATACCAAGCTGGGAGGGGTTGCAAGTGCTTTGGAGGATAGGATTAAAATTCAAAATGATCTGGACAAACTGGAGAAATGGTCTGAAGTGAATAGGATGAAATTCAATAAGGACAAATGCAATCAGTTGCACACATACAAAATGGGAAATGACTGCCAAGGAAGGAGTACTGCGGAAAGGGATCTGTGGGTCATAGTGGACCACAAGCTAAATATGATTCAACAGTGTAACACTGTGCAAAAAAAGTGAACATCATTCTGAGATGTATTAGCAGGAGTGTTGTAAGCAAGACACAAGAAGTAATTCTTCCCTCTACTCCATGCTGATTAGGCCTCAGCTGGAGTATTGTGACCAGTTCTGGGTACCACATTTCAGGAAAGATGTGGATAAATTAGAGAAAGTCCAGAGAAGATCAACAAAAATGATTAAAGGTCTAGAAGACATGACCTATGAGGAAAGATTGAAAAAATTGGGTTTGTTTAGTCTGAAAAAGAGATGACTCAGAGGGCACATAACACTTTTTTCAAGTACATAAAAGGTTGTTACAAGGAGGAGGGAGAAAAATTGTTCTTCTTAACCTCTGAGGATAGGACAAGAAGCAGTGGTCTTAAATTGCAGCAAGGTCAGTTTAGGTTGGACATTAGGAAAAACTTCCTAACTGTAAGGGTGGCTAAGTACTGGAATAAATTGCTTAGGGAGGTTGTGCAATCTCCATCATTGGAGATTTTTAAGAGTAGGTTAGACAAACACCTGTCAGGATTGGTTTAGATAATACTTAGTCCTGCCATGAATTCAGGGGACTGGACTAGATGACCTCTCGAGGTTCCTTCCAGTCCTATGATTCTATGATTACGTTGCACTTATTAACATTGAATTTCATCTGCCATTTTGTTGCCCAGTCATCCAGGTTAGGGAGATCCCTTTGTAACTCTTCGCAGTCAGTTTTGGACTTAACTATCTTGAGTAATTTTGTATTCAACTGCAAATTTTGGCACCTCACCATTCACCCTCTTTTCCAGATCATTTATGAATATGTCACCAGTCCCAGTACAGATCCTTGCAGAAACCCCTCTATTTATGTCTCTCCATGGTGAAAACAGACCATTTATTCCTACCCTTTGTTTCCTATCTTTTAACCAGTTGCTGATCCATGAGAAGAACTTCCCTCTTATCCCATGACTCCTTACTTTGTTTAAGAGCCTTTGGTGAGAGACTTTGTCAAAGCCTTTCTGAAAGTCCAAATCCAATATATTGACTGGATCACCCTTGTCCAAATGCTTGTTGACTCCCTCAAAAAATTCTAATAGATTGGTGAGCATGATTTCCCTTTACAAAAGCCATGTTGACTCTTCCCCAACATACTGTGTTCATCTATGTGTCTTTGATCATTCTGTTCTTTACTATAGTTTCAACCAATCTGCCTGGTACTAAAGTTAGACTTACTGGCAATTGCCAGGATTTCCCCTGGAACCTTTTTTTAAAATTGGTGTCACATTAGCTACCCTCCAGTCGTGTGGCACACAGGCTGATTGCAGCTATAGGTTACATACCATAGTTAGCGGTTCTGCAATTTCATGATTGTATTTTAACACAAACTGGTTGAGGTGAAGCCTAAGGGCAAGCCTACTGTTCACATTGACCAACTAACACATGTTAAAATACAATTTGCCTTGTCTACATTAGTTTTAGTTAAAACATGTTAGCCAAAGTGTTTTAAAAATACATCTCCTATATATTGTTAAGACTGAAACCTAAAGATGTCAGTTTAAATGTCAACATTAACTACTTCACTGCTGATCATTTAGCAGATGCATCCAACTAATCTGTTAATTCCACAATCCTAAACCACTTCATATTACATCTGCCACCTACCGAGTGTCATAATCCTCAACTTCCCCTGACAACTTCTATGATGTAGTTCTGCATTTTCAATTTGGCATAATTAAACATGGAAAATGTGTGAATAATTTCAAATAGGCTGGATTTAATATCAAAATAAATAACACTGTGGCATCTGTAATGACTGTACTATCTCATTTTCTCATTTAGTTCATTAAAACCTCAATTTCTAAAATTTAAATGAAGATGCCACAAAATTCCTAGCTTGCCACATCAGAATGCTGCTGAATCCAGGTACACAGAGCCTGATATATAAGGCTCACATCTGCATTGCTTGTGCAAATTAAGGTGCCTTATGAAAGTTCAATACAGTGTTTCTAGATTGTTATGAAATTTGCTATAATAATAACAACATATCCTGGACCTTCTTATCATTCACATGAAGGGTACTTTCCAATACGGTGAATATAATTTGCATCCACTTTTAGGTCTCCTCAAACTTCCTAAGCAGTATAAAGAGGCATTAATGTATATAGGATTTGGCTGCCTGTCTCTGAGCCTGATAACAAAGTTCATTTTTCTTTGTAACACTTACATTGTTTTTGTCTCCAGAACTACTGACAATTTCATCCCGTTCCCTTGTTCATCTGTGCAGTCTCTGACAAACCTTTATCAAGAATAGTCATTATATGAACGTAAGGGGGGGAGGGAGGCAGGCAATCACAAGAGAAAAGTTAGAAAAAAGAAATATTTGATAAGGTATGTGCGTATTACAATAATTGGGCAATATGTGCGCACACAGATATATACAATATAAAGATATTACATTTATAATATAAATGTATACACAGCAATATTTTGTAATTGATTATTGAGCACAACTCTCCATTAGCTTCAATGAGAATTCTCTTTAGCAGCTTATTGCACAATGTGTTCCATACGTATTACTCTTTTTGCCACAGTGTGTAGGCTTTGACTTGTATTTGATTGCAATACATGGTAATTTATCACATGCACTTCGATGTTTCATTGCTGTATGGGCTAATGCCCTTCATCTGCCTGAGGCACACATTAACTTTAGCACCTGACACAAAGTAACTCTGGCCGGTTTGATGTAACCTTGGTTTTTCGGTCCGAAACCTCTTTGCTATGATAAGCCTTGGGGCAGATTTGTTTGGATTGCAATTGAGATGGAAATGACTTTAAGAATGAGTAGATTTAATACTTTAATTAAAGGTTTCAGATTCAAACAAGCAATTTTAAACTCTGGACTTCTTTAAATGACATGGCCTTTGTGTTCCCAGTGTAATCTTAAGGGAGTCAGTACCTTTCCTTAAATTCCCTTTTCACTGTTCTCTTTCTGTAATAATAATTAAACATCTCATGAGGGTTAAGATAGCAGATCAAGAAAACATGTTTTAAAACTATCGTTTCAGGAAAGTGAGCTTAGCACAGCTATCACTGCCTTTAAACATTTGTCATGTAATCTTAGGGGTCAAACTCTGCCTCCTGGTGTTAAGCTTCTGTTCAGGAAAGCATCCCTATTAAGGACAGCATGTACTTAATTTAAGTCCCACTGAGTCACTTGGACTTGAGTACATGTTTAGAATTGCACTACAATTCTAATTAAATGCAGACCTGAGTCAGGACCTTATTCTGCAAGTTGGGGGTGGGCAAAATTTTTGGTTCGAGGGCCACATCTGGGTGGGGAAATTATATACAAGGCCATGAATGTAGGGCTGGGGCAGGGGGTGTGGTGTGTGGGAGGGGGCTCAGGGCAGGGGTTTGGGGTGCAGGAGGAGGTTGGAGTGCAAAAGGGGGCTCAGGGCATGTGGTTGAGGTACAGGAGGGGTCCCAGGGACCACAGGGATGTTGTGCTGGTCGCTTCCAGGAGCGGAGTGGGGCCAGGGCAGGCAGGAAGCCTGCCTTAGCCCCACTGCGCCATGGGGCTGGCAATCCCACAGGCTGGATCGAAAGCCCTGATGGGTTGGATTTGTAGTTTGCCCTCCCCTGCTGTAAGTAGATACATTGGACTCGTCCCAAAACTGGAACCAATGGGAATACTCATACAGTAAGGCCTGGTCTATGCCTAAAACTTAGGTCGACCTAGCTACATTGCTGAGGGGTGTGAAAAAGTCACATCCATCCCTGAGAAATGTAGTTAAGTGAGCATTGTAGTTGTGCTGTTGTAGCATAGACACACCCGAAGTCACTGTACAACCTAAGTAAAGGCAGCAGAGCTAGGCCCTAAGTGAATATTGATGTCAATCATCTCCCTAGTCTATTTTATGAATTATTCCTAACATGGGCCAAACACTGCTCACCTTACTCACACCTGTAGTTTTATTGTATGACTTGATTCTGATCCCACACTAATCTAAATCAGGAGTAACATTCACTTAAGTTGCTGGAACGTAAAGCTACTTAAAGGAAGATCAGAATCAGATCCAATGAGACTGTAAGGGGAGTGAGACTTGGATTTACCTGGTTGAGAATAATTATACAATCTACTGTAGGATCTATCTAGAACAGAACATGAAATTAGACTAGTGTTTTTATGTACAAAAATAAGGCCCCAGTCTACAATTCATGGTACATGGGCACACTGTACAGCCCTGTTAACTTACCTGGGGTTCTGGATGGATGGAGAAACTTGCAGGATTGGAGTCCGGGATTATTTCATGCTCTTCTTTTTGCTTTCAGCATCAGTAATTTTACTTTTAAAATTTTATGCCCATCTTTATTTTTTGCTAAAACACAAAGTAGAAAAAATACATTTATAACAAGAATTCTATTTTATTCCCAGGCTACATCAGTTCTAGCCAACTACTGGCCAGTGTCAAATCTTCTGTTCCTGAGAGAGCAACGCAATATACATGCCCATGAAGCCATCAGCACTTAGGAAACTCCAGCTGGTACACAACACTACAGCAGGTATCCTCAGCAATCGTGGCTACCGTGAGTACATCAAATTTGTCCTCCACTCTCTACATTGGATTTCCATACAATATTGGATGAAGTTCAAGGTCTCAGTCCTTATTGTAAAAGTGCTCCATGGCCTGGGCCCAGGATATCTAAAATATTGACTAAAACTCTGGGATGCAAACCATATCTGATGACTTCACTCCTTTAGAACAACGGAACTTTCTACCATAATGGTAAAGCTCAGCTGTGCTGCAGATGGAAGTTTCTCAGGGCCAGCCCAAGACTCTGGAATGCCCTCCCCAGGAATTAAGGACCATTGCAAATCTCATCACCTTCTTTCCATCCTAACAGCAAGGCACATTTATTGACTTTGCCTTCTCCAATCAACATAGAGCAATGTGTGTGTGTGTGTGTGTGTGTAAAAATCCAAAAAAAACCTACCTCACTGCTCACATTTCTCCAACTTGGGAGATGATGAGAGAAAAAACATGTGACAAACATTAGCCATGTTGCTTAATGCACTATTGGAAGGTCTCAGATCTATGGTGATGCCCTTATTTAAACTAAACTTTTTGATAAGGTCAAAACAGAATGTCATTCTGTGAGAAATTTGTTTTTGTTTTTTTCGTTCTGATTTGAAATGAAAAAAAAATCAAACTTTTGGAATTTCCCAGGGAATAAGAATTCTGGGTTCTGACCAGGTCTAGTTATAATATTTTAGTAATGGTAATAAAACATGAATTAATCTCTTCTAATAATATAGCATTTAGAGCCATAATCAGATCTTGTGTAAGTGGCTTGCAACTCCACTAAAATAAAAAAAGGTTGTCCCTCCTTACAACAGGAATGAATTTGGCCCTGTTTGGTTAAAAGCACATTTCTTATTGCTTCCATATTTTCAATATTATATTAACTCATGAAAATCAGAGACTTTTCTCAGCACTAGTTTGTTCGTTCTCTGTTAAAATGATCCGCGTAAATTTTATTCTGTTTCCCCTCATCCCCATAAAACTTGCCATGCAGATAAGATCATCCAAAATTAAACTTCAAGATTTCATGCCCAAGTTGCTCACCTTTGGATGTGGCAAAAGAATTATTTCTGATTTACTACTCAGTTCTTTAAGGTGCTCAGCACCTTCAACTCTTATTAAAGTCTGTGGGAGTTGAGGGTGCTCAGCATCTCACAAAAGTCCTCAGTACCTTGCATAATCAGGGCCTTTTTGAACATTGGCCTGTTATGTTCTCATTTTCTTTAAGGCAAGGCAGGGTTCCAGACCACATTGGAAGGTCTGATTTGGTTTTGCAATTTCTCTTTCTTTTAAAGAAATGCTACATTCCAGGGTAAAATTTGATCCTGTGCAGTAGAGAATTACTAGTAGATGTCATTCCTAGCAGCTATCTGCTCAATACCCAATGTACTGTACCATGGTAAAGAAATAGCAATCAGAAAAATAAGCTTGGATACCTTTTGTAACCATGCCCCTTCTTGGACCACAACTGAGAATGCCGAATTCAGGACAAACTGCTGAGACATAGGGCAGATACACCCCGAGACTGGTGGCTAATCCCCCATACGATATACCAAACCAGCAACAAAAGTAAACTTTTGTTTCACCACACTGGTTAACAAGAAGTCATAAAAGCAGTTTCCTTAGGCATTCCAGTCCTTGTATTACCACCAAAAACACTAGACTTAAAACCGATCTCTTCAAATAATAGGTTCTTCTGATCCGAAGGACCAGTCACACATCCAAGTCAATCTATAACTTAGATCTTATCCAAAAATCACACTGATGCCAACCCTTTAGTATCTAAAATCTAAAGATTTATTCATAGAATGAAAGGTGAGCATTAAAATTGGTTAACGGAATCAAATACCTACAATAATTGCAAAGTTCTTGGTTCAGGCTTGTAGCAGTGATGGAACAAATGCTGGCTTAAGTCAAGACTCTGGCTGCTTCCAAATCATTGGAAGGTCCTCAACTCTTTGGTTAGAATGCTCCCATTAGTATAAGTTCATAGTCCAGAGGCTGGAGCAGGATAGAGGCAAAATGGAGGGGTTTCTAGGGCCTTTTATATCTTCTGCCACATGGAGGGAATCCAATTGTTCTTACCATGTAAAAGTACAGTAACAAGATGGTGGCTGGAGTCACATGAACAAGTCACATGTCTATGCATTTTGCCTAGTCATTGCAGGAAGCCATTACCTATACTTCAGACAGTACGTTTTCAGGACAGTCCATTCAGTGTAGATGGGCATCTCCCATGGTCCATTGTCAATTAAGTGTTTCTTGATGAGCCACTTAATTTGAATAGTCCCTCCAAGATGTGCAGGCTAACTACTTTGTGGGCGTTACCGCAGGAGCACATATTTGAAATACAGGTATAGAGCCAATACTCATCACTTCAAATACAAAAATGATACATGCATACAAATAGCATAATCCTAACCATCAAATCATAACCTTGTCATAGACATCTTACATGCCACATTTTGTACAAGATTTGTTGCACATATATAACAGTGGTTGCAAAATTGATCTATATGGTCATATTTTAATCAGATAATGTTACACCTTTTAATTTACATTTTAATGTTTTTGTGCTCCTCACTTATGATAGCAGAGATTCATAGATTTAAATTAATAAGGGACTAATCATTTCTAGCTCTGGGTCTACATGACACACTCCCAAGCTCTGACTCGTTAGCTGAACCTTTTCTTAGGATGCTGGACTCTGCAGTCTAGCTGCTCTAGCCCTGAAACCAGGGCTTCAGACTTCCTGAACCGCCCCCTCTCCCACCCACTTGCATATATATGCTCCTCCAAAACACCATGGAGATTGTGTGAACGTTGGGCTACTGTTTTAACCCCTGTGGGGACAATGTGGCAAGAAAGCAAGGAACAATAGATTTATCAACAGAATTTTCTAACTGCATAGATCTTCAAAAAATAACAAAAATCCTGAGACACACCCTCCCTATATCTAATCTCACCCCTTCTGTGAGTCTGAGGTTTGTCAGTGTTTCAGATTGGGTCACAGAATCCCTCCTGCGCACTTGCTTTGTCAGTGTTTCAGATTAGGTCACAGAATCCCTCCTGCGCACTTGCTCTCCCTCCCTCCCTCCCTCCCTCCTGCCACTCCTGATTATATGTGGTGATGGTCTGCCACTGTACAGACCAGATCCCTGGTCTTAAATAGGGTCTCTGTCTCTGAGCCATGTCCTCCACTGGGTCACTCCAACTCCTCCCCCAGTCACACAGCCCCCACCTGTGGGCCCCTGTCTAGTAAAGCCATTGTTCCAGGGAGGTGGGCCAGTAGTTGAGTCATTCAAAGTGGATAGCTCCAGACTGCAGTTTTGATGGCTTCTCAGTGATTGTCCTTCAACAGGGTGTCAAGCACCTTTCCTGGGCAGGGCACTGGCTGGAATGCAGTACAATACACTGTCCTCAGGCAGTCTTAGACATGTGTTCAACCCATAATACAAAATGGAGTTCATAATTTGATACAGACTTATCCCACTCTGTCACTCCGAGTTCTATTCCTATCTCTGCCACAGGCTTCCTGAACGTTTTCTCAAACCAACATGACTAGGCATCTGATGTTATTGCTGGGGTCATATTATTTGTTGTTGGTAAGTATTCATACAGCTGGCAGTTTATTCAGGAGAGTATGTGCAACTCCCAGAATGTTCATACATATTACCATGAATGATTATTTCCCTGAAAATTCTACTTATTATTCTCAAAAGGCAAATATTGGTGGGAGAAGCCTCACAATCCAGATAACTTGCTTGATCCCCAAAGAAGGAGCTTCCCTTTGCCTGACTCCATTGGAACACCTCAGTAGTCCAGCTTCTGTAGGAGTCATTGGCAAGGTTACTCCTGCGAATACTTTGGTCTGGCCTACACAACACAGTTTTATTGGGAAACTTGCCTTCTGTCGGCATAGCCTTGCACATGTCCCCACTCAGTTCTGAGTCCTGCCAACAAAACCATGAACTTTTACTGGGGAAGTTAAACCAGGTTCCCTCTACCGGTACAGTCTAGTGTCACAATGCCCTCATGAATGAAGAAGTTCCTCTACCACGACAAGGATTCCTCCAGCAACGAGCCCACAATGTCCACATAGCAGTGACTGCTCTGGTCTAATTTTTAAACTCTCTGTTGCCCAGGGGTCACGGTGACCAGAAACCCATTTAAACCACCCAGCTTGTTTTGGAAATATACCTCTTTACCTCCATGCCACCCTGGAAGCACACCTGTACCAGCATGGCTCCAGGTAAAGCTCCAGCTAAACTTCTTGCTGCTGCCTGGTCTAGGAGAAAGGGCCTGGATTTTCTCAGTCTGTGGACGAAGGAACTGAGCTGGCACAGCTTTGGAATTTCCACTGGAATTAATATATATGCAATGATCTTGTAAAGGAGATGCAGAAGCTGGGGTACAGCAGGGATGTGAGTGTCCATGCTGGACAAAGAGGAAGGAGTTGTGGTGGGCTTATAAAAGAACAAAGAAGGGCAAAAAAGTCTGGTGCTGCCCCCCCAGAGTTGCTGCTAGTATGTGGCGCTCAATGCCATGCTAGGCAAAACCAACAGAAGGGAAATTTGACAAAGATGTCAAAAAGCATTCCCATTTTCAGGCATTGTATTTCATTTTATTTGGTTACACTTGAAAAAAACCCACTGGCAGCGATTGTATGCTACACACGCCAAGAAGTGAACATTCAATACAAGAATGGCCCTACTGGGTCAGACCAAAGGTCCATCTAGCCCAGTATCCTGTCTTCCGACAGTGGCCAGTGTCAGGTGCCCCAGAGGGAATGAACAGAACAGGTAATCATCAAATGATCCATTCCCTGTCGCTCATTCCCAGCTTCTGGCAAACAGAGGCTAGGAACATCATCCCTGCCCATCCTGGCTAATACCCATTGATGGACTTATCCTCCATGAATTTATCTAGTTCTTTTTGAACTGTGTTATGGTCTTGGCCTTCACAACATCCTCTGGCAAGGAGTTCCACAGGTTGATTGTGCGTCATGTGAAGAAGTACTTCCTTTTATTTGCTTTAAACCTGCTGCCTATTAATTTCATTTGGTGACCCCCTAGTTCTTGTGTTATGAGAAGTAGTAAACAACACTTCCTTATCTACTTTCTCTACACCAGTCATGATTGTATAGACCTCAATCATATCTACCCTTAGCTGTCTCTTTTCCAAATTGAAAACTCCCAGTTTTATTAATCTCTCCTCATACGGAAGCTGTTCCATACCCCTATACTATGGATTTATATAGAGGCAACATGATATTTTCGGTCTTATGTTCTATCCCCTTCTTAATTATTCCTAGCATTCTGTTCACTTTTTTGACTGCCGCTGCACATTGAGTGTATGTTTTCAGAGAACTATCCACAATCACTCCAAGATCTCTTTCTTGAGTGGTAACAGCTATTTTAGCTAATAATTCAAGCTACATGATTTTGCAGAAAATGAATTGTAAACTGAAGAAAAGCAGGTTTTCTAGTCCAACACTTGCCTACTGTGTTTAGATTCAGGAAAGAGGTAGAAACACCATGCGGTTAGCATGATGAGGCTTAGTTTGGACAGGCTTACACCTGTATCCTGCAGTCACAGGGGCTGTCTGCCACTTGTGGAGGGACCCATTTATCTTGGCCTGAACAGCTTTCCAGTCCTCTGGAACAATTTCACCAAACTTTTCAAGCCAGTAGTGTTTTATCTTTGCCTGGCCATTTCTAGGCAGAGCAGCCTGGTTTCTCCTGCCATGGCAGGACATCTTCCAATGCCACTTTGGGGGAATCATCACTGTGCCAAGGTCAGCAGCATACGGGCCTCAATAATCACAAGCCCCCTCAAGCAGCTGCCTTTTGTGGGCCTTTGGTACCCTCATAAGCTGGAAATCTACCAGATCACCACTGAGTGTAATAATTTTAGTAGTCTTTACTACCCTATTCCTAAAGTTACCCGACACCTGGCCACCCACTGCTCATGACTAGAGGGTTTGAAAACTGTCCCCATATACTCGCCATGCTGCACGCTGTTAAATGGCCAGGCCCTTGTGTGCCTGGCATATTTTTATGCAGCTACATATGGGAAACAAATCTGGGGTTGTTATACTACTTGTTATTTATTTTTTGTATTACCATAGTACTAATGATGGACGAGGACTCCATTGTGCTAGGCACTGTACAAATACAGAAAACCGTTACCTGTTGCCTACACTCACTTCTGTCATCAACCACTGAATTTGTTGCTTTTGCTAATATGACATGATGAGACAGCAGCACTTTACAAGTCTGCTTTCAGCAATGCAAAAAGAGCTCTATCCTTCAGCCTATTCATGCGACTTGCCCCATTGCCCTTACATTGCACTGGGCTAGTTTTGTAACAGAATAGTATTGCGATATTGTGATAACTTGCTCTGAAACTAACACTTTCTTATGGGAGTTGTTATGGTAGTCCTAATCACTCTAGCACATTAGAAACGCTGTCTGTTTGAGGTATGTAAGAGGAATGCATGCTTAGCCATGTTTTTATATAAAGTATTATGCCCATGTCATATGGGAAGAATGTTCAATTATTTAATGGTTAGAAAATGGTATTTCCTGAAGCATTTAATTATTGCTTCTCTTCTGACTCTACAAATGACATTGTGCTGGGAATTTCCTTGAAGTGCTGTATCACAGATCAGGATTTCAGAAGTAAGGTGTTTAGGAGGTTTGGGAATAGATACACCTTTTGTGAAAGGTGTATCGTTTTACAGTTGTCAGACGTAGTTTCAATTTAGCTGAAAAAGTCAGCATTCAATTGTAAAAAAACCCAACAGTTAGTAATTGCACATCATATTATTTTTGTAAATACCTGAAGAAGACAAATACTATTCATTCAGGTGCATATGAATATAATTTTGTCTACAGCAAGAATCTGACGTTAACATTTCCTTCTCACAATCCACAAAGGACAGGATCAAATAAATGGGTTTGTTTGCTGCTGTTAGTGTCTGATTCGTTAGCATCACCAACAATGTCATCTTCTCACTATGATATAATTATTTATTTTGCAGCAATGTAGTAATGCTAAAATTTCATACTTCAGTGGCAAAGTGCAAAAGTTTACCAATTAATAGTTAGCACAATTAGTTTCCTCTGTGATAGACTACTGTGGGGTTTTTTCCTGCAGGTCATCTGTGAGTTTGAGACAATAAGCACAAAGTGAAATTACATTGTCTATGGTATTTACTTGCATTTTTGTTTCGAGGATGTTTTTATAGGGAAACAAGCCTTGAATTTTCATTTTTGGGGGTATATTCTACAATTGTTTTATTTAAAAAAAAAAACACTTTTTGTCTGGGAAAATGATGGAACAAATAGAATGTTGAATTTAGTCATATGAAACTTCTATTTGTTTGTGCAGCTCTAGTGAAACCAGGCATATCCCTAATCTCAGGGGGCAGTTAAATATTTAGTTCTACAGTATGATGACAGCTAGGGCAAATCCTTGCTGTTCAATGAAGAATGGCCTCTTCATTTCACACCACTGTAAAGGAGATGAAATGTATATCTGATATCTGAGTCTAATGGCTCTCTACAACCGTAAATCGGATCAGTTACATAATTTCACAAACTGCTCATAAAAACTTTCTATGGGAATCACGGCGTGATATGAGAGAATCATGCTGCCACCCTCTGGGAAATAGTGGCCAATAGCGGTCATCTCTTTGGTGGAAATGAAGGAAATATTGACTCCTGCTGAACTAGACACCTTCAGTAAGTCTATTTAGTTTAGTATAGATTTGTTTGTAATTTAAGTGCTTCACGCCTGCTTTCATTATATTTTCATTTCAGTGCTTTAAAATTTGCAGTACAGCTTAACATACCTTTCAGCTTTACCCAGCTGCTAGATTTGACTCTTATTTTAGGTTTTGTCCACAGACAAACTGATACTGGTTTAACTAAAGTTGTGCTTTCAAATGAAATTAAATTAATGAAATTTTGTGTGTTAACCCAAATGAAAGTAATCTGGTAAAAAAGGATTACATTAAACCCAGATAAAACCTCTTAAACCAAAATAAAAATGTCTAAGCAAAAAAAATTAAATTAAACCACTCCAGTGTCTGAGTGCAGATTAAGTTTTAGGCTTCAGTTAACTTCCATCCCACATATATGTAGTGTAAATTACTCACAGGGCAAATTCTGGTTTATGAATCAAAGTTTATAGAATACAGTACACATTGTCAATCTTTTCTCCTTGTTATACCACCATGTGCTATCTATATAGTTCCTCTCCTTCCTTGGTGTTTATAGCTTTCAGACATTTGTAGATTATCATGTCCTCATTTGGTCAAGCGACAGCAAAGTTATATTGTACATATTTAAATAAGAAAACATGGAAGGGGCTGTTGCATGGACTGGGGGATGGGCTTCTGGGTCAGCAGTTACACATCCAAAAAATGTGCAAAAGGAGCAACAGCCACTCTTTCAGCCTATGGGCTGGTGGAGCAGCTGGGGAGGGCTGATCTGAGTGCTGCAGTCTACTAGCAGAATGGGGAATTCTGCAGGAAAAGGAGGTGAAATTAATTCCCCCAACACTGTCAAAACCAAGGCTTGGTCTTTGGAGGGGTTAATTTCACTGTCCCTGAATGGGTGGTGAAGAAGCTGAATATGTTTTTAGTTGCTTCATTTTTAATAGAGTCCAATGTTTTTTTAAACTAAGATCTCCGCAATAAATCAGGGAAATCGCTTGCCTTGTAACTTAAATGAGAGAGAGAGAGAGAGAGCTTTAAAAAAAGCTTTTAGAAGAAAGTTTAACAAGTGCAAGAGCACATGCTTGTGATGGATGTTGATGTTAGTTGGGTCTTTAGCCAGTTTCATGAGAGAATTGTCAGCTTCCCCACTTGTGGATGAGTTTCTAATTAAATGGTTACAGCAGAAAATAATGAACTATTAAGGGGTCCCATCATTTTGATATGATTAAAAATGCAATACCCTCTCTATACTCAGTTAGATTAGCAGGTCAAGAGTACTAACCCAAAAGAAAAGGAAAGAAATTAAAACCATTTAAGTGAGTTCTAAGGCTTGTGTAAGGTGCCAGGTTGATTTTAATGGAGATTGAGACACCTTGTGTATTCTCAGAAGTTACGGAAGTAGCAGCGATATTCTCAATCCTCCTTAGAAGTAACAATGTAGTTCAATCTACATGTTAATTCTTCACAGCTCAACTGATCATCTTGTCCTTTTCCTTTTTGAAAGTTTTCCCACTCTCTGCTAATCATATAACAGTACATTATTTTAAAGATATTTTAGGAAACTAAACAGTGAAACCCACTCACTACATATTTATGGTGCTGGGAACTATCTGGGGCACTGAAGGGCTTTAAAGATAGCCACCACCAAATTAACTCCAAGCAACACACCCATGAGACAGTTTCAAGGAAGCCTCTGCTGGTCACATAGATGGGTTGCAAGGCTTTGGCTTCTCTATAATGGTAACCATCTTGGATTGTGAAGATAGCAGCTGCCACAGGTTGAATGCTGGAGATTGCAGCAAACACCATGATGAAGTCCCCTGGTGTGGTGGATTCTACCACTTCTAACATTATAAAGTTCAGGAATATCTCTGGAGTTGGTAGGACCTCTCAAATTGGTGGAATTTTTTAATGGTGCCCTCTGAAGTTAGTGTTCAGTATTGTGCTAGTATTGGACTGGGTGTCCAGACGTGTCATCTTGGCAAGAATCAGAAACTAGATTTCGGGGATTATCAGCCATCATCAATGCATTTGCAGCAGAAAAAATCAGGAGATAAGCCTATGTGTTTTCAGATTAAACAGCAAGCGAAGTATATCTGACTCAGGAAAAATATAGTAATTTGAAGTAGCATCTGTAAGGGGCTTGATTAGAGCAGCAAGTTGTTGGTGTAAGCAGAAGAGAAGAGACTGAGAGTGGGGTGCAATGTTCAGCATAAGACAACGGCTCTAGGAGACTTCACCGTAGACCTGTCCCAGAGAGAACAAACTGTCTCAGGTCCTTAAAGCAGGCAGTTAGTCTAAAAAGATGGTGGGAACATTACACTCTGAGCATACAAACGTTACACGTGCAAACTGGGGGCCTTGTCCCTTAAGTCAAACTGAAAAAGGAGGCAGGATCTGACCCTTCTCTGAGGAGATGACTGCCTTTTTGTAATCACTCACTGGAGGGCAGATGATCTCCCCATCTGTGATATATACAATGTTTGCATTCTGTTCATTTGTACAGTACTTGTCCACCTCTTGGTTCTTCAGCCATTTTAATGATTAACTTGAATTTATCAGACTCAGTGTTGGCGTAAGTATCCAGCTGAGGATTCCCTGGGTGTAAGGAAATCCTCCAAAGGCATAGAGCCAGGAAAGCTGCCCCTATGTTTGTCCGCAGCCACTCAGGGCTCCAGCATAGGAGGTGTGTTGATGGCATGAGCAGAGGAGTAGGAAGTCCTCCATTTGGGGGGTTATCATGAGTGTATGGTGTGCCCCTGAGATTAAAATGTTACTTGAAGAAAAGTTTGCTATAATTCCATATTTTTCATGGCATTTTTAAAAACATTATTTAGCTTTAGAAAGGTGCCCACCCAATACATTGGGAGAACTGTAATGTATTATGCAGTAGAGATATGAAGTAAACAGTAGAACTGTGGGTTTTCACATAAACTTTGCTTTCAGTAAAGTATGTTTAGAGAGTTCCAGAATTACTGCCCCAATATCTGGTGCTGTGTCTGTACTATAAGGGATGCCCCACTGAGTATCTGCACTTCTCATCATCAGTGTATAACCAGAGACATATAAGTTCTGAGTCAGAGGTTAGCTAAATATACTACATATCATTCAGTCTGACACTTACAACACTATATTCCGAGATACTTCAGAGCAAAGAGTACAATGATGACTTTTATAATTCAAAGTGACCCAAATCATTACTAGATCTTTTACCAGTAGTCATCAATTTTCAGAGTAAGTTACAAGAGTTTTCTCCTGCTGGCTGTAAAATAACCGAAAAAAAGGGTTTGCTAAGGGAGTGAGATATTTCATGCTTCTGATATTTTCTCACACTCCTGAGATCCTGAAAATAATACACACTCTCTGTATTTCTCACTGAAAATGACAGTAGAAGCTCATTAATTCATGTTATAAAGAAATACAGGTCATGATTATATTCATTCTTACTGCATTTTGCTTGGCAAGATTATATGATGTAAGAAATTGGAATCCATGATATATTCCATTGGCATTGCAATTATATTTTAGTGATAGCACTAAGGTTGCTTAAATGAATTTCCCTTGTTGCTGTGTCCCCAACAGATACATTGGCTGCAATAGAGATTTCAGCCCTCTGTGTCACAGCTCTAATGCCAAAGCAACTTTGTTAAGCAACCTTAATGTTAGTATTTCACCCAAAGGATATTTCTGGTAGTTATCAATGGATCTGAGAATTAGAGACCTGGGAGCAAAGAGAATAAAATGGGTGTCTGGAAACTGAAAGAATGAGAAAAATTGATCACTGGAAGCAGACATGAGGCAGAGAAACCATCTCTGTGATTTGGATCGTATATACATTTTGCTGAAGATCCAGCTCTGAAATATCCAATAAGCCAAGGTCTCTGCGATGTTAAAATTAGTAGCTAAAATACTAGGGTGACTCCATCATTAGGAGACTTAAAATGAAATTTTTCTATATTGGTATGGTTACTGTAAAAGAAAAAATATCCACCATCATTAATGATGTAAAGGAATAAGATCAGCTGATTTGGAAATAGAAAAGCAAACAGAGAAAAAAAAACCCTGTAGAGTACATAGATAAGACAGAATCCAGTCCTCCTGCCGGAGAAATTAATGGGAAGAGGAGTGGGACCTTTGTTGTCTCAAGAGGACGGTCAACTCCACTCCTGACTTAGATGAAGAAGTAATGAGTTTTACCAGCATCTCTAGGGGATTAGAAGTAGATTCTGAAGTTAATACAGTGTTAATTAACTTTTCCATTCCCCAGGGGCTCTTTATATTTCCAGATTGTTTTCAGAGCTATTTGAATACAAAATATTTCCAAAGGCCAAATTGTTCTTGACTCACTTTCCCAAGTCCATTATCTTAAATGGGACTGCGCAAGAGAGTAAGGGAAGCAAGATTTGACTCCAACAGTGTTGTTATTGAAAGTCCTAGGATACTTCTGAAATATACAGAGAACATTGAAGGAAATTGCCTCACCTATGTTTTTAAATTATGCAAACATGTTATCAAACATGTTACTCTTTCAGAAATATTTTAATATGGGATAAAATCGGTGTAGTCTGTTAAGAATCCTTTTGTAACTGTTTCATATCAAACATCTCTAATGGTTTTATGTATTTTACTTTCATTTGGGTGAAAGCTCCAAAATACTGAAAAATCTTTTTTTCATTTAACTCTGGTGACTATTTTCTACAGCATCCAGGACTGAATGAGTACGTGGCAATGTGCCCTGACTTTCTTAGGACATTCAGGGGAAATGTCTCCTAACAACTCCCTCTTTTTGGATTGGCATCTCCAAACTGCCCTCTGCACCTGGTAGAAGCAGAGTGACTTATGAGCCCTGGTGTGTCACTGATAGGTGCTAAGTTCCTTGTCACGCCTGCATCTAGGACTGCCCTTCCCCCTCACAGCTATGGGAGATCACAGAAGTTCAGCCGGACATTATAGTAGTCCTGTGGTGCCTGGTTAGTGTTTGGGAAGTTTGTGTCTGGGTCTTCTCCTATTCCTCCTGCTCTTTTTTCATCCTGTCAGAACTTAGTTTGGCCTGTCTATGAGCTGTGGGGATATTGGCAGTGATTTGGATAGTATATACATTTTGCTGAATAGCATATGGGAGAGATCTTCAGTGGTGTAAATTGTTTAGCTCCACTGAAGTAAGTGAAATCCACACAAAGCTGAGGATCTGCCTGTGTGTGTGTTTACAATGGCTGGTGTATTGAGAGAATACAGACAAATGGGTGAATGGCAGCTGCTGTGGGCCCATTTTGAGGTGTCACATGTTTGTCTCTGAGAGCATCTTCACAAATACAGTGGTGGGTGATTTTTCCTGGGAATGCCTCACCCAGGTACTGTATACAAACACACACAACTCCCAGCTGCATTGTCCTTTGAATTTGCTGGGTTGGCACAATTTCCATCTGTGGCCGTTTTTACAGGTCCAAAAGCCCTGTTTGGAGCCAAAACCCGTTTGAAAATTGAGTCCTTTTTTAGCAAGAGTTCAGGAGTGGGCCCTGAGAATTTAGAAGAATACTTAAAAAGAAAAGGAGTACTTGTGGCACCTTAGAGACTAACCAATTTATTTGAGCATAAGCTTTTGTGAGCTACAGCTCACTTCATCGGATGCATACTGTGGAAAGAATACTTAGTCCATGGCTCTATATTTGTTCTCAGTTGGTAACATCAATTTAATGCAAAACTGTACCCTCTCAATATCTGTTGGCTTTGCATAAACCTCTTCAGGAATTCTTTGCTTACACAAATTCAAAAGCAGCTAGGAAAAACAAACAGTCTTCTTAATACAACAAAGGTAATGAGAATGAGGTAATTGGTTGATCTGTTTTCTTTAACAAACAAGAGATTTCTGAGTTACTTTCTCTCTTTTTTTCTAATGACAGGAAATTTTAATTACATATTCTTGATAAAGGAACTTCCTACACATGGCTATTTAAGAAACTCCAATGTCCATTTTATCAGTAAGATTCGTCTCCGCAGGAGATTGTACCTACTGCTTAATCGGAGACAAGAGCCTTGACTGCACCTCATCCTATAAATGTCATGGCTCCTACAATTTAATACATCTTTATGATGGACAGCATCAGAGTGATCGGAATCTCAATTCCCCTTGTATGCAGCTGAAGATGACACAGATACTAACTGGATGACTAAATGATACCCTTTGAAAGGGCAGCCATTCTTTTATCATATTTTAGCGCATTCATTGCCAGGTCTTGACATTCAAGGTATTCTTTTTTTTTTTTTTATCAAGGCTGCTGCTTCTAGTTTTGAAAGAAATGTTGTTCTTGATAGTATTCTCTCTACATTTTTTGATGGAATGTTGCTCCATAGAGTTACCTCCGTTTACATGTGTCAGCAATTGCCATTGGTCTGATTGCATGCTATTTTTGTGGATAATACACATCAGAGAATTCAAAGGTCAGTTCATTCAGGACAATGAACTTTTTTGTGTTTATGGTGGTAATTAAACTAAATATCAGCCTTTCTTATAATGCTTTTTCCCCTATAAGTAGCTTACAGCATCTTTGGAAGAGTAACTCATTGTACACACCTTTGTAGACTTTGGCCATATTCCACACTATGTACTATTGAGTATATTAATATGTATGCATGTGTATTAAGAGACTTTTCAGATTGCACAGTTAAGCACTCAGATATTGGGAAATTAAGAAGTGAAGTTTTCATATGTAATCTGCCCATACATTATGATACAGTTGTTAGTTACATATGATTATATACTACTGCTCCAAACAATACAGAGTAGCAGCCTGTAGTGTTTTTTTTTATTATTCTTGAATACTTTACACTATTTTCATTGTCATGGTGGTACAGTATGTCCTTATTGATTTAAGCATCAATATAAGTTCTCTTCGCCATAAGGTTTGTATTTTAATAATTTAATCGCTAGCCCTGACGTAACTGAAGACAGGGAAAGAAAATTAAGCCCCAGCCTTCCACATCTTTGGTTGGAGATGTTATTGGAGCTGTTTGGATTCTGAGTTTGTGTCGTTTGTGAAACACAGTTGCTGTACTGTGGATGCTCCCCACAGACATCAGCTGGGAGGGAAAAGGGAAGAAGTAGAGTCTACAGCTATGTCTACACTAGAGACCTTACAGCGGCACAGCTGTACCAATGCAGCTGCGCTGCTGTAAGATCTCCTATATAGCCACTCTATGCCGATAGGAAAGAGGTCTCCCATCGACATAACTAAACCACCCACAACGAGCAGCTGTAGGTATGTGAGCAACTCCCACTGACATAGCACTGTCCACACCGGTGCTTCTTCTGGTGTAACTTATGTTGCTCAGGGGTGTGTTTTTTTCACAGCCCTGAGCGACACAAGTTATGCCGACGAAAGTGCTAGAGTAGACAGAGCCTAAAATTGCAGTGAAACCAATACAGAAAGAAATTGAGGAACAGAGACATTTTAAACCTGGAAAAATAAGTACTACATGCAGCATGATTTTTTTCACTCATAAAGTCAATGTGACTCCAAAACTCTTTTATGTAGTTAAATAACACGTGTGTTTAAAACAATCAGACCCTTTTTTTTCCTAGCCATTGGACCCCACTTCACATTGCATTCAGCTCATTTTCTTCTGATCGTTGAAAGCAATTCTATTCAATGAGCTGAAACACAAGTAGGCCTACAAAATGTATATGCAGCTTTACTACTATGTTTTTAGAGGAATGTCTAACCTGATCGGCTGCCTGAGGGCCAAATCTTGCTTAAACTAACATAAACACATAGGCCTACTGAAGACCGCTTCAAGCTGTATTTTGATATACAGTAGGATGATTATTCGAGTGTTGCTGCAGACACAGAGCAGGATTGATCTCCAGCTGGACCACAGCCATAGCTCTGCTGACCAAAATTTATCTCCATTCTTCACAAACCTGTTATCTCATTATTGTAAGTACCAGCATCAGAACTGCTGAATCATACAGCTAAGGTTTTAGGAAATGTTATATATGATACAGGATTTAATCTCACACTACTTCACGTACCACAACTATTTCTGTTGCATCCCTTATGTTGAATCTTTGGCTACAACTACAGTACGTATAAAACAGTACTAAGGGAGCCATTCACAATGACTGTCCCTTGACCCAGGTACACTGCTCCTCAAAGCTGCCAAGGGAGCCAGCGGATGTCGACCGGAGGAACTCTGGTAGGATGCGTGAGGCCAGGGAGGAATGGAAATAGGCCCCACAGAGCCAGAGCGGGAGGGACCACTCTCTCCACCCAGCTGGGTGGAGTCCGGCTAGGCTCAGCCCTCCCACTAGAAGTTGAGAAGCGGGGCAGGAAGTACAAAAGGCGGAGCCCCTAGCCCAGCTGGGGCCGAGTCAGGGAAGGAGACAGATATGGCCTGTTTGCTGCTGCACACCAACCCCACTGCTGAGCTGTAGGGGCACAGCTGTGCCACTGTAAGGTGCGCAGTGTAGACATAGCCTTAGTATCGAGCTATGTCTTCACTTCTAGTAAAGGTATATGGTATTTTACAATTATCTAACTAATGCGCATTCGTTTTCTTGCGGTAAAATCCTAGTGAGGAGAAGCTGCAGGGAGTTCTTACTACACAATGCCTACATGAGGTCAGCCACAGATGGGGTGGAGTATAGTGTTGACCTCTCTTAGCTACAGCTACATCATAGTAAAACCTACCTGTGCCTTGGCTCCACCAGGATTTTACAGCAAGATAGCTAATTCACATTATTTATCTCACTGTAAACCCCTTGATCTCCCCAGCATCTTTTTGGGCAGTGCAAACACTGCTACAGACAGACAAAGTGACTTGCACTAGATCATATAGGAATTCTGTCAGCAAAGCCAGGAATAGAACATTGATCTCTTGGATCCCAGTCCTGTGCCTCAACCTGCCCTCACTCCCAATCTTCCCTCTCCTTGGGCTCTTGTCTCTCTCTTGGCATCTTAAGCTCAACTTGCTCAGTGGGATCATGTTTGCTCCATCTCTGGTGAGCCCTCCATGACTCTTAGTGGCAGAGGAAGAGCAGGTAGGAGAAATAGGACAGTAATGCAAATGGCCCCTCCATTTTAAAATATACAATCTTCTGAGAATGTGAAAAACTGCCCCAATCTGGAAGGGAAATATGAATGTGAGGAAGGGAAGTGGCTGAGAACTCAAGGGCTATGAGTGTATGCAGTGCCCTTAACACCTAAACTTTAAAATAATCACATTTATGTAAGCTTGGCCAAAGACATTATTTTTACCCTGATTACTGACATTTTGGTGACAAAATGATCTGTGAGTTTTCCAGGACATAAAGTAAGGGAGCAGAGGGAGGGGGGATTCTGATGAGGGTACTATGTGTTAGCAGTGAGCCATTGATTTATGCCCCAGTCCTGCAAAAAAAGAATGGTGTGGGCAGACTTATGTGCATACATTAAGCCATGGTAGATACAGAATCTCATTATCATACTATTCAGGTAGTTCATAGAGACAAGCAGAAAGAGCAAAAGCTTAAGAAGATCAGAGATCAGCATTAAAACAGGTATGCTTTCATTCTCAGGATGTCCTGATGCCAACATCTAATAATAATCTCATCCTTTGTCTGCTGGAAAGCAGAAAGCAATAAAAAATCCATTACAGTGAAGATGTTTTAGGCATGTAAATAAGATTTTTTCTTTTGAGAATGGACAACGAACAGTGTATTACTATGTGACATGAACAAAGCCTTACAACTGATTGTGACTGGTTCCTAGAGTATGCATAAAATCGAACTGCATTCAAAAATCTGGCAGAATACTTTCCTTTAGATTACCCAGCAACCTTTATTAGTCCTTTCAGTTTATTTTCCATAAACACCTAAATATATATCTGTTACAGAATAAGTCCAAAGGCATTAGGAACAGTTCTTAGCCGCAAGATGGAGCTCTGGTTCTGACTGGGGCCTCTGGACGCTACTGTAATATCAATTAATCATCTGATTTCAAAACCACAATGTTCTGGCATACTGTATCCCAGTCATAAAGCCCACATTTTAGTAAATGCAAGGACACTACTCTCGTGTCATCTACTGACCTAGAGTATATCAACCATTTTATTTTTAAGGCATTTTAAGATTTGATATGAGTGCAACACTAATGAAGTAAACAGAGTCACCCCAGCTCATGTTGGGGCTGAACTGGACTCCTGGTCTAGAATTCTGGACAGTCCCTTGAGAATTAAAGGCTCAGAATCTGGTGGAAATAAATTCAGAAAGAGAAGCACAGGGATAGTCGATAGGCTGACCGTGAGCCAAATCTAGACTGCCAGAGGCTTTTGAACGGCCTGTGACATCTTTTTATTTACTTATTATTATCGTTTTTGTATTATTTTCTCTGCACTCTGGACCTTGACAATACATGGACTAAGAAATTTGGACCTTGACAAAAAATAATTGGTTACCCCTGCAGAAGTAGAACTCAAGAGCAGAAACTAGTCAACCTATTTTTTCATGCTTGTACTGATTGTTCAACATATAGCACAGGGACTGGACAAGGTACATCAGAGCAGGGTGTATACACTAAGCACAAAACAAAGAAGAGAAACACTTGCCCCAGTCAAGAATTTACAACCTGTTATCTTTATTCTGCGAACTTTTTCTCAAGGGACATTCAATGGGACTTTCTCTGCTGAAGTCAACATGACTAGCTGTGTAAGGGTTGTGTTCACTTTAGAGTTGACTCAGGTCATCTACACGCAACCTACTTCTCATGAGTTAGCCTAGCGCAAGTGAGAGGGGCTATGTAGTTGAAATAACACTTGAGCTGCTGTGTCCACCCTGGCGCTACACTCATCATTTTGGCACTAGGAATTTTGTAGGTGCATCCCTTGGTTCTTTGCCTCACAGTGACCTGAGCAACCCTGAGTTCTTTCCCAGGGAATTATGGCAGAACTGGTCTAGCCCTTCCTGCATGAGCCTGGGAATTGTGGGAAGGCACTGGGGGACTAGTGGCCTCAAGTGAAGCCAGCCTGCATTCATAATACAGAGTGGTCATGTGAGCAGCTAACAAATTGTGCTCAGTTGAGGTTTAGCCTTTATCTGGACAAGCTAGCCAACACAAGTTAAAAGCATCAGCACACTCAAGTTAAAGATTTTTGTGTGTGGATGGGACTTGAATTAAGAACAATACTCAAGTTATAACCTGATTTTAACTTTGCAGTGAAGACAAGCCCTAAGTAAGGACTACACCTGTGAGCTTGGTTTTGTGAGACTGGGCCAAAAGCACAAATGGGGACAAAGGGTCTGATCCCTCACTTTTTCTGCAGGCATATCTCCAAGTTGGGGGGCAGGAAGATCAGGCCCAAAGAGTAGCATGTAGATGTTATCATGATAGGCTTGGCAGAAGAGGTGGGGATTTGGGAAGAGATTTAGAGGAGATAGATAGGTCTCAGTGTACACTAATGGGAAAGCTGTTCCAAGTATAGGGAGTGGCATGAAAAAGCATGATTAGTGGGAAAGGAAGAAAAAGAGAGCAGAAGATATTGCCAAAGTTATGAAAACGAGCTGTTGAAAAGTATGACAAAGTGCAAGGAGAAGCATACTATAAACAGTGAGGGAAAGTGTACAAATACAATTTTTTCATAGCGGAAGTGTCATGTTTCTTTTCATTTGCCATTATGAACTCTTATTTCTGCCCTTCACTTCATTCTAACTTTAGATTATAAATAACTATGCCTCAAGGACAAAGGACTTTTTCCTACATCTGTTGTCAGTTGTGAGGAGTTCAGATTTTAGCACTGCTTGACTGCATTTTATTTGAAGTCTTGCATCGGTGCATTGAGCTTTCATTTTTCAAAGAGCATCATGTCAGATTAAGAACAGTTTCCTGAGCAAGCGAAGAAGTATCTGTCATTTCCTGAATGAAGAAAATAGGACCAACAATGGTTCATGTGTGGATAATACCAGGTAGCATGCAAGAGAAGATTGACTGTTTTACTCCATATGGGCACCAGGGTGGAAAAGTGATACATGGTAAACGAGAAATTAGATTGGGAGGGAAGAGGACAGTACAGAAAACTATCACTCAAAAGAATTTATTTCACATAAACACTTTTTTTTATTAAAGATGTCACACTGATTTACTGCTTTCTTGTTAACTGAACACATAATCACTTGCATTAAACAAGCTAAAACAGTTACATTAAATAAAGAAGCAGTCTTTTTAAGCATAATTAATACTCCTGTAAGAGTCTGACCCTTACAAACTGAAACTGTTACTACAGTCTAAAAGACATAATTAGGCCACATAACATTTCCCTTCCAATACTTGTAACTGGCTCTAAATCAAGGTGTCACTATGTGATTATATTAATAGCACCTGCGAGCAGTAATTTAAACAACAAAGAGACACAAACAGTGATTATCAACCTTGCCTTTATGTCATCTTAAAGTTCTCTAACAGGGGCCTCAATGCCTGCTGAGCACTGGTGCATATCATGCAGTTTTTTCACCTTACAGAGTTAAAGAGTCTGCAGAAGGCTTGCAAGTATTGAAGGACATGAGTGAATGCATCATGAAATACAGTACAGCAAAATCCATTAAATTGGCTTCTGGAAAGGCCATAAAACTGCAGCATATTAAAAATAACTGGGTAAAAAAAAGCAAATAAAAATAGAGAGAATTAGCAGGCAGCAGTAATAAGACTAATCCTGAGCAAATTAAAGCAGATTTGTATGATGTATTTATGGAAACAAAAACCATGCTTAATCCTTCTGGAGGAAGTGCCTAGACAAATTGTTATACAACATTCACCATAGCAGAAATTTACCATTAAAAAAAAACAACCTGAACTCCACAGTCATGTCTATTTAAACCATTTCCACAGGTTTGAGGCACACATTGCAAACTTAAAGTGACACTGACATGTTAATAATAATTAAAAAAAAGCACACATTTCTTCACTACAAATAATATCTTAAGTAATTTTAAATGAAAGTATGTTAAAAATCTAATTTTCTGTTTGTGTGGGGCATTGCTGTCAGCTTGGGCCATGAAGATGGACTACTCAATTTCTCTTTTGTTTCCAGTAGGTTTCTAATAATTTTCACTCTCTGGGTCTCAAGCACTGGCAGAATATGGCAATGTTTTGTCCAAAAACATTTAAGAGGAATGTTTATCTTTGATTCATTTTATAAAAATAAAATATTAGGCCAAACTTAGGCTGACAGTGTCCCTTTAAAGTCACAATAGCAATGAATTCACTGGTAGAGTGCATACTTATATAAAGAAAAGGAGTACTTGTGGCACCTTAGAGACTAACAAATTTATGTTTAAAGGTGCCACAAGTACTCCTTTTCTTTTTGCGAATACAGACAAACATGGCTGCTACTCTGAAACCTGTATACTTGTATGTTTCACATTTATTTAGGTGGAATGATCAACAAGAATCCTGATTCTAGGGTTTGGGTTTTTTGTTTGTTTTTGTTTTGTTTTTTAACTAATAGGTGGAACCCCAGGATCTACTTGTGGGTAAAATCTATCTCCTAGCCTGAAAAGCTACATTTTGCCCTGAATTCCCCCCCTCAACTTCATCCCTTCTGACCAATCATCATTGCAGCTTTTGTTACAGGCAAGCAGAGCACAGGAAACACATGTTCTCCTTCAAGTCTGGCATTATTAATCAATCAGGCAGAGGTACTGAGAATAAATGAGCTCAGCTGTGTTTCCTTCTTCACAATCAAATCTCCACCCAGAACACTGTCACCCACATAATGTCACTGATTTTCACCTGCCAAAGAACAGGGAGGCCTGAAGTATCACTTCAACCTTATTACTGTGTTTTAGGGCAGAGCACCCTACTGAGCTACTACTGTCTACACTGGAACTTTCCATCAAGCCAAAGCTAAGTGTGTTTCACCCTAGTCACTGAATATCTCTTCTCCTATGTGTAATGCTTTCTGGATTTATGGTAGTTAGAGATGGGAAATAGCTATTGGATCAGTGAGTCTGTCCTCCTAAAAATGCAAGATACCATTCCCAATAGAGGATAAGCAAGATTTTAAGTTATGTTAGGTCTTAGTTTAAAGATTGTGAATGTTTAACAGTGTCAGAAATAGAACTACAAACTCTTAGGATTTTATTGCAAGCTTCGTGATATTTGGTGATTTTCCTGAAGACCCAGCCCCTGGAGTTATGTGATTACATAAGACTCTGTGTTTTCATTTTTAAAAAAATGTATAAACCTCAGGCTTGTGGAGATAAGTTTGAAAATGTGAGCTGTAAAGGCCCCAATGACAAAACAACACAAAAGCTGTCTTCTTAAAATCTCATGGTTAAGTCAATCTTAGGACTCTGGGGAGTACGGCTTATGATTTTTGAACATTTGGGGTTGGCAATACCTCAGAAGTAGCATTAGAACCTACTTCTCCAAGTCCTGTGAACCTTGCTGTCTCAGCTTCCTGTTAAAACAGATGTACTGATACTGATTTAGGTATGGGATTGGATTGTTGGACTATATTGCCTCTTGTCCGGGAGTTCTTTATGTCTTGATCTGCACAGCTATGGTAAACAACAAAAATGGCATTGGATCTATGTAGTATTCATTTCTTTGTGAAAGGGGTCAAATTCTAATACTGTTGCATGGTGTATGAAATTGCCTTGGTGCTATTTTAAAACAGCAGCTTTGAAGACAAAGATAGAGCCCATATTTTACTTTTCTCTTACTTTAAAGTGTATTTTTGAGATGGTTCCCAATAAATTATATTTTTAAAGACCATTGTTCATTTGTTTTAACTATAATTGTAGAGTTTATTTAGCTTCATTTCGTTAGCACTTTGAATGCATAAGTAGTCAGTATTATGTGAAAGTGCAGCCAGAAATTATATTACTTTCCAGTGTCTATTTATTTATTCCTATTAGAAATTTGAATGAAATGAGGGAAATCAGCACTTGATATATGCAAATAATTATTAAGCCATCTTTTGATGGCTTCACTTCAATAAGCTTTGTGGGTGTGAGGAGGGTGGAGAGTTGCAAGAGGTCTCCACTTGGCTGTAGGGTTGAACAACGAAGTTTAGCTCCAAATTCAATCTTCTCCAAAATGTATGGGGTATTCAGATCTGGAGTTTGGGTTTGACCCCATCTCTGATTTCCTGTTCATGTGCAAGAAAAGGATTAGCTACTTATACCAACCAAAACATAAAATGAAGTGCTGCACACAAACTTCTGGTGCATTCTTCATTGTGCAATTTTGCATATTGTCAGGACAAGTTAGTTGCTGCCTTTTTAAGCTCATGCAAAGTAACCCACTATTTACTGATACATTTCAGTTGTAACATAATGCCCACAGGCTTTGATGCCAAAGGTGAGGTTTACTGAGCTTTTTGAAAGGCTCCAGATATCATTATGTAAATAAAGTTGCTTACTGGTTTCCAACTTTTGTCTTTCATAAATCATACTTTCACAGAAAAAGTCTTCAGGTGACAAATTTATTTTTATATATCAGCTTATTTTCCTTATTAACAATTGTTCTTCATGACTACTTCAAGTGGGATTGTAAAAGGTAGATATGAAATGTACTGTATTCAGATGTGGGGCGGGAGGGATACCTCAGTGGTTTGAGCATTGGCCTGCTAAATCCAGAGTTCAATCCTTGAGGGGGCCATTTAGGGATCTGGGGCAAAAATTGGGGATTGGTCCTGCTTTGAGCCGGGGGTTGGACTAGATGATCTCCTGAGGTCCCTTCCAACCCTGATATTCTATGTTGTCTTACTGCACCTTTGAAAGTAAATCACAGAATAATACAAGTCAGAATTCGAAAAGGCCTATTGGGTTATAGTGTCCATCTGCCCCTGCCATTGTAAGGCGATTCCCTACTATATATTCTCCAGTGCTTTGTCAACACTTAATGGGACATCCAGCAATTCCCTTCAGACACTCTTCCAAAGTTATTGCTTTAAATATCATATGGCATCATGAAGAAATTCAGTTGCACTCCTTGGGATTATGATGTGACCATTAATAAACAAATCTTGTGATACTGTATAATCTTGAAGTACTCTGAACATCTCTCATGTAAAGTGGTGTACATATTGAGCCAGTCATACAATGGGAAAGAGGCACTGTGTGGTACATATAAGAGAGTCTATTCTAAGTTTCATGCCTTTAATTTTAGTGGCTCTAAAGAAACTGGGTCCCAATATTTTGCTGACTGTTCCAGTGCCCTCTAAGATGGGAAAATGGGTGATTTTTGTCCTAAGTAGGTGCAAATTCCAAGTAGGTGCCGCCAAAATCTCTGCCTCTTCAGCTTTGTAGTTGAAATGAGCAGTTTCCATAGACATTACGATGCTTAAAGAGAGGTGAAAGATGCTTTTTGGGTTTGTATTTAAAAATAAAAACACTTTTGGCAAGGCACAGTGATATAGTTTCAAGTATTTATGTTACTCAAACTCATGTTTTCTGTTGTTTGTTTGTTTGTGGTGTCTAGAATGTTCTGGCAGATCAGCACTAGAAAATTACCTTATGATTTGGGATTGTTGTTATTTATTATCATAAAACCCTTTTTCAATCCTCATCCAAGAAAAGCAAATCTACAGTCGCACGGTCATGGCCACCAGGGTTTGATATTATTTTATAATAATTAGAGCTGGTTCAAATTTTGAATTATGGACAAATTGAATTTTTGATTAGAGGAGAACCCTGAAAATGTTTGCATTTTTTTTGACCAGCTCTAACAATAATACAAGGTGTTACAAGTGTTTTTTTAGGAACTAATTCTACAACTCACGGAAATCAGTATCAGTATCCTGAGAAAGTACTTCTGGGAGAAAAGTTGGAGCACCAACATCAGGAAAGTAAATGCATGGTTAGCAAAATATCTGCCAGACCTCTTCATGAGGATTCAGTACAACAATTACCATAGTGTTGGCTATTGACCCTTATAAGTGACTTCATTCATATCATATCAACACTAAACCCTCGAACTTTTTTTGTCCCATGCAGTTCTCATTCATTGAACTTGGTGATCAGTGGTTCAGCATCAGCTTCTAGTGAGGCTGCTGAACTTTTTAATGTAATTCAAAGCATCTATGTATTTTTCTCTGCATCAACTCATCGATGGCAAATTTTGAAGTAACATCTGGGAACATCCTTTCTGATACTGAAACCACTGAGTGCCACATGATGGGAAAGTCGAGTGGAGGCGATAAAGCCTATCAAACACCAAATTGGGAATACAGATGATGCCATCGTTGCCATTATGGAGGATAATGCTATGGCAGGAACTGTTCGTGGGAGAACAGTGGCAGAGAGAAATGCAATCACCAGAAACATACATAACTTCAAATTTCTGTATGGCTTAGTGTTGTGGCATGACATACTGTTTGAAATAAATGTTGTAAGCAAGAGACTCCAAGGTGTTGACCTTGATATATCTGGAGCAATGTGTTAGGATACAGATATTCAGGCCTGTCTGTAAAGGCCTATACTCTAAGAATTTAGATGTATTCTTATCACTGGGCTAGTTCTATAGGTATAAAAGAAAGAATCAAAATCACTGTCTGCTGGTGTAAGGGCCTTCTCTTACTGTGACAGTCTGAGGCCCTGTTCTTAGGCTAAGGCCTTTGGCTAAGCAGCAGAGGCAGCCATAAGCTGGGAAGCGACCGGTCACATCCTCACATTCCAACCTAGTCACATTGAAATAAGGTGCTATTGGGCTGTTAGGAATACAATCCTGTCCTGATAGTGCCTATCGCCTCCAAAGAAAGGGAAGTGCCTAGAAGATGTAAAAGGAAACTTAGTTTGATAGCATCCTGTCTGGCAAGAACTCACTTATCAATAGCTGGGATGTGAAATCCTCACTTCTGTATTGTTTTGTCATTATAGTTCCCACTTTGCTATTATTTGTCTATATAATCTCTGGTTCTGTGATTTTCTGTCTGCTGAATGAATAATTTTGCTAGGTGTAAACTAATTAAGGTGGTGGGATATAATTGGTTACATAATCATGTTACAATATGTTAGGATGGGTTAGTTAAATTTCAGGAAAATGATTGGTTAAGGTATAGCTAAGCGGAACTCAAGTTTTACTATATAGTCTGCAGTCAATCAGGAAGTGAGGGGGTGGGTGTGTGGGTGGGGGAGATGGGAACAGTGAATGGGGGTAAGGAAATTGGAATCATGTTTGGCTAAGGGCAGGAATGGGAACAGGGACACAGGTGTAAGGCTCTGTGGTGTCAGAGCTGGGAAGGGGGACACTAAGGAAGGAAACTGGAATCATGCTTGCTGGAAGTTCACCCCAATAAACATCGAATTGTTTGCACCTTTGGACTTCGGGTATTGTTGCTCTCTGTTCATGCGAGAAGGACCAGGGAAGTAAGTGGGTGAAGGAATAAGCCCCCTAACACAATGGAACAACTGGACAAAGCAAAGTCAGACCTACAGTCTTACCGGTCAGATGAGGCATTTCAAAATGTTCTGAAGAGTGCACAGAAGTTGGCAGAGGAACTTCACACTGAAGCTATTTTCCCACCCATTCAAGAATACAAGAGTCACCGAAGAAGACGACATTTTGATTACGAGGCACGGGATAATCCCATAAGAGACCCACAACAACAATTCAAAGTTGAATTCTTTAACCGGGTGCTAGATTGTGCAATACGGTCAGTTGAACGTTTCATGCAGCTCAAGGAACACGGCTGTATATTTGGGATGTTGTATGATATTCCAAAACTCCTCACTATACCTGAAGAAGACCTACACCGGCAATGCAGGGCACTAGAGACAGTGTTGACACATGATGACATGCGCGATATTGATTTGAGTGATTTGATGAACTGAAAGCCCTTTCAAGATGCATTTCAGCAGGATCCACTCCAAAGGCTGTTTTGGAATATATGTGCACAAATAAAATAACCACCCTCTTTCCAAATGCTTTTGTTGCCCTGTGCATACTTCTAGCACTTCATGTAACAGTTGCCAGTGGAGAACGCTGCTTCTCCAAGCTGAAGTTCATAAAAATGCATCTACGCTCCACAATGACAGGAGAGGCTGGTCGGCCTTGTAACCATCTCAATAGAGCACGAGCTGGCCCAGACTGTGGACCTACAGCAGGAAGCAGTTCCAATCTTTGCAACCAAGAAAGCATGGAAAGCACCGCTTTGATTATTCAAACAGATAAAAATGTCAGTGTTTACTCTGCTGAAAAGTTACATTTGCTGTTCAGGCATTTGAAAGTTAAGTGTTACTTAAAATTTTTGAACAAGGCATTTAAAGTTGTTAGTTCTCCTTTATTGGGGTAGGTAGCAGAGCAGTACCATGAGAGGAGTAGAACAGGAAGAAGGCAGAACTGAGACCTTTCAAAGTTTTGGACCAAGCGAGAGGGTATGGGGGGTGTCATTTGAGCTCCCCGTCTCAGGTGCCAAAATGTTGTGGGCCAGCCCTGGGTTTAATTGCCTACTTGCCAGGGCTCTGCAAAGGGTTTTAGAAGCCCCACACTGTGTCAATAATTATGCCTTATTTTATACTGCTTCTAGTATAAATATCCTGAGCATGCAAAGTTACAATTCACTTTCTGTGAGCAATTGTCTGAGTACAATTCATTTGTTCGGATTTTCACAGAAGACCGACAAAAGGGACTTAAGCATGTTTGAATGAAATCAATTTTCAAATGTGAGCAAATGTCCTTAGAAAACTCTATTTTGATGCTGCTAGGACATGGGCATTGCCCATTAGCTTCCCTGTATCTTCTCTTTCCCACAAACACAGATAGGAGATTGTATAGTGGAGTGTGGAGCATTTAAATGAACTGTTCCTGGAACTCCCTTGAGTTTAAACACAATCCTTCATACTGTGCAGCATCTCTGAGAGTAAAGGAAAAAATAGGGAACTCACACACGCTCTTGAACACCATGACTAAAGGTGGTTAAAAATTTTCTGACCGAACATTTTTTCCATTGGAAAATGCCATGTCAGCAAAAACAAAACTTTCTATGGGAAAATCTTGATTTTTTTTTAACCATTTTGTTCTTTTTAAAAAGGGGAGCCATTTTGATAGGTTGAAACATTCCATTTCCACTTTTAGAACATCAGATTTTTTTTTTTGTTTCAAAGCAACTTCTCATTTTTGAAATTTTATACTGTCAATTATAAATAGAACATGAAATTAAAAAAATCCGTTGTAGTGGAAAAATTTTGATTTCATTGAAACTGAACATTTTGATTGACCTGAAAGAATTTTTTTCCACAAATTTTCATTTTATGGGAAACTTTGAATTTTTTTATTTGTGTTCCAATTTGGAACAATAACAGATCTCAAAATGTCAGAATTTCCTGCAGAAATTGGAAATTCTAAGATTTGACTGGCTCTACCCATGGCCTTGTGACTCCATTCACTCAAACAGTGTCTTAGACTGACTGACACACATTTTTTATACTGGTTTAACAATTATAGTTTAAGGGCATGTTGATTTTTTATTGATATATCCCCTAGTATGGCCACAGTTAAACTGGTATAAAGATGTGTTATACCTGTATATAGTTTATTCCCTTTACTGTACAGGAATAAGCTGTACTGGTACAAGCACCTTTAGACAAGTATAACTGCATCCACAATACAGGGGGTGTATTGTTTTAACTACACAAATACAAAAATTGTATGGATTTAACTGTATGTAGAGAAGCCTTTATTTTATTCAAGTTGCTCAAACACAGTCTGAGAAAATGCTTTCACCCTGGGATACTAGTTAAGCAGCAAGTGTCAGCTTCCATGTCAGAGATGAGTTCTACAGTTCCTTGGGAACATCAGCAAGGGTGCCTACCACATACCTCCACCTGCCCACCTACCTTGACATGGAAGCCTTGTCGTGCTCAAAATCAACCTTGGTTTGAGGTTGACATGCGTAAAAACTAGCAGTTCATCCATGAACTTTTAACCATGCTAGATATGGATTTTTCTTCCACTGCATCAGGATATATATATAAACAGTCTGCAACTACTATTCACTGGTACATTTTGAGTTACCCCATATGACTTTTCACAGCAACAATGGGTAAGTAACTTGATACTATCCTACATGGCTGCTAATCCTGCATCATGTAAGATGGTGAACATTTCAGAAACTTGAACCTTACCTTTGGATTTGGAAAGGGATTTGAACACAAACTCAGGGCCAGAAAACTCATCTGAACTTTATACACACACACCCACAGTATGTGGTAATGCTGTAGGCATTTTTGTTTGTTGCCACCTGGTGGCCAATGCTAGAAGCCCTAAGGCTGTACTGAGCATGCTCCAGCAGTTTGGGCGTGCCTGTGATGAAGCTTTTCAAGATAGAGGCTAATTAATTGCCTATGTGAACCTGGACCCGAATAAAAGATCTCAATTTTTTTCAGTGTTAATCTGTTTTGAGTTTCCATATAATATATATGTCCATTGTGATCCACACTTGGAAAGCTTCACAGAGCACTGCCCAGCAATCAGTCAGTATTGCTGGAACAGCAAGCTTATAAAATTCTTGCTGTTTGAAACAGGCAACTTACACTAGAAACTCTGTTCACAAACACTTTCCCAATGAAAAAAAAACCAATGTTTATATGAAATTAGTCAGTGGCATATGGATGAATAGGGGGGCAGAAATAATAAAAATATGGGAGGATATATTGTCATATTTATCAAGAGCCTTCCTGATTTTTAGGCAAAGGTAAAATGGAGCCACTGTGGTCCTTATTGTTTCATCTTCTACCCACCCAGATTGCATTCCTGTATCATCTCTGGCTTTCACAGGGTGGCCATCCCCCTCAGCATGGAAGTGACACTTCAGCAAACAGCTATTTACTCCTGTGCTTCATGGGCTTCTTAAATACAATCCATGTGACAGGAAGTCAGTAGTTTGCAAACATAGTTTCAGCACACTGAAATTCAGTGCTTGCTTGGTAAATTGCTTTCCTGAATGCATTTGATATCTGGGTAGTAAGCTTTTACATCTCAAAAACCCTCATGTATCTTTGCTGAGCTTAAATCTGAAGTAATCACTTGCAGAAGCACAAGCATCTAGCTTTCTGAACGTCTCGTATGTGTTGCCTCATTTGGAATTTGCAAGTATAGTGTTTGCATAAGGAATGTAATATGCAAGCTGTTCGTATTATTTTTTTCTAGATACTTGGAACTCTCAATGTAGTTTAACTTTATTACAAATGTACTTTTTGGATAATTATTTGTATCCGTGTTTCATGGAGGCCCCAAGCCAAGATTCCACATAATAAGACAGCCTCTGCCCCCAAAAGTTTACAGACTAAATGAACAAGATGAGCTGGTGGGGGAGTAGAAGGGGAAACAGAGGCATAAACAGTTGCCAAGGTTCACTCTGTCAGTGTCACAGACAGAAGCAGAACCTAGTTCTTCTCAGTCCAAGTCCAGTGCCCTGTCCATTGGACCACACACCCTCTCCATTACCTCAAGTCTCAGTCACAAAGGAGCCATTTCTGACTTCCCATTTTACATGCCCAGCACCAATATGAGGCTTCTCTAATCTATGCCATGGTGGATTAGCCACTGGGCCAATTTGCGGGAGGCTGGAAAAATGGATGCTCCTGTGCCTCGACCCACCCCGACTTCCCTCCTGGCGCTCCTGCCAGGGAGCGGGTCGAAGCACGGGGTCTTGCCCTGCTCCACCCACCCAGTGCTACTGCTGGGGAGCAGGGGAAGCCTCTGCACCCAACCCTGCTCCCCGGCAGGAGCGTCGGGCGGGGTGGCACAAGCCCCTGTGCCCCAACCCCATTTCCCCAGCAGGGGGACGGGGGAAACTGCAGGCAGAAGGGGTGGGGAGGGACCCCCACTTCCTCTGGCCCCGGGCCTCACAAACCCCTAATCCACTTCTGAATCTATGCCTACTGGCTACAGCTTCCAAGATGCCACATGCAAGCTGGTGTACCCTAGAGCACAGAGCCACACCCCATCTTCTCCCTACCAACCCTCTGCTGCAGTGGGGTGGAGTAGGAGCTAGCTATATTGACTCTGCTCCAGATGGGATACTCCAACGCTGGGGGAAATCTCCAACTCTGCAGATTCCAACTACTTGTTTAGGTCCCTTTGCACCACCCTACTGATGTAATATGACCTGACCAAAAAGGGAATCTAGCCCAGTGGTTCTCAACCCACTGCCCGTGGGCTGCTTGCATTCCATGTGACATCCTCAGGGCCATACAAGTTGTGTATATATATATTGTCTGTGGGTGCAGCCAAGATAACACATAGAGAGCTGCATATGCCGCCCTCAATGGTAAATAGGTTGAGAACCACTGATCTAGCCTAGTATTTCTTTCTGGTTCCCAGACCTTCTAAAGTACAAAAACTGCATTTAGTACATTAGTAGTGAGACAGGATCAGTTGAAACTAAATATTTGTCACTTCATGACACTGCAAGAAGTGCTTGTAAGTCAGTATATTTAAACAGTAAATTCTGAACAAATGCCAACTTAATGTCACTGCGAATCTAATACCTCAGGATATACAACACCACATATTGTACTGTAAGGAAAAGAAAACCCTATCAAGATACAGTGCTCTATCTACTAGACAGCCTCCAGCAAAGCCCAGGCTCTTTTAAAAAATATATTATCAGGAATTTTCAGGTTGCCTCATTTCCAGGTTATATCAAAGGATTTAAAACTTCAAACCTGTTTTTCCTGATAAATGTTTGATTAAAATTATCCCCCAGCATTATTTCATGACTCTCATTGATAGTCATAGTAATATAAATAAGTATATCTTTTTTCCTTTGTCTAAATAATACTTAAATTTTACTGAAAACAACTTGAAGAAATATCAAAATTTGTCATTCTTGGCTGTAAAAAAAGGATTTTAAAAAAGCCCTTCTAAGCACTGCATATTATTATTGAATGGAAACTTGAATTCCAGATCATGCATAGAAAATGTTATTGAGGCCTCCACTTAGAGAACAGGCATTTTGTTTTGCTTTGTAAATAACTAGCCAGATGCTACTGGTGTTGTATGAGCTTGCTATAACATTGATTATTAAAATTAATTATTCTACTGAGTGGCATTTAATCTGTTGAACAATAAAATTTTTCTACTGACTTTTATAAGGCATCATTTACTATACAGAAAACGCTGTGCTTTATCCAAATTTGAATCATGGTATTTAGTTTGTAAAGGTTCTCCTCCATGCAAAAGCATATGAAATATTCAGTTCCTGAAATGATATGTTGGTTATTTTGTAATAATTTTTTTTTGCTAGTCGTGTAGTGTCATTGCATTCAAAATACTTAATTTTATTTTTTGAAAAATCTTAAGGAGATCCCAAATTAAATGTATTTGTCTATATGTCTTTCTTTCTTATGCCAGCCTAACAAATGTATACCTAGCTGGTTGCACCACTTTTTTGTTATCTTCGGGCGATTGTCAAGGATCCAGATGCCAATCCATGTTCGCTATGGTTATCTCAACCGTGTTGTTTAATTTCCTTGGAAGCTCATGTAATATAGTGTATTGGTGGCTTTGGAGATGCCTCTTAAGCTATGTATAGCCTTTGTTGAACTATGTTGTGTCCTAGACAGCACAGTTATTTGATTCCTCTCTGATTTGGTGTTTTTCTTCCCATTCTCTGCTTTAAAAGATATTCACGTGATCCTTTTTTTTTAATGTGGTCAGTGTTCTCTGTTCCCATCTGTATGTATTGTCTCAAACATTGAAAAGTGATACAGGAGTTGTATAGAGCACTAAAAAGTCAAGAAAACAACTACTCAATCAGGACTTGAATACAAATTTCTGTACATTATCAATGCACATTCACACCAGGAAAACATGATGGTCTGAGTTTGGGATGGCTTCATTTGGCATCATGGTAAGGCCCTAAGTGAGAGAAGCTGTATACCACACCATAATACCACATATTCTGTATCTGTCACTTGTAACAAAATATGTTTGAGGTTTCTTTTAAAAATAAAACTGTCTTGTACGATGAGGAACATGGAACAGCTTCCATATGAGGAAAGATTAAAAAGATTGGGATGGTTCATCTTAGAAAAGAGTTGAGCAAGGTGGGATAAGATAGAGGTCTATAAATCATGAATGGTGTGGAGAAAGTGGATAGGGAAGTGTTGTTTACCCTTTCACACAATACAAAAACTGGGGGTCACTCAATGAAATTAATAGGCAGCTGGTTTAAAAGAAACAAAAGGAAGTATTTCTTCATACCATACACAGTCAACCGGTGGAAATTGTTGCCGGGGATGTTGTGAATGCCAAATGTATAAGTGGCTTCAAAAATAACTTGATACGTTCATGGAGGATAGGGCCATCAATGGCAATTAGCCAAATGGTCAGGGGCACAACCTCATGCTTCTGGAGTCCCTAAACCTCCAACTCCCAGAAGCTGGGACTGGACGACAGGGGATGGATCACTCAATAATTGCCCTGTTCTGTTCACTCCCTCTGAAGCATCTAGCATTAACCACTGTCAGAAGACAGGACACTGGGCCAGACTGACCATTGGTCTAATCCAGTATGGCCATTCTTATGTTCTTATTCCTTCATCTGTAAATCTTAACCTTAGTTACAAAGAGTTTCAACAGTGAAGGACTCAGATGAAGAGAAAGATAAAAGACTATTTCAGTAAATGCTTACTCCTTACTGTAATGTTTACTGATGGGAGCACTCACATTGCTATCAAGGGGACTACTGTTGTGTTGAAGCCTATGATGTTCGGGTTCTTGAAGTGGGTCAAAGGTGGCAGTGAGTTGTCCTGACTTGTAAACTTGTCACACACAATTGTCTACGGAATTGCATGAAGTGAATTCGTTTAGGCTGAAATCTGAGACAAAGATGATCTATGCAGACTTCTGTGAAGACACAAGTTGGCCTAATGATGGGCTTAGAATACCTTTAAATGGAAATAAATGTTTGGGACACCAGAAACTGGCTTTGAGTGTCAGATGAGTGGGAAAATAATGGCTGAGTACTCTCATTCTGAATATTTTTGAGAGCGGCATAGGGGGCATCTTTCTGGGTCCTGCAATGTTCTCAAGTCCTCATGTTATGGCAGCTCAACATCTCCTCCAAAAGTCTGGGGAGATTCTCTGATACAAACAGGCCAGTGAGCACAGCAGGCCATTGCCATCAGATAAGCTGAATCCTAAAGCAACATCTCAGTAATAGGAGTCTTTTATATCTCCTAGCCAGTGTCTTGTGTGTCAGTTCACCTTCATTTTACATTGTCTTTCCTGTCCCTTATTTCTGGCTTCTGTTTAATTGATTCCAAGCTTGACCAGCTTTGGAATTAACTGAACTCCATGATGTCGTTGCCTTAACCTGCATGACAAGCTAAGATAGCATAAGCATTCTTGCTCTGGTGGGAAGAGACCAGAGCATACCAGCTAGATGTCATTCCCAGCTGGGGAAGTGAGATGGTCTAAAGGTTAAAGAACACCTGTTTCTGACAGACCTGTCTGTGTACCATAGCAAACATGAGTAAAGCAAGCATCAGTGAGACAAACTTTTTCCTTTCATTTCTGGCATTTCCCTTCCTCGCATGTGTATATTTGTACAAAGAGCAGGAATAAACAATAACTGTTGAACCACAGGTCTAACAGACTCTTGTTTATTCCCAAGAAATACTTTTGGTACCTGTGAAAAGGTGGTTGCAGCAAGAATGTATTATCTCAGTCCTCAGAGCCACAGCTGGTACAAGAAATTGTAACTGTTTTACTATATTGTGCTCTTGCTATCGCCAAGAAAACATACATTCCACCATTTGCATACGTTCTGAAGATATTTGTCCAGAACAGGTAATTTACTGTAAACGTTTGGACAATTAAATCTGTTTTGCTATTATTTCACAGTAGTAAGAATCAAACCAAGACACCTGTCTTCCCTGCCTACCTAACACCTGAAACAACTCCAGACTGTATTTACTGTCAATATAATTCAGACTAAATAATGTGATGGAACCCAAGGTCACCTTTTGTTAACTGTGATCAAGGCATCAGAATTCTGCAGATTTTATAAAATGGCGAAAAAGTTAATATGCCTGTTCTCTGGGGTGAAAAAAAAGTGCGTGTATTCTGCCATACTCAAAACTTTCTAAGGAAGAAAAACAGATCTCTGCTTTAGGATGAATAGTTCCGATTAAGGTACTTTGAATTTTTACCCTGAATGTTTCCTCCTATACCAACTACTGATGAAGCCTGAGCACTTACCAAGCTATCAGGGCTTTTACAAATAATAAACAGTATCAAAAGGATCAGAGTTTCAGCTTGACTAAGTATCCAGTACTTAAAAGCTTATTTGAATGTTCTGAGATGCTTCAGTCCACCTGAAGCTGTGTGACTTTCCCCTGTTGCTATGCAATTGCCTCCTTCCAACAGAAGTCATCTTCCTCCTACTTCATGGGAGGCCCTGAGGTCTGTCACCCATCCTCCCTGTTCTGATTCCCTTAGAGCCTGGACTCATTTTCATGGGGGCAATTTGACAGCCCACTGCCTACCTCCTCCAGTGTTTTAAAGATCTAGAAAGTAGGTTCACTGCCCCAGTCTAGCTTCTGGAAGCAGTTGAATGGCCTTTTCCCACCTCAGAGGGCAGTCAGTTAACCAATGGTCTCACTTTCAGGGGCCAGCTAGCAAGACAGCTCCTCCACCCACATCTCCTCCCCAGAGCTGTGAGCATCTCTGGTGACTGGCTGATCAGCTCTCCTGTTCTGGAACCGTGAGCCCTGAACCTAGAAATTCCTCAGCTAGGGTTCACTGTTCTGTTCCTTTCAATATTTGAAAGTGTTGTGCTCACATCATGCACACAGAGAAGTTAGAAAAAATTATAAAATACATTGCTGTCTTCCTGAAAGAGTAACATGACTCCATGTCTTAGAATCCAGAATCCTAACACACAAGAACCAAAAACAGAGAGACAAACCAGGCTGCTATATAAGGCAGAGAGATACAACTTATCCATCCTTGCTCCAGGCTGGCTTTTTACAGACTTCAAACTTGGGATCCAGCTCACATGGCTTCCTTCAGAATCCCCTAGCCTGCAAGTAAGGCTAGGAAATCCCTCACAGTTTAAAGTAATAGCTTCTAATTTTAACAGTTTTTCCTACACCACAGAAAGCACTATGCCGTTTATATTCAGAGTGCACTGGATTTCATGATCCTTGGTGGTAAGTGAGATCAAGAGATTTCAGAATTCGAGTGCTTTTAATAACGGAAGTGCTAGAGCAGTGAGATCCAGTGACTCCTGTTCCAGAATGGGAATTTTTCTTCCAAATTGCTTGAACCTGACTTTCAGGGGGAACAGGCTGGAATGGAATGCTAAACTGCATTATACAGTTCTGCCACTAGGTGGTGCAGTGTGAGACCTATATTACTTATTTCAGAGTAACAGCCCTGTTAGTCTGTATTCGCAAAAGGAAAAGGAGGACTTGTGGCACCTTAGAGACTAACCAATTTATTTGAGCATAAGCTTTCGTGAAGCTTATGCTCAAATAAGCTGGTTAGTCTCTAAGGTGCCACAAGCACTCCTTTTCTTTTTGCTATATTACTTATACTCACAACAGCCATTCATTCCGGGCAGCATAGAAAAAGGATCTTCTCATGAATGCAGCTGGTGTACCTCTCTAGGAAGGAATCTCTGTAGCCAGTCCAAATCAGTACAGAAGTCTGACCTGGTACAATTGTGGGCCATGTACAAAGTGTATATGACACCTTTCAGGCATACTGATAGAACACTAGGAACAGAAAAGGGAAGCAGATGTGCTAGCTGCCACTTACAGAAACCAAATATAAAGAAAAGGTCTCAGGGACTTACAATCAATACGGTTCAGACACAAAGCTCACAGAAGAAAGTTCTCTTTTAACTATTTATTTATTTATTCATTCATTCTGAATCAGTTCACTTATCCCTAGTACAACTGGAAAAGCTTCTGGTAAAGTGTAATAACTTTACATCCTGCCATGATCTGTCCTGGATCTCCAGACACTCAGATAATCAAACTTAATTTAAAACAAGAGTTTTTTTTAAAGAAATATTTCCAGCACAACTATAATTTATTTCTGTGTTGGAACAAGGGATGTCCATTGCTGTTCAATATACACCCTGAGCTTGTGTAAGTCTGTCTACCTGTGCTGGGATCACACCTCTCAGCTGCAGTGTAGTCATACGCTGAGTGCCTCCCAGATTCCTCTCCACAGTGCTAGGGGTTCTGTGTGCTCCCTTCCCATTCAATGGTAGGAGTTCTACGTGTGCCCCATTCCCATCTCTTCCACCTTCCAGCATCCCCTATTCTCCCATCTGTGCCAAAGGCTGTCCCCCATTCCTCTCTCCACCATATTCCAGGGGTTCCATGTATCCACTATTTCTCTTGTGACTTCTCCTGTCTTAGCCTACCCATGGCTAGAGGGTCACACACTGCATTTTTCAGAGTAACAGCCGTGTTAGTCTGTATTTGCAAAAAGAAAAGGAGTACTTGTGGCACCTTAGAGACTAACCAATTTATTTGAGCATGAGCTTTCGTGAGCTACAGCTCACTTCATCGGATGCATTGTTTCTGTTGGTCAACACTGCATTGTTTCTGTTGGTCAAGCTCATTGCACACACCTGAGGTTCTTTGCATCTCTTTGCTCACCCCACAATTTGTTAAAATATTTTCCCCTTTCTATATGGGAGATGAGTAATTCAGGGTATCAACATTTTAAACATTATTGGGAGGATGGACAGAGCTGAGATGGGAAGGAGCTATGCTGGAAGGTGTGAATGGCTGCCATCAACTGTCTTTTTTGATTTATAGACCATTACCAACTTATTTAAAGCTGATATGTGTACTAACAAGATGCCAGGGGCTCTGTCCCCCCTACTTCTTCCTTCCAATTTTTCCCCAAATCAATAGGGTTCTGCCCATTGATGACTAGAAAATTCCCTGAAACTTTGGAATTAATCAAAGGTGGTAGTCGAAAGTTATCCCATTGTGAACAGACAAGCAGAGAAAAGTCAAGTTGAGTGTAGGGCCTCACTTTGCTCTACCAAAAACTTGGAAACATTATTGATGAAATGTTTCCCTTTATGCTTTATTTTTTCCCCCTCATCTTTGCTTAACCATTAGAGAGTAGTCCAAAAATCAAATGCTGCCCATTGACTTCACACAGCGATCCTTAATCTTCTATTGATAGTTTGACAGTCTCATGCTCCCACAAATTAGTAAAGAAACATGTCATCGACCCAGGTTTTCCTCACTGAGAGATTGATATGAAAGTTTACCTTGTAACTGCTCAGAAGAAATTAAAACTTTTAGAAGAATTCCATAAAATAATGTAGAATCTGCAATATACTCTTTCATATATAAGACCTATGGCACCTAGGCCACAGCCTGCATGTTGTATGATGTACTATCAATGTTCCACTGATCAAGAATATGTAAATTAATTAGGGTGACTAGATAGCAAGTGTGAAAAATCGGGACAGAGGGTGGGGGGATAATAGGCACCTATGTAAGAAAAAGGCCCAAATATCTGGACTGTCTCTATAAAACTGGGACACCTGGTCACCCTAAAATTATGTTGCATATATCAGAAATTACAAGCCGCTTATAAATGGATGAATCTATTTGTTTCTAAAATAAATAACTTTCCTTACTCTGCAAATTATAATCTCATTTGTTTGAATTTTCCAGGAAATCAATATCCAAGCAGATTGTAAATATAATACAGTGCTTTAAAAACTATTTCATTACAATTTTTTTAACTAATCGTGGAAACCTTTTTAGGATTACTTTTAAAAACATTTTGGGGGCCAATTTGTCCAGAGAATGTCTGTCTAATTACCACTGTGTTATTTTCCAGACTGAAAATTGAGAATTTTGTTTCTGGGACTAATCTGCCATATCAGTTTACATATGCAGTGTTTACTTTGCATATACCAATATGACCTTTTTGTGCAAATTTAGCGACCCAGTCTTACCATTCATTCATGTACTGAGTAACATTTAAAACAAAATGACGAGAGACTGTATGAGTTGAAGTTAGACTTCATTTAAAAGTCTGCATCCAAACTTTCCCTCTATTTCCCCTTTATTGCAAAATTCTGCCTTTTATATACACAAGATAATTTAATTTAAATGCTGATGTCTCAAAAGTGCTATAAGTTGCCTTGCTTTGTCACTCAGACTAATGCTGTTCATAATAGACACAGCATGAATTGAAGCGTATTCGTCTGCGCCCGGACTTTCCAGCTCCCATATTCCACATTACCTGGTCTGGAAAACATGGCTTCCAGCAGGCACCAGGTTGAGGATTTCAAATGCATTAGAGATGAAATAATCTTCTTTTTTCCTCAGCTGGATTCACTTATGCACATGAAAGAAAAGAGAAAACACAAACATTGCTCGGTTAAAGTATTGTAAAACTAAGGTCATGGACAATGCAAAACTGTCCTTTAGCCCTAAACTATAACTACTGCATTGAGCCAGAACTGTTTCAGGGCAGCAAAACTTAGCTGACGTATGCTGCCTGTAAAAGATTCATTAGACACTGATGGTGGTACAATTCTACAGCTGCATAACTGTATCTGGTTTTCAACCTGCACACGGATTATAAAAATTATATTAAAAAAGCAATTAACAATATGCCAAGCTGCCAGGCCCATGTATAGTACTATGTACTATGGTCCTGCTTCGAGCAGGGGGTTGGACTAGATGACCTTCAGGGGTCCCTTCCAACCCTGATATTCTATGATTCTATGTCCGAGATGTGCAAAACTGTTTCAAGCTACAGGGGAGAGAGAAAGAATGACTTTAGAAAATAGATAAAGGTTATCTAAATCAAGAACAGATAGAAAAAATTACCTGGAAGCTGGGAGGGATAGAGAAAATCACTGTTATGGCCTAAGTCGGAAGTATGGTAGGATTTATGGATGTAGTATGAATTTGTACCACTAACATTAAACTTGTTGCTAAGGGCTATACCTCTATCTTGACATGTGTGGATTTTTTTTAATGTAACGTAAATCATGTGTGTAATCTCTCTGCATTGAGACGAAGATTTACTGGCGTTTAAATCAATCCCATAATTTACCTATATGTTGTCAGTTGGGTATGGTATCCTGAAGAGTAAGGTATTGACCCGCTTTGTGCACTACCTCATTATTGAAGTTGTAACTGCAGCATGAATGCTCGAGCTGCGAGGTAACTTGTACTTTACTGTGAAGGCTCCCACTGAGGGATAGTGAAAGACATCACAGCAGTTAATTTTATGCCCCTCTGTCTGTCAGACAATGAACACCTTGTACTCCTCTGTGTCATGCTGGTACAATATCGTCAGCAGTGAACTGCAGGCACTTTATTTCTTCAAACACTGAGCCAGCCCCCAGAAGCCCTAATAGTTCAGTCTGAATTTACAGGGGACAGGATGCTGGGTGTAAGCAGACTAAGCAATTCCTCAGGGCCCCCAGCAGCTCATGGGGCCCCTCTTTGTATTTTATTATAAAAACAACTCCCGGGGGGATTCTGCGCCCATGGGGGGGTGCAGAATTCATGTGGCCCGCCCGGCATCCGGCCCGGGCAGCGGGCCCGGAGCAGCCCCAGGGCCGAGGGGCCCGGGCCTGCGTGATCACCGCCGCGGGAGGGCTGAGCATACGCGCCTGCCAGTGACTTACTCCTGGGGGGACTGTGCGGGACTGCGCGCCCGGAGCAGAAAGCGCCCCCCAGCCGCGCACATTTCGTGCTTTTCCCTGCAGAAAAAGGCCGGGAAGCCGGTGCGGGGCGACCGTGTGTGCAGTTTTTTTTTTCGGGGGGGGGGGGGAATTGCCCCCCTAAAACAGAGGCGAGGTATGGGGGGGGCACACGGGGTTACGTGCCACTGCTCCCCTCCCTCCTCACTTCTGCAAACGCAGAGCTGCCCAGCTTGGAGGCTGCCTCTCCCCTCGGGCTCCGCGGACTCTGCAGCTGAACGCAGCCTCCTGGGTCCTAGTGCCAGTGGGGCTCCCGGTCTGCGTGCTGGGAGCCCGCTTGTTTTCTGTGCAGCAGTGAGTGCCCGCGGTGGGGCTGGGTAAGCGGGGGGAAGGAAGGAAGGGGTGGAATAGGGCAGGGGGAGGGGAATGTGGGAGTGAGGAGGGAGGGATGGAGAAAAAAGGGGAGTGGGGAATCATGGGGGGAAGCGGGATCCTGGCATGCAGTGTCCCCTTGGCAGCAGCTGGGGCTCCCCCATTAAGCAGGCCCATCGAACCCTCACCCTGACAAGTCCTGCCCCCCTACACCTGGATCCCTCCAACAAGCACCCCCACACCTAGATCCCCACCTCACTGAGCCCCAACCAGCCGCACCTGGACCCGCACCCCATCAAGCCCCATCTCCGCACATCCATCTTTCCACCCCCCCCCCCCCGTCCAACCACCATCACCTGGATCCCCTGCAGAGTCGGATTGCCCTGCACCCGGAACCCCTCAACGAGCCCCTGTGCATCCTGATCCCTCCATACATAGACCCCCCCACACTGAGCTGCCTGCACCCAGATTGCCCCACAGAGAAATCTCTCACCCCACACCTGGATCCCCCCACACTAAGCCCCTCCACACTTGGATATTGCTGGGCTGAGCCTGCCTACCCACACCTGGTGTGTCTGACACAGAGGGGCAGGACCCCGGGGTGTTTCTGGGGCAGGCCCAGCCCTTGCACTATCAGGGTCAGGTGCAGCCTCACTGCCAAGTCCTGGTACTGGGGGAGGTGCGGGCTTCAGGGTGATCTCCCACCTCAGTGCAGCCAGTGGCCTGTGTTCCCAACTGCCATGCTGGAGCCACATTTATTTATTGACAAATAACATTTGTATAATTTTTAATTTTTTGGAGCACAGTTCCCTCGCCTATTTTAGTATGCGGGGTGGCGGGGAGACTATTCCTGTTAAGGGCTCCCAATGGGCTAGCACCAGCTCTGATTCTTAAAGCAAGTATGTGTAATGGAGCTATTCCATGGCTAAGGAAGTATGCCATCAAAATTTATACTATTTTTACCGTATACTTTTTAGTCCTTCTAAAGAATTCAGGCATGTGCTACTGGAGAAATTAGGGAAAGGGAAGCAGTTTTGCACCACATTAATAGGTAGCAGGTTTAAAACAAACACAAGAAAGTAGTTTTTTACGCAATGCACTGCCAACCTCTGGAACTCCTTGCCAGAGTGTGTTGTGAAGGCCAGTACTATAACGGGGTTCAAAAGGGAGCTAATAGATTCATGAAAGATAGGTCCATCAATGGCTATTAGCCAGGATGGGTAGGAATGGTGTCCCTAGCCTCTGTTTGCCAGAAGCTGGGATTGGGTGACAGGGCATGGATCACTTGATGATGATCTGTCTGTTCGTTCCCTTTGGGGCACCTGCCATTGGCCATTGTCAGAGGACAGGATATTGGGCTCTATGGACCTTTGGTCTGACCCAGTATGGCCATTCTTATGTTCTGACTAGAGCAATGTTTGCATTATGGCAAATGTATCATGCCTCCTAGTTTAAGAGCATCAAATAGCCTTTATTTCAAAATATTTTTTCAAATGCCTTTAGAGTTTAGGAAATACTTTTTAATTGGAATGTTGCATAACAACTACATAACTAGGCCATTGGCTATTCCATCTATGGAAGCTCTATCTCACTGTTTTGAAAACCAATTTACAGCTAATTATCATAAAATAAGGCCTTTATGCTGGCCAGCTGTTGCTGAGGGGGAAAAAATCTCCAGCGCATGGCAGAAGCAGCCTACATTTAAAAATTACTCCCTAAGTAGTTATTAAAAGTTTCTGAACTTAATTTATAAAAGAGACAATTTAGGAGTTTGAATAAGGTCAGTGGCCCTGCATTTGTACTATAAACTAAGGTCTGGATTCTCTTCTGGGAGCCCCCTGGCATGTTTGAAAGGGTTCATAGGAGCTGCTTTGCAGCTATAGCTCTCAAGAATAAACCTGGCTGAGCAACATTCCCATTGATCTCACTGGGACCTCTACTGAAAACCAACACATTGAAACGTGCACTTTTATTTTTGTTTTCTTCCTCACTATGTGTAATGTTGTCATGACTGGCAGGTTTATGTCACCCTGAGCCTTTCCCATATCTCTCCAGTTTTATTGCACCATTATGGTATCGCTTTTCATATAACAAGAAATTTACAGCAGGCAAGTACCAGTGCTATTTTTCTCAATACTAACACTGAAAAGATTAGGACTACTGGGAATGGAATTGTGACTCGGGGTGTTTGAATTTATGGGGGCAGGGTTGTTGGAAAATGACTAAATTGACCACGGGGGGGAGGGGGGAATGGGGGAGTTCAGGGGGGATATAGGGAAATCTCTGATTGTGACCTCTGCTGGCAGCTTCTAAGGATGTTTGTAAATATATCAGGGAGAGTCGTGAAAGCACACTTTTTCTTTCCTTTGCATAATGTAGCATTTTGCACCAATGCCATTCTATGGTAATATAAATAATATAGGCCCTGATTTAGCCCTACTTACTTTAGTGAAATTATTCACATTCTTAAAGGTCTGCATTTTGCTTAATCAAGGCCTTAATCTGCAGAATAAAATTGCAGATTTATATCGATTTTTATTAAAATAAGCTGCAGTTTGTGATTTTTTCCTAGTTAATTTGAACTGTTTTACTCACTGAACTCCTACTGGATGAATAAACCAATATTTCTTTTTTCTTAATCATTTTTATTTGGCCATGACTCCATTGTCCAAATTATGATCTCAGGCACACACATGAAGCCCCAGCTGACTTCAGTTGGAGATCGTGTTCATATATCCAAGTATTTTACCTATTAAGAACTCTCTCATTTTTTAAATTATTTAAAAACATTTGTGTGACATAAGAAATTATTCCCATGCAATATTTTAAAGTGGTAAATGTCATCAATTTTTTGCTTATAAACTAGTGAAATATAATTCAGAATCTATAAGGTGAAATCCTGGCCATATTGAAGTCAATGGGATTTTTGTCACTGGCTTCAGTGGGGCCAGGATTTCTCCCATGGTATATATCTTTCACTCATTGCATGTAGACTTGCCAAGTAACTATCCTTAATTCCAAGGGCCACTTACTGACATTGACAGGGTGTTTTATGTTCCTAAAATTACACACACGCCCATGCATCGAAATGAGGCAGGGACAGTCTTTTTGTTCTGTTTTTCTACGACACGTAGTATAATGGGATCCTGCTATGGCTGGGGCTGCTAGGTGCTAACACAATAGAAATAATAAATAATAGTAATATACGGAGGTGAAATCCTGGTCCCTTTAAAGTCAATAGCAAAACTCCCATTGACTTCAGTGGGGCCAGAATATCACTGCAGGTATCTGTTTTAAATTATTTTTATTAAGAAAGAAAGGAAATAGTAACATGCATGCTCCTAGCTCACCTTATCCAGGGTTTCTATCAGCTGTTACAAGATCTTAGATGGGAGGCCACCAAGGAACACCTAAATGCCATAGAAAATAGGGATGTTTTTCCCTGTGAGTTGGTGCTGAACCAGTGCATTGAGTTGCTTAAAGATCCCATGGGACTTTTTGTAAGAGCGGTGTTGGGAGTTTAGCCATCATGTCCTCGTCAAATTTCAACTCAGGTAACTTATTTTCTGCCTACCTGACTTCCCTCAGCAGTTCCAATTAGATGTGGATTCTCCACTTCCTGTCCTAAACTGTGCTGAACTGTTGCTGTGCACTGTTAAACAGTCACTACGTTTCATCCCAGCTATGGATGAAATGATCCCTGGATATAGTTTATGAAGTGTTTTGAGATTAAATAGCCTAGGCCTCAGTCACCATGGTGTCACTTTATTGAAGTCAATTAAATATGCTGGCACAAGCATAGAATAGCACAGTGGTGAATCGGGCCCATTCTATTAACTTAAGTTATGATTATTCATTTGAGGCTATACTGTCTGCCCAGTTCACACATCAGTAAAAGGCAGTTTACCGATATGTGTTTCTTTTAAATTTGTAGCAGAAATCCAGGCAGGATGTGGCTGGAGAAGTTTGCAGGCAGAAACTATATAGTGAAGCAGAGAATAACAGTCCTTGGCTACATAGTGGGGTAATGTGGCCTACAGGTGTGTGAGTTCTAAAACACACTGACTGGCTTGTACTATATTAAAGCACAGTAAGGGATCATTAGTGTGCACCAGCAGAGTCTACATGGACCAAATAATGTTCATCGGGATAGTGCGTTATAAAAATCACACTACTGTAGCTTGCTTACCCCACCGTGTAGACAATCCCAAAGTAGCATTAGAGATAAGTGTTCTTCTTATTCTAATAAAAATTCCTTATTCAGTGTTAGAGGAAAGCAACTCTTTCTGTGATACTTGATCATTGTCAGATGTTCCATATGATTATGTAAACCAGCTGAAGACAGTGCCAGCCAATGAGCATGGCCAGTTCCAGCCAACTATTCAGTACCTATTTCAACTCTGACAGGGAAGTGCAGATGTCATGCAAATTAGCTCTCACCCCACGCTGCCCATTCAAGTTGTTGACCTACCTCCCTGAGGTCTAAGGGAGGCAAGGGCAGAGACAGTGGTCAGGATGTGATCCTAAACAGATTATACCTTTGATTTTGGCAGCAGAGCATTGGTGCTACTTCAGCTTCATTTCTGTCGTCTTCTCTCTCTGTCCAGCGTGCCCCCTCTTGGCTTCCTGGCTAACAGTTGTGTTTAGGGCTTGAGTTTTTGAAGCTCTTTGGAAGGAAAAGCTGCCTGCAGTGACTCAATAGCATGAGTACCAACCACAGGGCAGACTGTTTAAAAAGCAGGGAACACACCCCAAATTGGCTGGAAGTTTTATACTTAGATTTCACCAACAAATTAACAAGTATAATCCCCCTCAGACACTATAACAGCCAACTATATGCATTTGTCAGTGTTTCTTTGAGACATGGGGACCTTGGCACAAGCTGGCACCTGGTCTGCCAGTGTACCAAATGTATTTGTTTGTTTTGGACCATTACATCTCCCTATTCTATCTGCCTCTAGTGCATTTATATTACTGTCCTGTGTCCCAATGCATTTGCACTCTGCAGCCAGTACGTGACAGGAACTTTATTAGAAATAAAGTTGAGGTTCTTTGGAAAAAATATTTACTCAGGACAGATTCTGAAACTGTTTCTTCTACTGATGAGCTGATCATATGAAAAGTCCCATTTACTTCAGTTGGGCCTAGTTGTGTGGATAATTACTGCTCACTGATGGGATTATGGGATTCACAGTCGAGCCCCAGTACATTTCGCAATTAATTACACTGAATTACTTTTCTCTGATATTGATCTCCAGTATCCAACTGCATAGAGAATTCATGTACTCCACCTCTTCTAAAGAGGAGTTGAATAGCAGTAGAGGAAGATGCCATCACAACAGCTGTGATGCTCAGTGCACTTGGGAGTAGCTGTAGGCTGCATGTCATGGACCAGAATGTTTATTTGTCTAAGTACACCTCAGCTTTTTAATACACTTACTGTCACATGCTGCTTGAAAATGTACTTTCCTGCATATCTCAATACAGAATAAATCTGGAGACCATAGAATTTATTTAAAAAAAATTAAGCAAAGATTTGGCTGATGGTGTCACTAGGTTTACAAAAAGAAAAGGAGGACTTGTGGCACCTTAGCGACTAACCAATTTATTTGAGCATAAGCTTTCGTGAGCAACAGCTCACTTCTACACTTTCCACAGTATGCATCCAATGAAGATCTTTTTATATACACACAAAGCATTAAAAAATACCTCCTCCCACCCCACTCTCCTGCTGGTAATAGCTTATCTAAAGTGATCACTCTCCTTACAATGTGTATGATAATCAAGGTGGACCATTTCCAGCACAAATCCAGGGTTTAACAAGAACGTCTGAGGACGGGGGGGGGGGATAGGAAAAAACAAGGGGAAATAGGTTACCTTGCATAATGACTTAGCCACTCCCCGTCTCTATTCAAGCCTAAGTTAATTGTATCAAATTTGCAAATGAATTCCAATTCAACAGTTTCTCACTGGAGTCTGGATTTGAAGTTTTTTTGTTGTAAAATAGCAACTTTCATGTCTGTAATCGCGTGACCAGAGAGATTGAAGTGTTCTCCGACTGGTTTATGAATGTTATAATTCTTGACATCTGATTTGTGTCCACTTATTCTTTTACGTAGAGACGGCCCAGTTTGACCAATGTACATGGCAGAGGGGCATTGCTGGCACATGATGGCATATATCACATTGGTGGATGTGCAGGTGAACGAGCCTCTGATAGTGTGGCTGATGTTATTAGGCCCTGTGATGGTGTCCCCTGAATAGTGTTGGGTCATCCTTCAGGATAGGTTGTAGATCCTTAATAATGCGTTGGAGGGGTTTTAGTTGGGGGCTGAAGGTGACGGCTAGTGGCGTTCTGTTATTTTCTTTGTTAGGCCTGTCCTGTAGTAGGTGACTTCTGGGAACTCTTCTCGCTCTATCAATCTGTTTCTTCACTTCCGCAGGTGGGTATTGTAGTTGTAAGAATGCTTGATAGAGATCTTGTAGGTGTTTGTCTCTGTCTGAGGGGTTGGAGCAAACCTATCCTGAAGGATGACCCAACACTCTCACAAATCTTGGGAGACAGGCCAGTCCTTGCCTACAGACAGCCCCCCAACCTGAAGCAAATACTCGCCAGCAACCATATACCACACAACAGAACCACTAACCCAAGAACCTATCCTTGCAACAAAGCCCATTGCCAACTGCGCCTACATATCTATTCAGGGGACACCATCACAGGGCCTAATAACATCAGCCACACTATCAGAGGCTCGTTCACCTGCACATCCACCAATGTGATATATGCCATCATGTGCCAGCAATGCCCCCCTGCCATGTACATTGGTCAAACTGGGCCGTCTCTACGTAAAAGAATAAATGGACACAAATCAGATGTCAAGAATTATAACATTCATAAACCAGTCGGAGAACACTTCAATCTCTCTGGTCACGTGATTACAGACATGAAAGTTGCTATTTTACAACAAAAAAACTTCAAATCCAGACTCCAGCGAGAAACTGTTGAATTGGAATTCATTTGCAAATTGGATACAATTAACTTAGGCTTGAATAGAGACTGGGAGTGGCTAAGTCATTATGCAAGGTAACCTATTTCCCCTTGTTTTTTCCTACCCCCCCCCCCCCAGACGTTCTTGTTAAACCCTGGATTTGTGCTGGAAATGGCCCTCCTTGATTATCATACACATTGTAAGGAGAGTGATCACTTTAGATAAGCTATTACCAGCAGGAGAGTGGGGTGGGAGGAGGTACTTTTTCATGCTTTGTGTGTATATAAAAAGATCTTCTACACTTTCCACAGTATACATCCGATGAAGTGAGCTGTAGTTCACAAAAGCTTATGCTCAGACAAATTGGTTAGTCTCTAAGGTGCCACAAGTACTCCTTTTATTTTTGCGAATACAGACTAACACGGCTGTTATTCTGAAACTAGGTTTACAGATACTGGGTTTTTGTCAGTCTTTTTGTGTGTATGTGTTGGGGGAGGGTGAATGGGGGCAGGGGGTGGGGGAAGAGGTTGGTCCAGAAGGTGATGTCTTTGTTCAATCTCTTGTACACTCTTTCAATTGTCTGTTGGTCTGACAACAACAGGAGCAGCTTTTTCATTCTGAAGTCACATAATCATTGGAAAAATCTGTGAGCAGAAACTAAATACCTTGGGAATAGTCACTTTGGCCTCTTGTAGGGCTTAAAGTGCTCAAAAGTATCTGAGAGAGGTGTTGTCGTGAAGATTAAGAGCAAATTTCCTGAGGCAAAATTCTTGCAGGTCTTAAAATGTTTTCTTTTCAGTTAGGAAATACATTTGTCCCAATGTTTCCCACATGATTTGAAATACCAGTTTCTGTACAGACAACACAATTTTATACCTGGCACCAGAGGATAAGAAAATTTTCAGACACACATGGAGAAACAGAGAAACTAATCTTAGGTTCAGGTAGGCTATAAATCCTTAAAATGTAGCTTTTACAAAACTTTGTTTTTAAAACAAGATTTTGCTCTCTGCTGACCATGCCCCCCTCCCCCCCCCCCTTAATTTTCCTGATTTCTACTCCTTTTCTTTCTGGCTGCTTTGCACTCACTTCATCACCTGTAGTAATAACCAAGCAGACCTTGCAGAAATGAAGGAAGATATCTCCCATACAACCATCAGAACAAAACCGCTTCTTGGAAAATAGGGAATCATCTGCAGATTTGAAACAATTCCAAGCCACAAAGTTGTTGACAGTAGTACCCCCCCAACTGTTAAGCTCACCCACATGGAGCACTGGATCAAATTCAGCACTCTAAGTGTATGAATACCACTACTCTCTATTGGACAATGGTGTGTCATAGGCCTTGTGTTGCTCAAAGTTAATGGAGATTCTTCTATAGCTCAAGATAGGTCCCTGTACTTTTGGAGCAACAGGATCTGAAATTTCACTCCTTACACTCTTAACATCTCATGGCCAAGATGTGCAGAGTAATAGCAATTATGATGCCCCTACTTGGCCAGGGATTTCTTACAATATGTATTAATGTGGAACTTTTAAGGCGGTCTTGACACTGCATACTACTGCGCTGCCACAATGAAACAAATAGAGAAGAAAAGAGAGATATCTGAGAGTTATTAAACAATCTGTAAATTCTTAATTCCTCAAGACAATGGGCCCAAATTTAGAAAAAACAGGGGTAAAGAGATTCTTTCACCTGATCTCTCCACCTCCCCCATGCAATATTGCTTGTTTTATCCAGTTGGAGAGAGGCAAAATGACTACCAGCAGAGCTCAGAAGTGAAAGATCACCTCACAGAGAAAAAAATTCTGAGGCAAGGGGAAGCAATTACTGAAAAAACTAAACAGTTGTATGTTTGGTTCTGATAAGTAACATGCACTACCTGGACCTTTCCAGTGACATCTCCAGCATATCTGTTCCAGCTCCCATCTTCTGAGGCCTTGTTTCAACCATGCTGTAACTTTAACTCCCGAGTAGTCCCATTGATTGATAATGGGACTCACCACCACCTGCTTATCTTTAAGTATGAAGTGGGGCTGAATGTGTCTTATTTTTCATTCTGGATGTTGAAGCTGAAACTCCATAGAGCAAAAACAAAGAATTACTCATCTTTTGTCATGAAATCTTCCCCCTTCTTTTTCTTTTCTCAGTCATGGTTGATTATTTCACTCTTCTCCCTGTAACCTTAGTGTTGTCCTCCCCTACCCATTTCTCCTTCTCACTCACATTTAGGCAGGCGGTCGTGTATGTTCTTCCTGTACAACATCTCTACAGTCCATCCTTCCCTCTCCTTTCATACTGCCTTTGTCACCTCTCCAAATGTACCCTTCTCTCACTGTCCTCTATCTTCTATGTGTCTTCTATGCTGAACCCATAAACTTAGAATAGTACACTAACTAGCCAGACTCTCTTGTTCAAATCCACACTTCTCGCTACAAAGTTTTTCAACAATAATCCAAAGAAGAATACAATGTTTTTAAACCTACAAAATGTTGAGACAGGATCATATTTTACGTAACTGCATCTGGTTTGTATAATCAAGTTCAATCCAGATCTGAGGGAAATCAATGGAATTTTTTCCATTGACTTCAGTGTAGATTGTAGGTGGCTGGGGTAGAATCCCTGGGTGAAATCCTGGCTTCAATGAAGTCAATGGCAAAATTCCCATCGACTTCAGTGGGGCCAGGAGTTCACCCCAAATCTTCCTTACTCTATTATATAACACCGAGTACATTTTAAGCACTGAGTAATTAATAATAGCAATTTGAACATTAAGAGCAACTTTCTAAACCAAATATTTTCAAACATGCAACATACATATGCTTATTAACTGTGTGTGCCACATTTGAACTTCTAAAAGTAAGTTGGTTTTGAGTCATGCAAAAGCAAAAAATTTAAGCCCTTTTTAATGTCAGCACCAAAAAGTGTTGTTGTCTTCAGAATGGTAGCCTTGTTAGTCTGTATCAGCAAAAAAAAACGAGGAGTAATTGTGACACCTCAGAGACTAACAAATTTATTTGGGCATAAGTTTTCATGGGCTAAAACCCACTTCATCGGATGCATACAGTGGAAAATACAGTAGGAAGAGATATATATACACACAGAGAACATGAAAAAATGGGTGTTGCCATGCCAACTGTAACGCTTATGCCCATATAAATTTGTTAGTCTCTGAGGTGCCACTCCTTGTTTTTTTTTGTTATTGTCTTGTAATTGTTCAAAAATCAATTACATTTGGATGGAAACTGCAAATATAATCTGCGCAATCCTTGGCCCAAAAAAATATAATTTCTAAGTCCTTGCAGAAAAGAGATCTTAAGAATAAGATTTAGAATTAAATGGGTTTTGGAGCCTTAACTGGAGAAACAGGAGTAACAGCAGTGACATCCATAACTTTGTAATAACTGCAATGAAAGGTTTTTGGGAGTTTATTAATATGAGGTTATTAAATCAAATTTGCTTGGCTGATGGACTAAACAAAAGGACTAAAGTGTATTTCTTTTTGTACCTTCATCCTGCCCTGGCATATAATCCTGTACCAGACTGTAATTAACAAACAATGATAGATGTTAAGGGTGTAGCACTCCAGAAATTAGTACTTCGGTAGGGTCACTACAGGTCAAGGGGATAACCGGATCTATTTAGAATTCCATTAGCTTTCATCATTATTCTTTTCTGCAATAGATCTTGCATGCTTTCAGTCCTGTCTTGGTCTTTTACAGTTCCTAATGTGAGCTGTGTCTGACCTGTTTACAGTGGTGATCTTGGAAAAATCAAACATCTCTTTCAATGAGTGGACAGCTGAGAGCCATTCAGGCACTGGGTGTGACTATTAGTTGATGTTTTGTTTTGGGTTTCTTTTTGTGCATTTGGATTTCCATCTCCTCCAGAAATGTGTGATTTTTTTTTCTTTTAAAGGTGGAAAATGACTCATTAAATACGAAAGAGGTTGGAAAGATGATTAAAAAGCATGTCTTCATAATTAATGCACTTGACTAACAAATTGCTTCAGAGTCATTTCCAAAGTCAAGCTATTTATATGCTATGATACAGTGCTGATCAGAGTGGTAATTAAATTGTATCGTCTGTCTGCTGTTAAAAAATTGATTGTAAAAATGGATTCACCCATTCAAAATGTGCATCCAGAGTTTGTTTACATTGAGTTACTAATTAAATTCCAACATACTAAATCTTGCCAGTTTTTTTATGTCTTGACAGAAACCCAAGTGGATTAGTTGCCAAATAGCAGTAATTTACACTGAATCGTGATAGACTTGAGATCTTTCAAATTTTTGAGTGACATGGCTTCCTACATTATGGTCATATAACCTATTTGATTTTTCTGCAGCAATATGATCAGCTAATGAACCTTGCATTCTTCAGGCTACAACCTTGAAATAAATGCTTTGCAGGGCAGCAAACTATTTTTAAAATGCAAATTTGTCTCTTCAGGATAGTGAACTGTATTTGATTTCATCTAACAAATATTTAGTGATTTTAAAAAAACAGGTTTATGATGTAGTGCAAAATTTCAAAGTTGCTTCCATTTTGCAGAGTTTGAAATGGACCCAGTCTCTGTTTTTCAGTAACTTTTTTTGAAATCATTTTTAAATTATTTACTGAAACTGGGTTTTCAATAAGAAGATAGAGGAAATTTGTTTTTCACAAACTAACAATTTTGAAAATAATGTGCATCCATTTTCTGTCTAGCAGCATCCCCACAAATAACTCCCTGCACTGCAACAACTTTCAGCTATGCACACATGCAGGCCATTTCTGCCAGGAACACATGACTAAATCCTCTTCTGGCAAAGGGAGTTATATCAGCTGAGAATATGGCTATACATTATTTGCTTAAGAACTACTACTAGATCATAGTGGGAGAGGGTGTATGAACATATATATGCAGACCAACTCCCGGGCACAACCCTGTTGGCTCTTGTTGTGGAGGACCTACAGAACATACGTTGCTTCTCGATTGGTATGGGAGAGAAACAGAATAAGGGCAGATAACCTGTGATCAGTCACAGGAGCATGGAGAAGTTTTCTGATGGGCAACCATGTGCAGCGGATTTCAAATAGTTTGTTAGCGTAATCAGAAGATGATCACTATAATATGCTTGTTGGTAAAAGTACTGGAAACCTACCTAGCGATCCCTTAAGAAACATATAGTTATGGAACTAGCTTTGATTGATCAAATCTGCTTTGCAAGTAATTAACTCAAGTTATGAACAGGAGCATTACATACAAAAAAAATCCAAACCTATATGTGGTGAATTGTTTTTACAGAAAGTTTCATCTGAAAAGAAATGAGAATGAAAGTGTTTTTCTGCCTGTGAGCTCTCTGGCCTTTGTGACTGCCAGCCAGTGGCTGCAATTTTCAAGTAGACTTTGTCATGTAACAGAAACCCTCTTCCATTGGCTGAATTAATGGTGTGTGCAACATGCACCCTGCATCTCTGCTAAGATTCAAACCAGAGCTAGAACTGCCCATGCAAAACTTAGAGGCTTACTTTCCCAGGACTGATGTGGAAAACATGAGATTGTGGTATCTGTGAGTCTTTTGCAGTTTCCTCTAGACTAAAATTTTGCTGCTTTTTCCTCTTGGATACAGCTCATTGGATAGAATTTTGGGGGAGAGAGAGTTTGTTAAACCAAAGCAAAAAATGTGCACACATTAACAAAGCTTGGAATTCCTGCTGCAGCCTGTTGGCACACATAGCTAAAATGCTTCATTCATAATTTGCAAACAGTACTTCATCATTAAAAATGTCTTGCAATGACTCTTGAATCTTGACCTTATGACATTTTTTCCTTGCTGCTGGTCCCTTCTGTAATTTCCTTTGCCCTTTCTTCTCTTCCCCAGACCACATTGACCTCAGTATTTTTTTTTCTCTTTCACCCTCTATACTGGATGCATCAACGCTGTATGCCCACTGGTTAAAACTTAGCCTTTGAGGTAAAAACATCTTCACTCTCTGTCCTGAATTAACCCTTCCAGTTTTAAGCTTCTTGGGGCACACTATGCCCACTGGTATCTTCAGTGATTCAGCGGAGGAGTATAGGGCTCATAATCATACATGTGCACCTTTTTTGTAAAGGTGACTTCTAGCATAACAAAAACTCTACTTGTGAAAATTGTGCAAATGCCTTTAATGAACCAGGAATCTTCGGCCAGTGATCCACAGAATAATATCAACTGACAAAACCCAGGTCCACTGGATCCTAGCATTATAATTATTATGGGATAGTTCAAGACTTTGTAAGATAATGTATAAGCTAATTAATCCTTTGAGGCTAGATTTTAAAGGCATGTGTGCACCTAAAGATGCAGGCAGGGAGTTAAATGCCTAGCCACTTTTGAAAATCCTAACTCCCAAGGAGTTTTGAAAATCCTACCAGAGATGGGGATTTGGAGAGAAAAGCATAGACTGATCTGATCTTTAGACAACTTAATATATTTAAAAATCTTTTCCATAGCAACCAGCTTACAGGTCTTTCCCATCTCAGTTAATGTCTTACTTGAATTATGAACATGATTTTACTAATTATCTTTAGCTATTTTTCAAATACAGTAACTCATGTGGACTTTATTCCTGATTTATCTATCAGGTGCTATTCAATGAGGGGAAGAACTGGTATTTACTTAATTATAAGATTAAGTTCAAAATAACACTGTTTTGGTCAGAACTACAACTAGGGTTCAGAGTAGCTGCCATGTTGTCTGTATTCACAAAAAGAAAAGGAGTACTAGTGGCACCTTAGAGACTAACCAATTTATTTGAGCATAAGCTTTCGTGAGCTATAGCTCACTTCATCGGATGCACCGATGAAGTGAGCTGTAGCTCACGAAAGCTTATGCTCAAGTAAATTGGTTAGTCTCTAAGGTGCCACTAGTACTCCTTTTCTTTTTACAACTAGGGTTGGCAACTTGCTGTTTATAGTCTCTTCTTTCAGCAAGATTGCAAGTAGCATTGACTCGAGCCGTTCCTGCCAGACTGGGTCCTCCTTTGGTATATTCTTCTCCAGGTTTACTTCACTTAAGGATATGGACTATATGAGTCACATACTTCTTGGGTATGGTCCTGATGTTGTTGCTTTCTTTCTAAAGCACCATTTTAAAGGCCAAAGTTACAGGTCTTCCAAGGATCATTCCAGGAATCCAAGTGGTCTGAAAAACACTGAAATTCTGAGTAGAGGTCAGGTTTCGAGGACGCAACTCTCAGCCTTTGCTTACTTAACACTCCCTCGCGCCCCCCCCTTTTTTTAAACACAAACCCATAATTAACCCGTTGCCTCGAGAGATTGAGACCAACAGCTTAGTAGGATTCAGTGAGGAACTAGATATTTATATGGATAATGAGTGGATATTTGATAAGTTACATTAGATAAGATGAAAAAATTGTAAGGGATATAAACCCACATGCTTCAGGGCATAAGCCAATCTCTAACTGCCTGGAATTGTGAACAAATTTCCCGTAAGGGAAAATATATAGATGTCCCACACAATTTATTAGATCATAAAATTGTTGTATAAATTGCTATTTAAACTGCCTAAAGCACATTAGAGAGACAAGGTGACCTGAAGAAGAGCTCTGTGTAAGCTTGAAAGCTTTACTCTTTCACCAGCAGAAGTTGGTCCAATAAAAGAAATGACGTCAGCCACCTTAATCTCTCTAATATCCTGGAGCCAGTACAACTACAGTAACACTGCATAAGGCACATTATGTATAATAATTTTGTGATACACTATCATTAAAAATACCACTTTCTAGAAGACTTCTAGAATTTAAAAGAGAATATTTCCTGCATGCACAGTTTTAATATTCATTTCCATTAAGAGCTGGAAGGGTTCTTATTGCTAGATGAAGACAGACTATTGCCCTGCCCTGACACTGACAAATTGAGTTGTTGGATTTGTTGGATTTTCAAAATAGAACTTGCCTGCCATTTCTATGATGGAATGCATAAAAGTCTATGCTTTCCTCCAAAAAGAATTTAGAGGAAGCAAGATCCCTTCAGGCAAATTCTCCATCATTGGTTTGAAAAGCAGCTGTGATAGCTCAGTGGTTTGAGCATTGGCCTGCTAAACCCAGAGTTATGATTTCAATCCTTGAGGGGGCCATTTAAGGATCTGGAGCAAAAATTAGGGCTTGGTCCTGCTTTGAGCAGGGGGTTGGACTAGATGACCTCCTGAGGTCCCTTCCAACCCTGATATTCTATGACTATTGGGACCTGGCAAGGCCACCTCAGGGGCTGAAGAAAACCTGCTTGTTGGACTGAAGTGGATCCCCAAAGTTTGTTTATATCCGTTGCATGGCAACAGTTTGGCAAAATGATCACCGTCATCCTGGCGAAATAAAGTCACCCTTGCACATCATCTTGTATATAGATGAGACCAGGGGAAGGGAGATTATTTAATTTAATATTAAATAGTAGCTACCAATTACAAAATATCACTATAAGAAAAATTTAGTCTATATGGCATTCTTCATCTAACATTCTCAAAACGTTCTACAGACAAATTAACCCTCATAACACACCTTGTTGTGAAACTTTCTACACATGCAAAACAGATTTGCACATACAAAAGGTTCATTAGCTGCATAATTATCCAATTTGCATGTACAAATGTAGCGGGTTCAGAGTCCAGACTGGTGCACCAGCCAATTTTTCAGTGAATAATTTTAGAGTCACATTTGAAAACTTGGCCTTGACTTAAGTGATATAAATCATGTTGCATAATAAGCAATTATGGATATTTGACATTTAATATTATATTTCTCCCACAATTTTGTACTTAGTACAAAAGATGCTATTAAAAATCATCATTTACAGTGCCACATTATTTTGGGTTTATAGGAGCACCTGTAGATTTACAATGGAAAGGACTGCACATAACATAACAAATTTAGCTAGTGTAGCTGGTAAATATTAATTTTTAATGCTGTCCACTCTGTTGTATTCTTTCCATTGCATCACTCCCTCTTCCATTTGACATTTTTCTGATGTAACTGCTTTGGTCTATAATTACTTTTGGAAGACCACATTCCTTCTCCAGCAGATTGTATTATTAAAAATTGTTTCATGATGCAAGCATATTTATTTCAAGTCTAACGTCAAGGGACCAAAATGGTACAGCTTTCAGAATTCAGGGAAACCAGATAAAGAGACAAAGGGTGTAATTATGAAGATTTTAACCACATTATTATTAGAATGGTGAAATGGCAGCCCTAATTATTGCTCCCATCTCCTACATTTGTGAAAGACAAATTAAGATGGATGAGGGTGGGTTGTTGGGTTTCTTGTCCTCAAGTTGATATAAGGAATGGCTATATGGTTGTTAATGTGGCATGCCGCGTAAATCACAATACATCAGTAATTAATGATCTATGAAGTATACAATATTTTGTAATTTAAGACATTTGCTTACTTAGCTGATTTAACATTATACACATCCTCACAATCAATGCATCTAAAAACAGCAGGCACCAGATATATTAACATGCATGGTTTTTAAATGTAATTTATTTTATTCCCCCCTCTCCCCTCCATTTGTAGATTTCACAGTGAAGGCGTATACATATCAGTGCTCAGAATAGAGCAAATAATTACAGTACATAATATGACCCAATGAATTTAGCTTCTTTTTCTGTTTGCTGAATGTCCATGAACAGATTGTGGAAATCTTACAAACTAATAAATTCACTTTGATGTTTCTTTTGTTTTACTCTACAATAGCTTAATTTTTTGTAAGGGGACTTCTGCCAATCAATGCAGAGTAAAAAGAAAAGGAGTACTTGTGGCACCTTAGAGACTAACCAATTTATTTGAGCATAAGCTTTCGTGAGCTACAGCTCACTTCATCGGATTCATACTGTGGAAAGTACGGAAGATCTTTTTATACACACAAACCATGAAAAAATGGGTGTTTACCAATACAAAAGGTTTTCTCTCCCCCCACCCCACTCTCCTGCTGGTAATAGCTTTCTAAAGTGATCACTCTCCTTACAATGCGCATGATAATCAAGGTGGGCCATTTCCAGTACAAATCCAGGGTTTAACAAGAACGTCGGGTGGGAGGGGGTAGGAAAAAACAAGGGGAAATAGGTTACCTTGCATAATCATAACCATCATAAACACCACCCTATACCAGAAACCTACTGACCGCTATCCCTACCTACACGCCTCCAGCTTTCACCCTGACCACACCACACGATCCATTGTCTACAGCCAAACTCTGCGATACAACCGCATTTGCTCTCACCCCTCAGACAGAGACAAACACCTACAAGATCTCTATCAAGCATTCTTCCAACTACAATACCCACCTGCGGAAGTGAAGAAACAGATAGAACCAGAAGAGTTCCCAGAAGTCACCTACTACAGGACAGGCCTAACAAAGAAAATAACGGAACGCCACTAGCCGTCACCTTCAGCCCCCAACTAAAACCCCTCCAACACATTATTAAGGATCTACAACCTATCCTGAAGGATGACCCAACACTCTCACAAATCTTGGGAGACAGGCCAGTCTTTGCCTACAGGCAGCCCCCCAACCTGAAGCAAATACTCACCAGCAACCATATACCACACAACAGAACCACTAACCGAGAAACCTATCCTTGCAACAAAGCCCGTTGCCAACTGTGCCCACATATCTATTCAGGGGACACCATCACAGGGCCTAATAACATCAGCCACACTATCAGAGGCTCGTTCACCTGCACATCCACCAATGTGATATATGCCATCATGTGCCAGCAATGCCCCTCTGCCATGTCCATTGGTCAAACTGGACAGTCTCTACGTAAAAGAATAAATGGATACAAATCAGATGTCAAGAATTATAACATTCATAAACCAGTCGGAGAACACTTCAGTCTCTCTGGTCACATGATTACAGACATGAAAGTTGCGATATTACAACACAAAAACTTCAAAACCAGACTCCAGCGAGAGACTGTTGAATTGGAATTCATTTGCAAATTGGATACTATTAACTTAGGTTACCTTGCATAATGACTTAGCCACTCCCAGTCTCTATTCAAGCCTATTTCCCCTTGTTTCCCCCCACACACCTCCCCTCCCCCGATGTTCTTGTTAAACCCTGGATTTGTGCTGGAAATGGCCTACCTTGATTATCATACCCATTGTAAGGAAAGTGATCACTTTAGATAAGCTATTACCAGCAGGAGAGTGGGGTGGGGGGAGAGAAAACCTTTTGTAGTGGTAAACACCCATTTTTTCATGGTTTGTGTGTATAAAAAGATCTTCTGTACTTTCCACCGTATGCATCCGATGAAGTGAGCGGTAGCTCACGAAAGCTTATGCTCAAATAAATTGGTTAGTCTCTAAGTTGCCACAAGTACTCCTTTTCTTTTTTAGTAAATATACTAAGGCCATGATTAAGAGTCATAATAATTAAACATTGCTCACTCATACTTTAAAGAACTCTTTCTTTCCCTGGCTCTTTAAAGACTGTTACGATAGGTGCACTTTAAGAGCCATTGTTTCTTTAATAAATATTTAGATTCCTCTCACTTTTAGAAATGGTATCAGAAGAAAGGCAGCATAACTTAATTGAAAATATATTTATTCTGAATTCATTTGCATCTCACATGCTGACTGCTTTTATTCTTTCATTACTTTTCTGAAACAACTTCACTGTCAGTAAACATTCTTGATGAGGAGACTCATAGGTAAATGATCAGGGGGCTGGGGCACATGACTTACGAGGAGAGACTGAGGGAACTGGGTTTATTTAGTCTGCAGAAGAGAAGAGTAAGGGGGGATTTGAGAGCAGCCTTCAACTACCTGAAGGGGGGTTCCAAAGAGGATGGAGCTCGGCTGTTCTCAGTGATGGCAGATGACAGAACAAGGAGTGTGGGAGGTCTAGATTGGATATTAGAAAAAAACTATTTTACTATGAGGGTGTTGGACCATGTTATCTAGGGACTCCATCCTTAGAGGTTTTTAAGGCCCAGCTTGACAAAGCCCTGGATGGGATGATTTAGTTGGTGTTGGTCCTGCTTTGAGCAGGGGGTTGGACTAGATGACCTCCTGAGGTCTTTTCCAACCCTAATCTTCTATGATTCTTTGACTCTAAATTAGACTGTAAATGTCATCTGGTCAACAGAGTGTCATGTAACTACTAGATTAAAATGACCCCACAGGAGGCTGCCTGCAACCTGTATGTCTTAAGTGCCAGCAACCAGTGTATGCTTTGGTACAGCAGTTTACCATAGGGTAACCTGATATAGCGCTGTATAAGGCAACTTTTGATGTGACTACATGGTGCTAGAAGACCTCATTTAATGATATTGTTATGTATAAACAAGGGCAACAATTATTGTATTTGATTTTGATGAATTAATTCATTTGGAGCATAGGCAAAAATCATTTGGATTTTTCATATAGCTCTGTGCATGTGAGTAGTCTGGAGGAATTAGGCCTATGTCACCAATGTCAGAATTTGGCACAGCATCTGAGAGAAGATAATGTGTTTTAAAAAATGCATCTCATCAGTATATATTTACCCACCGGCGAAGTGGGGAACTCCATGTGTTCCTTACAGGATGGTAGTTAGAGGAGAAAATTCTGAATTAATCCTGTACTATATGGAACCTAAAATACAAAGGAATTGATCGGTATATATCAGCCATTTGTTTAGTATTTGGGGAGCTACATCATTATACTAGAAACTAAGTTTCTTGGTGCTCTGGTTTAAAACCTTAAAGATGGTAACTCCAATGTTCTGAATAATGCTTACTGCAGTTTTAGCACAGGAAAGCTCACATGCGGTGAGTTTAAGTGAAATTGCAAGATATTTTCTGTGGCTTGCACATATTTATGGAAATGTTTTCTGCTTTATTTGCTACCTGCCATCCTGTGCACTGCAATAGTGCTGTAACTCCATATCTAGAAACTGCAAGGCAGTAACTGCATGTCTAGGAAAGCACAGGGAAGAAAAGTATTTAGGCAAGTTTTGGCTTTGCTTACCATGCCCTGAATTGTATTTATTTTAAAACAGTCTGTCAGTCTCTTGCTACTCCAGGAGCAACACATCCATTTCTTTTCTATAAATGTTGTGAATGTGCTCCAAATCCGTCAAAGAAGATGCAAGAGGTCAGATGAAATTTTGGCTTGAGGTGTTGGTTTTTTTTCCTGTGATTACAACCATAAAAAAAAAAAAACAATTTGGTGTCTGAGTGATAAAATGTTTAGTTCAGCCACGTATTGGTTACATTGCACTAGATGAAAACTGTTAACATGATTGCATTTGAGATAATGTGCAATAACATAAAGACAGCAAGAACTCGCTGACACTGTTCAGTATTTACTTAGTGATGACAATGTACTTGATGCTGTACAATAGATGGACTAGGAAGAGACTCCCATCCCAAAGAGATTCGCTCTAAACAATTGAGACGTAGGAAACTGGATGCACTGGGAAATATGTTGCTACTATATTCTCTCCCAACTGTGTTGTGATAATAAACTGAAATTATAAAGAAAATTAGAGTAATACATTATCTAGATGGGAGAGATTCACTGAGCTCCGTTTACTCACCTCTACCTCTTGAGCTTGTGTTGCATCAATATTACATTTAGCTAAGGGAGCAATAGACTGTGTTCTCTCTAAAGCAGTGGTGGGCAACCTGCGGCCCGAGAGCTACACATGGCCCATCGTGGTAATCCGCTGGCGGGCCGCGAGACAGTGTTTACATTGGCCATCCGCAGGCACGGCCACCTGCAGCTCCCAGAGGCCGCAGTTCGTCCTTGCTGGCCAGTGGGAGCTGCGGGAAGTGATAGCCAGCTCATGTCGCTTCCCGCAGCTCCCATTGGCTGAGAATGGTGAGCCGCAGCCACTCGGAGCTGTGGACAGCTGTGCCTGCGGATGATCAATGTAAACACTGTCTCGCTGTCAGGCCATGGGCACACCAGTGCTCTAAAGCCTGGTATAACTGTTCTGAGTGCATCAGGGTGGACTCTAAAGGCTTGTCTATACTAGGAAATAAGTGAGTTAGAAAATAACTTTAAGGAGCTATGTTAACGAAAATGATGACCATGACTTTGCAGTTTTTGGACAAGGGGACAAGTCCTGTATTGCCAAGTCTTGCAATTTTATCACAACACCAGTGACTGTGATAAAAACATGTTGAAAGGATGCTTACTCATAAATTTCCCTTATTCAAAATGGCCATCATCTCTTAATACTGTCAATGGGGCTGAAGCCAGCAAGATGGCTACAATTTCCCTACCATCTACCTGCATGTGGAAGTGAGACTGCTTTTAATCAATTTGGCTGCCTCCTCCTGCTCTTTTCAATTATATCGAATGCATGCCTAACATAGAAGTTCCAAAAGTGTTGTTTTGAATTCATAGATTTTAACAGAGGTCATAGAATTTCACCAAGTAATTCCTGCATCAAGATCATAACTTCTGGTTGAGCTAGAGCATCTGTATCAGGAAGATATCCCAATTTGATATAAAGACTTCATGTGATGGCGAATCCGCCAATGGTCTGTGGAGAGTTGCTTGATCACATGATCCTGGCTCTCCTCATTGTTTCCATCTGCTAAATTATATTAAAAGAAGCTAAAAGTACACTAAATATTTCCCTAATACTACTTTTCCATGGAAGCAATTGCTGTGATTGCCAGAAGGCACAGATGAGAGAGAGGTGGCCCACACAATCAAGAATGGGGAAGAGGGTAGTCCTTTTCATGAAGATATGGTCCACATTGTGCAAAACTCTGAGAATCCTTTGTCTGGAATATATGTTTCTGTATTTATGCATCTCATTCAGAGATGGGCCCAAATCAAGATTCTGAAATTGGGAGATATTCAGGACTAGATCTCATGAGTCAGGATTCAACATCCAAACCTGTGGGTTAGATTCAATCTTCCACATTTGGAAGCTGTCCCATGTGCATTCTTCCCTTACCACACTGGTCTCTCTTGCGTCCCTTCTCCGCACAGGCTCTGAGCCCTCTCCCTGTTAGTGATACCACCTCCCAGCTGTGGTAGGAAACTGCAAAGGGCTTTTGTATTGTAGCTGGCATTAAAGGTTCCCTGTTGCCATGTGAGTGGTATTGTGTGACGATTACTATTCTTCAGAAACTGCATAGGATTTGTGTGGCAATAGTCTGACCTAGCAAACCTCAGAAGGTGGTTGGGAGAGGATAGCCAGAAACTCCCCCAGGAGCTCCACAAAAAAGGAGCATGTGGAGGATTGAAATCCCTACCCCCTTTTGCCTCCCTCAAAGGTTTTTATTTATGTATTAACATTGCCCACAAGTGTGGTAGCTACTTCATAGAAATACCTTACAATCACAACAATGGATTGGACAGACACGTTAATTATCACATCCACCCGGAAGGTGTGGGGCAAGAGTTACAGATCCTCAGGTTAAGCATAGATACATCTTGATTATTCAGATGACCTATTGACTACTGGGCAAGGCTAGGATCTCTGGGGGCTCTAGGAGCAGGCAGCAGAAATGTTACAGAACAGTTGTTCTCAGGAGACTTTTGATTCAACTGTCAAATTCAAATTTGAAGCCCAACAGCCATGAATGTTCTGCTAAGGAGCTGGTCATTGAGTTGTAACTTTGACGATAATTAGATCCAGATCCAAACATACATACCTAATCTCTTTGTACCTCTGCCATCTCTGTTTAATGATCTCTATAAACAAATCCAGTATTGTTTTAGCCAGTACTGAGGCAATTAAAATATAATATTTTTTAGCTTCAAAAATGGATAGGCAACTATATGAATAGATTTTGATTAATTAATTTGGCATTCTTGTTACATTATTTGCTAGCAATGTAGCAGTATGGTACAATTAGCTGGGAATTAAACAATTCATGTATCATTGTTTTAAATATCTATTTCACTTCACAGGTTTAACCTAACTGTCAAATGTTACAGTCTAGATGATGATGTTGTATACACTAAGGTTCCAGGTTTAGTTAAGCACTGGTAGATTATTCCTCCCTCCCTCCACCCCCCCCCCCCACCCCTTTTGTCCCCAAAGAGATGCAAAATGTGCTAGAGAACTTCATGGATAAAACAAAAATACCTTTCAGGTCCCTCTAATCCATGTTATCTTCTGTTTAAATGAAGGTGAGGAAAGGAAGAAGAGATTAGTGAGATATTTTGATCCCCTTCAGTTTTTGCTTACAGGGTAAACAAAGAAGAGATTCCCATCTTTGTCATGTTAATTCACTAAGAGCCTGATCCCCAAAGCCCATGCAAGTCTATGAGGGTTTTCCCTTTTTCTTCAATGGTTTTGGATCAGTCAGCAGTTCTTTTCCTCAACTCAGGAAGGTATTGAAGCTAATCTGTGAAGAAAGATAGGATGTTTTATCTTTTTACCTTCTCTGTTAGAAATGCTGACAGGTGGTAATATTTTAGAAATTCATTGAGTCTTGGGAAAAACACTCAGAAAAGCAGCTAGAAGTTGCTGCAATAATAAACTGGGTAGAAATCTGAGCTTCTAGATAGCTGTTCATTATATTGTGGCTTAGAGGGTCCTGTGTACGAGCATGCAGTTATTGACGTGTACCGTACCTATGCATGCATATACCCAATGTTCAGACACATCGGACAATTAATGTCAATGTACGCACGCCAGTCACTTCCCTGCATAATTAGGTATGAACTCATAACCATGTGTCTTATTTTGAAAACCTGGCCTTCTCATGCTTATTTGCTCTTTGTGGTAATTTCCACTGTGCACGTGCTATGAATTAATGCTGAGGCAACATATTGTCATCTATCAGCTACTCTGTTATCATTATTAGATACAGTAAGAGCATTTTCTATATGTTCAAAGAGGCTCTATTTATTTCATGCAGTTTGTAGTGTGGATGCATCAGGTCTCTCTCATTTGGAAGCCCTCTCATATTGGAAGTTTTAAAGCAACTCTTATGAAGAAAAATTGACAGTATATTTCAGGGAAATGTTTAAAAACTGTCTCCTATTTTTTTTAATTCCTCATTCCTTCCATCTGTGCCAGGGTAACAGTGCTGTTCCTGGGACTATAGAACTGATGGAAAGAAGCTGGTGTGTGTGTGTGTGTGTGTGTGTGTGTGTGTTTTAAGTTAGCTACTTGATTGTGTTTAATCCTACCACTGAGAGAAAAGGAAATTTGTTCCTGCAACTGCTGTTACTCTGGTCTCTGGAGGATCATTTCTTTAGAAATGGCTAACTTTTCGGTAGACTGTTTCATGGACATAGTAGTAGTGTGTACAAGAGCAGCAAAGCCTCCTTTTTCTAACAACCTCTTGCATTAACTTTTGTAACAGAATTATATGCTGAAACAGAATGAAAATATACAGAAAATTGTCTGTCGGGTTCTAATTAAAGGTGTATATGTAATGGAATATCATCTTTAGACTATACAGAGTGATTATTTTCTCAATAACTGCACATCTAACTAATTTAGGAATCTGCCTCATTTTAAAAAGTGATTTAGGCACTTTGAAACTTAAATCCTACTGACTGTAAATGGAATTTTGGCACATAAGTGCCTAAATCTCTTATAAAATGCAAATCGCTTGGTATTGCAATGCTGAATGCAGAAGTGCCTAAATACCTTTAAAAATCTGGGCCTAAACTCTCTTGCTCTAGAAATTAGTGTCTTGATACATAATAACATCAAACAATTGGGGAAAAAATACTTTCCAATGTTGTGTGGACTTTTTAAAAAAAAAAAAAAACTAGTGAGGATGGGGAGCTAATCATTATGCATGATATGCTTGCTTGAGATGGGCTGAATTCACAGATTCAAATTTTCCAGTGTGGCCTACCTCTAATTTTGTTTTAGGCACAATCCTGCAAGCTCATAAATGCGACTGGATCTTTTGGGATGCGGGGATGGGTTTGAGCTGCCCGTGGCAATGAACTTGCAAATTCAGGGCTATAAACTGTCTTCATGTGTAGAGTTATTCCAGTTCACAACCCACCCCCTTTATTTAACTACAGCTGGACGACTAGCTTGTAACTACTAATTCACGTGAGGCATTCCACCGATTATTCCTATTCCTGAATTATCAGCTAACTGTTCACAAGTTTCTCAACTGTATTCATTATTTAAAATTATTCACTGAATAATTCTTGGTCCATAGCTCATGCTGTAGCAGTCCACTGTAAGTATTCAGAATTTGAGCTTTTTGGATTAAACATCTATTTCTGTTTGGGAAGTTCCTGTTCCTTGATTGGATGGATGTGACTCATAGAATCCAGTTTCTCATACGTGTGATTTCAAATTTGAAATTCACTTCCCAGATGAACTGTACTTCAATCAACCCAGCTAAGATGCCTGATTTTTCCTGTAAATAGTCCTGTGGATATATATATATATATATATATATATATATATATCTCAATATGTGTGTACATTTATATATATACACACAAATTAATGTTGTTTCCACAATGCTGTTTTTATGTATATTCTGATGTACCCTGGGTTCTTCCACAATTACCACAACCAGATAACTCCTGCTCGTTGTAATTCAGGTATGGTTGGGTGCATAAAGACTGCAGGTGGATTGGAAATGGTTGAGTTCCTGCTAAAACCAGGGGACTTGGACCTCGCCTCATGGAAGACTGGAAGGTCAACTATGTGCACTGTCGCATATAAGTGATAGGGCCGCAACAGTTGGGCCCTGCAACTGGCTGGCTGTAGCTTTTGGGGCATATAACGTATGCGTAGGCCAAAGCCAGAAATTGTCCCAATATCTACTGTATTTAAAAAGAAAAGGAAACCTGTATTTAAAAACAATCCATTTCTTTAATCAATTCCCTTCTCTACTAGTCAAAACAGGTCAAGCTTTAGAGCATATTTAGGAAATCTGTGTGTTGGGTTTTCTTTGTGTGCGCTAGTGTTTAGTTGAATGGGAAAGCAGAGTTCTGTCAGAACCTGTCAACAAAAAACGAACCAGCCGCATTGTGGAGGCAAGCAGGGATACCTCACAGCTATCAAGTGTTTTGTCATACCATCCATGAAGCAACTTTTCCTGCCTCAATGGCAAATGTACAGGCTATTTGGTGAAGATATTGAAAGAAAAATCAGTTGCAATGGGTTACATTTCCCCCCCCCCCCGAACTTTCCAATGCCCTGAGAAGGCAAACAGGAGTTTCATTCCCAACCTCCATCCCCCACAGAAGATGATGATGATGATGAAGGACAAAGAAAGAAAATTTGAGTAGAGTAAAACATTTTTTTTAACTCTGTACATATCTATGCCTTATGTAATACAATACTGAATTTCTCTGTGAAAAGCCCTGCATTCACTAGTTGCTGAACTGCCTTAGTAAGGTTTTGCATTACAGAGGGCTTCAGTGGCCACTGCTGAGCAGCCATTCAGCTGCTCCATGGACTGGGGTAGGTGGGAAAGAATTCCTCCCCCCAGTTGTCCCAGCACCCAGATCAGCTATTTGATTTGGACAGTGGGCAGCAGATCTGTCCTTTGATCTGCAAGGAAGGATTGGTTTAGGGAATTCTGGGAATACCTCAGTCAAGTTAATTTACTTTGGTGTAAATGGGCATGGCTTCACTGAAGTCAAAGGAGTGAAGCTGATTTATACCAGTTGAGGAACTGGCTCTTTATTTTTATAGTTAGGCTTGTTTTTTATTCAGTCTTTGAATTGTGATCACTTTTACATTTATTTTCCTGTCTTGGCCTTGTTCTTCTGGAAGTAGAATTATTCCAGTTCCTCACCTTCTAGAATGTAGCCATCCACTCACTTTTCACAAAGAGACCACTTTATGTCTGACCTATCAATCCTCAGCCTCAAAGGAAACCAGCACAACACTTTCAAAAGATGAGCCTGAGTGGTTAAATTCATAACTTTGCTAGACACTAAAAATCATGGACTGAATAGAGACACCAGATTTATGGTTTATTACAATCTCTCGTCCCGTCCCGTCCCCCCCTTTCTTTCCTTCATGTGACTGGAGGGATGTTAATGACGCACTTCACCTTGAATGGTCCCTTGAAATATGTGTTAATTTGTTCCACCTTGTATTTAGCTGTGACACTCAGGGCTTGGCTATACTTACATTTTATAGTGCTCTAACTTGCTGGTTCAGGGGTGTGAAAAATCACCCCCCAGAGCGTTTTAAAGTGCTAGTGTAAACAGGCTCCGAGTGCTGGGAGCCGTGCTCTCGGCGCTTGGAGCTAATCCCCTCGTGGAGGTGGATTACCGGGAGCGCTGGGAGAGCTCTCTCCCAGCGCTCGCACGCGACCACACTCGCACTTCAAAGCGCTGCCATGGGAGTACTCCCACGGGAGCACTTTGAAGTTTCCAGTGTAGCCATGCCCTCTGATTAAGTTTCCCAGACCTGAAAAAGAGCTCTGTGTAAGCTTGAACGTTTGTCTCTCTCCCCATCAGAAGTTGGTCCAATACAAGATATTACGTCACCCACTTTGTCTCTCTAATATCCTGGGTCCGGCAAGGCTACAACAACACACCATCCACTCAGTTATTCTGAGATAACTAGCGGGTTGGACTAGATGACCTCCTGAGGTCCCTTCCAACCCTGATAGTCTATGATTCTGTGATGATTCTATGAAGCCAATGCAAGCAAGTTGCTCATCCTTCTAAAATTGTTCTCCATGATGCTGATGCATTCTTCTGTTTATCGTATTTCCTTCCAGTACGTCATAGCTGAATACTTCGGTTCTGATTTTCTGTTACTTTGCACCTTTGTGCAGCCATTTACTTGTTGGCAATGTGAGTGTAAAACACCACCAAATTAGTGTAGTGGTATTTTGCAAGCACTTTTCTCCCAGTTCTCACAGGTGTCAATGATTAGCCAAAGCTCAAGGCTGTGGAGAATCAGGCCCTACTTTTTTTTAAGAGTTCAAAATTGTTCTGATCTCATTAAGGGGTCAGCTTAGTGCTCTCCCTGCATCCAAAGGGAAAAGTGTTGTCAACTTTGTATCAATCGGCCTGGGATGCTGTCAGAGGATAATTCAGTTCTTCCCCCAGAGCCTCACTAGAAACATTGTGGACCATGTCATTGATTCTAAACTTGTGGGTGAAGCAATTGGTGCAAAAACAAAAGGCTCAAAAAATAAAGGCTAGCCCAGTCCTTCACATAAAAGGTATGTCTACAGAGCAAATGAAGGAGTGATTGTAGCATGGGTAGACTCTCCCTCTGCAGTGAGCCAGCCACAGCTGTATCCTTTACTATCACCAATGTATACCTTTTCTTCATTATCCCCTTCTATGCTGTCTGTTCTTGGGCCTGGTCTACACTATGAGTTTAGGTCAAATTTAGCAGCGTTATCTCGATTTAACCCTGCACCCGTCCACATAACAAAGCCCTTTTTTTGACTTAAAGGGCTCTTAAAATCGATTTCTTTACTCCACCCCCGATGGGGGGATTAGCGCTGAAATCGGCCTTGCTGGGTCGAATTTGGGGTATTGTGGACGCAATTCGATGGTATTGGCCTCTGGGAGTTATCCCAGAGTGCTCAGTTGTGACCACTCTGGACAGCTCTCTCAACTCAGATGCTCTGGCCAGGTATACAGGAAAAGGCCCGTGAACTTTTGAATCTCATTTCCTGTTTGGCCAGCGTGGCAAGCTCACCTGCACAGGTCACCATGCAGAGCTCGTCATCACAGGAAACCATGCAGTCCCAGAATCGCCGAAGAGCTCCAGTATGGACAGAACGGGAGGTATGGGATCTGATTGCTGAATGGGGAGATGAATCCATGCTGGCAGAACTCCGTTCGAAAAGATGAAATGCCAAAATATTTGGAAAAAATCTCCAGTGGCATGAAGGACAGAGGCTATAACAGGGATCCGCAGCAGTGCTGCATGAAAATTAAGGAGCTCAGGCAAGCCTACCAAAAAGCAGAGAGGCAAACGGCCGCTCTGGTTCAGAGCCCCAGACGTGCCGCTTCTGTGGTGAGCTGCATGCCATTCTAGGGGGTGCAGCCAGCACTACCCTAACCCTGTGCTTTGACTCTGTCCAAGGAGTGGGAGGCAACAGGGAAGCGGGTTTTGGGGGTGAGGAAGATGATGATGATGATGATGAAGAGGAGGTTGTAGCTAGCTCACAGCAAGGAAGCGGAGAAACTGGTTTCCCCAACAGCCAGGATCTGTTTATCACCCTGGACCTGGAGCCAGTACCCCCCGAACCCACCCAAGGCAGGCTCCCGGACCCTGAAGGCAGAGAAGGGACCTCTGGTGAGTGTACCTTTGTAAATATTATACATGGTTAAAAAGCAAGCATATTTAATGATTAATTTGCCCTGGCATTCGCGGGCAGTACAGCTACTGGAAAAGTCTGTTAATGTGTCTGGGGATGGAGCGGAAATCCTCCAGGGACATCTCCATAAAGCTCTCCTGGATGTACTCCCAAAGCCTTTGCAAAGGTTTCTGGGGAGGGCAGCCTTATTCTGTCCTCCATGGTAGGACATTTTACCATGCCAGGCCAGTAGCACGTAGTCGGGAATCATTGCTGAACAAAGCTTTGCAGTGTATGGTCCCGGAGTTTGCTGGCATTCAAACAACATCCGTTCTTTATCTCTCTTTGTTACCGTCAGGAGAGTGATCTCATTCATGGTCACCTGGTTGAAATAGGGTGGTTTTAGTAAGCAGACATTCAGAGGTGGCTGTTCCTGCTGGGCTGTTTGCCTGTGGCTGAACAGAAATCTTCCCTGCTGTTAGCTGTGTGGGGAGGGGTGAAGCCATCATCCCAGAGAATTGGGTGTTGTGGGGGAAGGGGAGGGTTAGTTGGGTTTCTGCTGCACATGAACACGGAAACCGCAGCCTCTCCTTTTAAATTGCCAACCCATTTTTAATGGCCAACCCAATGGCTACTTTGTATGGGAAATGAGGGCGCTGCTGTTTGAAACCATTCCCACGTGTTATGAAGGTTAAAGAAGCCAAAAGACTGTGGCTTACCATGGCTGCCTGCAAGCCAAATTCTGCTGCCCAGCCCTGCGTGTGTGATGTCTCACACCAAACCGGCATATCCTCAATAAAAGGCAAAATGCGACCTTGTAATGAAAGCATATGTGCTATGTAATGTTAACAGCAAGGTTTACCATGAAAGAGTGTACCCATTGTTCTATAAAATCTTCTATTGTCTTTTTAACTACCACTCTCCCTTTTTTTTCCCTCCACCAGCTGCATATGTTTCTCCTTCCCAGAGGCTAGCGAAGATTAGAAGATGAAAAAAACGCACTCGTGATGAAATGTTCTCTGACCTCATGCTGTCCTCCCACACTGACAGAGCACAGCAAAATACATGGAGGCAGACAATCTCAGAGTGCAGAAAAACACAATATGATCGCGAGGAGAGGTGGTGGGCTGAAGATGGTAGGTGGTGTCAGCTTGCTGAAAGAAGGCAGGAGTAAATGCTCAGGCTGCTGGAGGCTCAGACTCATATGTTCCAGTGTATGGCTGAGCTGCAGGAAAGGCAGCAGGAGCACAGAGCGCCGCTACAGCCCCTGTGTAACCAACCGCCCTCCTCCCCAAGTCCCATAGCCTCCTCACCCAGATGCCCAAGAACGCGGTGGGAGGGCCTCCAGCCACCCAGCCACTCCACCCCAGAGGACTACCCAAGCAATAGAAGGCTAGCATTCAATAAGTTTTAAAGTGCTGTGTGGCCTTGTCCTTCCCTCCTCCACCACCCAACCGGTGCTTCCCTCCTCCACGACCCATCCCGGGCTACCTTGGTCGTTATCCCCCTATTTGTGTGATGAATAAATAAAGAATGCATGAATGTGAAGCAACAATGACTTTATTGCCTCTGCAAGCAGCGATCAAAGGGGGAAGTGGAGGGGGCTTAGTTTACAGGAAAGTAGAGTGAAACCGGGATGGGGGGAGGGGGGGCTGTTCCATCAAGGAGAAACAAACAGAACTTTCACACCATAGCCTGGCCATTCTTGAAACTGGTTTTCAAAGCTTCTCTGATGCGCACCGCGCCCTCCTGTACTCTTCTAACCACCCTGGTGTCTGGCTGCGCGTAATCAGCGGCCAGGCGATTTGACTCAACCTCCCACCCCGCCATAAACATCTCCCCCTTACTCTCACAGATATTGTGGAGCGCGCAGCAAGCAGTAATAACAATGGGAATATTGGTTTCGCTGAGGTCTAACCGAGTCAATAAACTGCGCCAGCGTGCTTTTAAACACCCAAATGCACATTCTACCACCATTCTGCACTTGCTCAGCCTGTAGTTGAACAGCTCCTGACTACTGTCCAGGGTGCCTGTGTACGGCTTCATGAGCCATGGCATTAAGGGGTAGGCTGTGTCCCCAAGGATAACTATAGGAATTTCAGCTACCCCAACCGTTATTTTCTGGTCTGGTAAGTAAGTCCCTTGCTGCAGCTGTTGAAACAGACCAGAGTTCCTGAAGATGCGAGCGTCATGTACCTTTCCCAGCCATCCCACGTTGATGTTGGTGAAATGTCCCTTGTGATTCACCAGTGCTTGCAGCACCATTGAAAAGTACCCCTTTCGGTTTATGTACTCGCTGCCTTGGTGCTCTGATGCCAAGATAGGGATATGGGTTCCGTCTATCGCCCCACCACAGTTAGGGAATCCTATAGCAGCAAAGTCGTCCACTATGACCTGCACATTTCCTAGAGTCACTACCCTTGATATCAGCAGCTCAGTGATAGCGTTGGCTACTTGCATCACAGCAGCCCCCACAGTAAATTTGCCCACTCCAAATTGATTCCTGACTGACCGGTAGCTGTCTGGCATTGCAAGCTTCCACAGGGATATCGCCACTCGCTTCTCAACTGTGAGGGTTGCTCTCATCTTGGTATTCTTGCGCTTCAGGGCAGGGGAAAGCAAGTCACAAAGTTCCATGAAAGTGCCCTTACGCATGCGAAAGTTTCGCAGCCACTGGGAATCATCCCAGACCTGCAACACTATGCGGTCCCACCACTCTGTGCTTGTTTCCCGGGCCCAGAATTGGCGTTCCATTCCATGAACCTGCCCAATTGACACTATGATGTGCACATTGCAGGGGCCCGTACTTTGTCAGAAGTCTGTGTCCATGTCCTCATCGCTCTTGTCACCGCACTGCAGTTGCTGCCTCCTCGCCTGGTTTCGCTTTTCTTGCGGATTATGGTTCTGCATATCCTGCTGGATAACGTGCACGGTGTTTATAGTGCTCATAATTGCCACGGTGACCTGAGTGGGCTCCATGTTCCCAGTGCTATGGCATCTGCGCTGAAAAAAGACGCGAAATGATTGTCTGCTGGTGCTCTGACGGAGGGAGGGGTGACTGACAACATGACTTACAGGGTTGGCTTACAGGGAATTAAAATCAACAAAGGGGGTGGCTTTGCATCAAGGAGAAACAGAATGGCCCCCTCAAGGATAGAACTCAAAACCCTGGGTTTAGCAGGCTGTTGATTTCGCTGAGGGAGGGAGGAAGGGAGGAGAAAATTAATACAAAACAAATCTGGCCTATTTCTTGTTTTGATCCACTTCATCTATCTTTATACATCTTGCTGGCAGCAGACGGTACAGTACGACTGCTGGCCATTGTCATCTCCTGGGTGCTCATTAGAAGACGGTGCAGTAGGACTGCCAGACTGAATCGCCATGAGACGAAACTTAAAAGGGAAATGACCTGGCTGTGTCACTCCCATGTTTGCCCAGGCGCCCCTGACCAACCTCACCAAGGTCAGCTAAAAGAGCACTTTGGAGTATGGTGACAACGGCTACCAGTCATCTGTCTGCTGCCAAAAGGCAATGAGCTGCTGCTATGTAGCAATGCAGTACCGCGTCTACCAGCACCTGAGAGACATACGGTGACAGTGAGCTGAGCAGGCTCCATGCTTGCCGTGGTATGGCGTCTGCACGGGTAATCTAGGAAAAAAGGTGCAAAATGATTGCCTGCTGTTGCTTTCACAGAGGGAGGGAGGGAGGGAAGGGGGGGGGCGTGATGATATGTACTCAGAACCACCCACAACAATGTTTTTGCCCCATCAAGGATTGGGATTTCTACCCAGAATTCAAATGGGCAGCGGAGACTGTGGGAACTGTGGAATAGCTACCCACAGTGCAGCGCTCCGGAAGTCGATGGTTGCCTCGGTACTGTGGACACACTCCGCCGACTACATGAACTTAGAGCATTTGTGTGGGGACACACACAATTGACTGTATAAAAATGCTTTCTACAAAACAGACTTCTATAAATTCAACCTAATTTCGTAGTGTAGACATAGCCTTGGCTTCCCACATTTTCATCTCTCTCACCATGGCTAAAAGTTTCTCAAAGGACCTCCTTAGTCTCTCTGTCTCTCTGATGCAAAAGCTTCACATTTACAAGGTTCAACAAGGACTGTGAGATAGATGTTATCCTCTTTTAGCCCATGAATCCCATGGAGAGAGGCAGGCAGAAGTTGTTAAAGGCTAGCTAATCTAATTTGTACACAGCACTATGGTGGCAATGGTGCTTTTCTGCCTGACCCTTTGTATTTCCTGGGCCAAAAAGGGGATCACATGAATTCCAGGAAAAATAAGTGGCAATTAAATCAGTGAAAATTATCTCCGCAATGAAAATGGCTGGAGATTTTAGTCAGATTCTCTGCTCTGTTATGGCCCCTGTCCACTGTTCCAGGAGTTGAAAAAGTCTGTAGAACTGGCTAACTGGTCTCCTGAGGTTTTTCTCTTAAACCAGTTCCATGCCACCCCATCGTAGCATACGGGGCATAGCCAGGCAAAAAAGATGTGTGACCAGTGTGCCACTCTGCTCTGGCAATTCCCAGTTAGGTGCCATGACAGGTTAAACTGGCCCCCCATGTGCCCCAAGGTTCAGGGGAAAACAAAGGTGCCCTAAAGCCACCTGTGCCCTCACCTTGTTTGTTCCTACACAGAGAACAACTTATCCTATCCAAGAATCGGGCCCTTACATTTTTGTTCTAAATTTAATTGAAATTTTTTGGGTCCCAAAATCAGGGGGCTCACAACCGCAAGCTTTGTGGGTCCCATAGCCTGGCTAGTAGCTAGGCCTTTCTAGGTCAGAGTGCCTGGTCTCTAAATTCATAGCTTTTCACAAAGTTCAGTTACAATATCTCTAACAGCAAACAGTGCAGGAAAATAGATGAAAGCTAAATCCTCTCTGAGGCGATCTGAGCACAATGATTTGCATGATTAAGTGGCATGGAATTTGCAACTGAAACATATGTAAGTCATTTCAAAGGGGAATAGATCATTAATGGAGTGCATTTTACATTAAAAGCTCATTCAAATTTTACTGCTTATCAGTTGGCTGATAATGGAGAAATCATATCCAAATATTTAACGTACTCGTGTGCATTTTTGGTGGGGGGGGAAACTGTTATAAATTAAAACATTCAATTGCAGCAAGTATTTTTGACACTAGAATAAATGATTTTTGAGAGAGATTCTAGGTCAAATTGTTGTTACAAGAAGATTTATGCTTTCTACCTCCTCATCTAAGGGCTCTTCAATGGTATTATCAGAGCTGGTAGACATACAGGAAAATGATTTTCTTGAAAATTACCTGAATTTCAGAGTTGCTTTCACTTTGTTGGGTTCAAAAAAGACCATTTTTTAATCTATATTTTTTGCAAACCCCTAATATAGATGTGCTGCAGACTTGCAAAATAGGATTTACATAGCTTACTTCAGTGTGTCTCTAGCAGTATAAGCTCCACTTTGTACAGTGACACAAGTACATTAATGCAAACAGGGCCTAAGATTTTTTTAGGTCACCTTGCTCTCCAAACTTCTCCTGAGGCAGTGTGACTCCACTCTGCAGCTTACTCAGGGCTGTGGCTAAATGGCTTAATCTAGCTCCTCCTGGTGTTTAACTGATGAAAATCTATGTCAAGGGAAAGTTCCAAATTCTGAAGAGAGTGGCTGAATGGCAAATTGCACTCAGAAACATAGGTGCTAGAACTAGGAGTGCAGGGAGTGCTGCAGAATCCCCTGATTTGAAGTGGTTTCTGTTATATACAGGCTTTACAGTTTGGTTCAGTGGCTTTCAACACCCCACACTATAAAAATTGTTTCAGCACCCCTGCTCAGCAAGTAAATTTGATGTTTAGATACCTTTCTTGTAATGCATAATGACAGGTTTCAGAGAAGCAGCCGTGTTAGTCTGTACCCGCAAAAAGAAAAGGAGGACTTGTGGCACCTTAGAGACTAACGAATTTATTTGAGCATAAGCTCTCGAAAGCTTATACTCAAATAAATTTGTTAGTCTCTAAGGTGCCACAAGTCCTCCTTTTCTTTCTTGTAATGATTCACTTTCAACACCCTATTGCCCATGAGTATATTTGTCAGGTCTGACCTGACTCCTCTTGCATTTGTCATATGACACCACTGTCTTTAGAGCTGTGTGAAAAACTGATTTTTCAGCTCTCTGGCCATTCTGAAAAATGAGAAAAATAAATAAAATTGTTTTGGGTCAAACAAAATGTTTTGTTCAGCCCACAATGAAATATTTCATTTTTGAGATTTTTTTTTTATTAAAAGAAATTGAAGTAAATTCTGAAACAAAAAAGTCATTTTGGATGAAAAATTTGGATGTAAAAATGAAACATCTGGATTTTTTGGAATGTCTTTTAATATCACACACACACACACTGAAACAATTTGTTAAATTTGACACCAATTCAGAATGTGTTTCAGTCAACCCGAAGCTGCGTTTTTGTTTTTGTTTTTTGGGGGGGGGGGGAAGCTTCAGCTGAGAAATTTTGTCCAGCCCTAACTATCTTGTGGCCTGTTAGCATTGAAAGAATCTCTCTTCCTTTCACAGGCTGTCACTGATGCTCTCCAGGCTGAAGTCTCTTCCAGCTTGTTTGTGCTGAGACTGATGCCAAAGGCAGCTAGCATTTTGATCATTCAGGAATGTCAACAGGTCTTTTCCTGGTGGCTCTAGAAGGCACTGTATAAATATAAGATAATTATAATCTACTTCTATCACATTTGGAGGAGTTAGTAAGATTATGAAAGAGTTTGGGGTTATTCTTATTAAAGCTAACCTTTATGTTAGATCTTGCCAAGCTTTCCTCAACAGCTTACCCTTTTTACCCAATCTTTTTGAGACTTTCTTGTGTCCAGCGGATATATTCGTAAACCCTCTGTTAATATAGTGTTTCCATTGAAACATTTGGCAACAGAGCATCTAGGGATCTCACTAGATTTGCTAATTCTCTTTGGGTGTCTGAACCTGAAACCTTGATTTCCTGGCGCATTTAATGTAATGTTTTCTCTCTCTCTCTTTCTTTTTGCCATAGAATCTTTACTATAATATATTGGAATTCTCTATAGAGACCAGGAACTGTAGACTTGACTATATTTGTCTTTGTCTAAAATGAACCCCGAAGCCCTTAATAAACTAATGTTTGCATTTATATTATATGCATTGGAAGATACTCTTTGAACCTGCTATAATTAGGATATTATCTAAACATGTCAGCATCCTTTGGTGGTCTCATTAACACAAAAAATTACCTTGGGGCTATACGCAAACCAAACACCACTGCTTTGCACTGATGTGTTGTCCTGTTCTACTCAGCTCTTAAGCTTTTCCCATCACTTGGACACCGAATAATTATTGGAGTGACTGATTATTATATCTTACATAGTTCAGTAAATACCTAAAGCCAGATCCTGACACCATTACTCACACTGAGTAGTGCCTTATTCCTCAGGTAGTCCCACTGAGAAGAACACTTTTTAGACATGATGTATGTCACTATCTCCAGCACACTGGGAATGGTCTTGAGTGGAAGCTGTCATTGTACAGACATTTTCCAGCAGCAGCTCTAATCTGATGATGCAGAGTCAGACTGAGATAATTCAATACCCCCTTGAACTCATGGGAAAGCAAGGACTTTCAAAGATTTTTGTAAGAAAGTATTCTATTATTTTTAAGGGAAACTGCAGTGTTAAAATGCTCTGGTCAGTTAAACATCGGTTTGACCACTTCCCTTAAATAGATTGGGCCTGTTTTTGATAGTCTTACTGAAATTAGCAGTGTATTATTCTGAAAGTAGATTGATTTATTGATATTACTCCTAATTAAGGAGTAAGGCTAGGTCTATACTAGCACTTTTGTCAGTAAAACTTTTGTTGATCAGAGGTGTGACTAAAAACAGACCACTGACTGACATAAATTTCACCAACAGATGCTCTGGGTGGTGGGAGATGCTCTCCTGCTGACATAGCTACCATCGCTTGTTGGGGCTGGTTTAATTATGCCAATGGGAGAGTTCTGTTCTGTCGGCATAGAGTGGCTACTTGGGAAACCTTACAGCAGCATAGCTGTAAGATCTTTAGTGCAGACATAGCCTAAGGTTCTACATAAGGTGAGTAAATTTGGCCCTTAGTGCTGCAACCACTCAAATAAGAATAGAATGATTAAATCATTGTTAAATTAAGGAAAATAATAAAAGCCAATATTTGTTTAGGTAACCACTAGAACTGATCAGGAAAGAAATCCACAACAAACTTAAGGACTCTTTGACACAGTCTTAACCATTGTAAGAGGTAGTAGAGAGTAACAGATACTCTGCTTGGTTGAAACTGGACTCTGACCCAGTAGCGAGCCTTGTCTGGGTATGGCCTTTCAACATGAAAATCATATGTACTTTAAAATTCTGTGGGTTGGTGCAACAACCCAAGACATGGGTATGGATGTATCTCCTCTCCTTCCCACATTCTGCATATAGCATGGCCCCAGGAGGTAAGAAGAAACAACATTTGGGAAATGTTATCTCTTATGGAAAGTTTCTACTGTTGTTTGTAGAATCTTTGTTGTTACTTCATGAATCAAGCAGTTTATGTGGCATACAATTAAAACCTGCTATCCTACTGGCCTTATATTCTTCCCATACACTGAAAATTGGGACTGAAAATGAGATAGCTTGGAACTGAACCATTAAAATGTAAAGTTATCAATAAAGTTAATCACACCATAATCACATAATCACATCATGAACTTCCATTAAGTGGCTCTGTACTCTTTTTATTCTCCCCCCCCCCCCAATTTTTGTGTACATCAGCTTCCTCGTTGTTTTGTAATCATATTTTCTATATTAGGAACTGAAAAAAACCCATTTCCATAGGGTGTGTATAAATAATCTATCCTGGTGCTCCTGCAATACCTCTGAGTCTCTGCCTATGATGATCTAATGCAAGTAGAGTTAAAAAGCCAAAAGGCTCTTTCATTTGTTTTCCTTTATTCAGAGAAAGAAAGTTTACTATAAATGGTGAATGGACAGTACAGCAGCCTGTTTAATATCTTATCTTAATATCTGTAGTTTATACAGATCAAAGCAGTTTTCCTAAAGAGATGGTTAAGACGAAAAGGATTATGCTGCCCTCTTATGGTTTTCAATGCAAACAACAACTAGGAAGTTGTTTAAGAAGACATCAAGAGTTGAGTTTATCTTTCTAGAGAATGTAAGTCTGATAAAAGATAATATTAAATTGTGACCATAATGATTTTACAATAAAAATAATTCTAAATGCCTTAGAATCATTCAAATAAGCTGTTTTAATGGATTTTATTTTTCTTATTTTAATCACCTTTCCTCCTTAAAAATACATTTTGATGTTTGCAAATACCTTAAATGCAATATACTCCACATATGAGACTTAGAACAGTTATTTGTCTTATTCTGCTGGGCTCCAGCAGATCTGGAGATTTGAACATATTTCTGAGGCTTGAAAGGATTAATAAATAATATTAACAGAACCAAAATCTGTTCTGAATTTTGATATATTGTAATGCACCAACTCGTGTCTGTTAAATGTAAGATGTTTAGGAGAGAAAGACATAATTGTTCAGTGTGGTGTACATTTATGGTCCTGTATAAGAAATTGTCATAGCAATACACCACAGATGATTCCATCATACTATTTAATATCACTGACCTCCTGTTAATATACTATGTTGTATTCAAGACATTAGGTCACTCTCCACTTTGGATTCACAGAGAAGTGTTCAGTGACACTGATCTACATGAAGGGCCATCTTGAAAAGTACAAGTAAAGGATATCAACATCACCAGCTTCCAACCTACTATAGATAAGATGCATGTCTCTAGTAAATGGAATGTGGATAGGAAAGAGAATAAACACAGTATGTCTTGTTTGTATTGAGCTCTGTGACATTTTTAACTCCTGTTATTAATGTGTGTTTGAGTGTACATATGCACCTCCAGGAAAATTTCTAAAATATTTGTCTCTTAGGTGCTTTAGAATCTACTCAGTGATAAGAGTTACTGTGGTACGCTGAAGATCATTGCATTCTTTAGTCAGACAGAATGGAAAATTTCTGGTTCTAACTGTTCTTTAAGATGTACAGAATTAAAGGGCAAGCAGTAGTGCCTGACAAATACAAGTGAATGGTTGCTAAACAACTAGCCATCTGTGTACAAGAGAGTTAGAAAGTAGGGCCTAAAGGAATGAATGGGGGCAGGAGTCACACTATCTAACCAGCTAGTAGAGAGAGAGCTCACTAGTGGCCAGAATTCTTTTCCAAGACAATTAAGTGAAATTACAACATTTACATGAATATTTGTCACTATGACCTAAGTCCTTCTGCTCACAAAAGTAAATTCCTAGGTGTATCTAAAAGTTCAAGAACATACAGATGGAACATTCAAAGGTGTCAATGAAGTCTAGTCTCTAAGGCTGTGATACAGTAAAGTCTTAAGCATGCATGTAACGTGAAGCACATTAGTAGTTCCATTGACTTCAGTGTTAAATGACAAATGGCAATGTCAAATTGACTGTTGTGGAATCACAAGGTGGCACTGTTGCACAAAGACAGGTTTCAGAGGAACAGCCGTGTTAGTCTGTATTCGCAAAAAGAAAAGGAGGACTTGTGGCACCTTAGAGACTAACCAATTTATTTGAGCATGAGCTTTCGTGAGCTGTAAGGAGGACTTGTGGCACCTTAGAGACTAACCAATTTATTTGAGCATGAGCTTTCGTGAGCTACAGCTCACGAAAGCTCATGCTCAAATAAATTGGTTAGTCTCTAAGGTGCCACAAGTCCTCCTTTTCTTGTTGCACAAAGTTTTCCAAGGGTGTTTAAGCATGTGAGAAAATGTTTAGTCTTGAGAATACCTGCTGTGTTGTTTTTAGGCAGTATTTATTATGCAAGGTTATGTGTAAAGGCAGTGGCCCCAGGAAAGGGAACTGGGCAAGGAGGTGGGGAGTCTGCTTTCTACTCTGCTTCTGAAGTCAATTTTTGAGGCAGAGTTTCTCCCTGGCAATCAGGCATTGGGGTGATATTCCTAGAAAAAGGGATTGCCTGCATGCTGTTTGATCACCTCTGTTCCAGGACAGGAGCATATATGTAAATAAAGCAAGTTACATTTAGAATGCACTTGACTCCTGTGATGGGGTGTCCACCCTACATAGGATTGGAAGGGGTTAAGATGGCCAGGCAAGCCAATTAACTCCAGAGGGTACACCTGAAGGAGGAGTCAGGGAGCAGGGAACTATTTGGATGCACGATCAGCTGGACAGGAACAGTTGGGGTCTGTAAAAAGTCAGGCAGCTGGCAACAGAAGAAGCCTTCAGGGAAGTAGGCTGCAGTCACTCCCTGAGTGGAGGGAGTTTGGAGGCTGGCAAATCCAGAGAGGAAGGAAGCCAGGAAGGTAGGAGAAGGCTCAGGTATAGCAGCAAGGAATAGGAGTGCAGACCTTGGCTGCTGACTGGAGGGCCCCTAAGCTGGAACCCACACTATAGGGCAGACCCAGGTTCCTCTACCAGCCACTGGGGATGTGGCAGAGGACAGCAGACTACTTGGGAGTCCTGGAAAGACTTTGTTATATCTACCCTGGAAAGAGGGAACATGTATGGTGACCTGGCTGGAGGGCTGAATCATAAGAATGAATCTGTGGTTCCTGGAATAAGGGGGGGCCATACAGTGAGAAGATGACCAGAGAGGCTGCCAGGGGAGGGCGCAACACCTGGCAGAGCTGATCTCCAGGACTTCCAGGAGGAGGTGCCACTAGTGGTGAGTGAACCCCATGACAACTCCCCTTCACAGTTTTCTCCTCCCCTGGAAAGACAGCCTGCAAGGCTTTGGCTATTTGTTACTGCTCAGTAGAAGGGTGATGCTGGTGTCAGAGCAGGACACAAGTGTTGGTAGAAGGCACCTTCGGTGTTTTCTCGAAGAAAAAAATATTAAAATGCAAGATATAGTTCCAAGCTGGAACACTGCAGGAAGCTGTTCACTGTTCACCATCAATACTGTTCTGGGAATTACGAGAGTGAATGGGGAAAACATGAGGGCTAATGAGATAACTGGGTGCTTTTCCCCTTTATTTGGAAAACTGTTAGTCTGGGCAAGCCAATCCAATGGGGTTCAGGGCAAATCAAAATTAGCAAGAGTTCTGTATAGAGACAAGAACCCTGCCCAGGGAAGTTGTATGGACTAGGATAAATTAGTGTGAGAGTTTTTGTTATGGCAATAAAGCTTCCCAAGTGCCAGCATATTCCTCTCTTAATTCACTTCCAATCTGAAGGCAACACCGCAAATGTTGTGACATTCAAGCTGAAGACTGCAGACTTAACAGTCGGTCTGACTCTTTGGAAAGCATTCCTTGGGAGTGTTTTCACCAAAACGCACCCCAGTGATGCCATAAGGCATGTGGCAGATGCAGCAACTTTGACAGCAAGGGTGGGATTGTCACGATGTCGCCACAGAGCACTGTTGCCATCAGAACCAATGGAGAAGCCTCCTTATAACAAAGGTGCCATGGGGAGAGTAGTTGAAGGAGTTGCTTTAGGAGGCTTATTGCGCCAAAGAAACTTGCTTGCATAACTTACAGATCATGGTATGTTACATAGATGGGGGCCTCATCTGGGATTTGGACTTTTAGGGCCTCAGCTGCTTAAGATGAGATTTGTCTATCCAGAGGAAGTATGTAACCTACAGGTCAGTGCACATTACACATCCCGCTCCATGCCTTATTCTAGTGACAGCTTTCAGCTTGAGAACCTGGCTCTTTAGCTCAAGCTGGAGCAACTCATGAATCTAGCACTGGAGGTCCCTGGTGTTGCCCAGGATAGCAGGTACCATAAGCTAAGAGATCCCTTTCAGGGTTGTCCATCACTATTATATCAGTTAGCTTGGTAGAGTATCTCATCTCGAGGAATACTAGTATTCCTGCAGCATCAGATTGTAACAGTCTTGTATCAGAGTCTTGGGGTGTGTTTTTTTTTTTTTAAAGCTGTTCACAATGAAAATTACATAAAGTAATTTAAAAGTGATCTGTTAATGTTAACCCCTGGCATATTATGTCTTTTTGTTTGCATGAGCATATGTTTTCACCAGAACTTACAAGCTCAACTTTAAATATGACATGCAATTTTAAACATGAGTGATAAACATTAGGGAGGAGATGAGATGTGGGATGATGAATGGCAAAGGTAACTGCAATAAGATTGCAAGCTTACTCAATTTAAGGGAGAGTGACGTTTTGATGGATCTGATTGTCTGTCTTGTACAAAAGCGAGTCACAAGAGGAGACTGGTGAAAAGTGACATTGCTAAATAAAGGACCATAAGTTAGCAAATATGGGTCACCATAATTTATTAAAAGAGCAAACAGCTTGCTGCAGTAGTAGGTGAAGGCATTGCTGTAGATCTTTGCATAGAAGTTCTTTAGGCTGATCTATATTTAAGGGGCTATCCAAGTGATTTCACAATGTAAAGGGACATTTAGAGAAAGGGTTTTAAATTACTTACTTTGCCTCTGATCAACAGTACCCCAGCTGATCTTGTCATTAGCAAATGACTAAACTGTCTCCCTAAAGTCTCCACATTGCATACAAAGCTGCCCTGCTGTTTCTTCACCATTGAGAAAACTGTTGTGTACTTTTCTTTCTTTACAGTGCTGCAAGTGAGACAGCCCTGCCTCCAGCCCTCGTGTACTATGCTGTGTTGCAGGCGTGGCCAACCTGACCCTGAGGAGGAGCCAGAATTTACAAATGTACATTGCCAAAGAGCCACAGTAATACATCGGTAGCCCCACATCAGCTCCCCCAATCTGCTCCCAATGCCTCCCACCCACCGGCAGCTCTGCTGATCAGCGCCTCCCTGTCCCTCCCTGCACCACCCGATCAGCTGTTTTGTGGTGTGCAGGAGGCTCTGGAGGGAAGAGGGGAGGAGCCAGGGCATGGCAGGCTCAGGGGAGGGGGTGGGAACGGATGGAGTGGGGGCAGAGCCTGTGACAGAGCCAAGGGTTGAGCAGTGATCACCACCCCGGCACATTGGAAAGTTGGCACCTGTAACTCCAGCCCCGGAGTCGGTGTCTGTACAAGGAGCCACTTATTAACTTCTGAAGAGCCGCATGTGGCTCCGGAGCTACAGGTTGGCCACCCCTGCTGTATGGGATCTCTTTCTTCCAGCTCTACAGCTTCTAAAATCTGTAGCATGCTAGCACTATTACTAGTTATAAGAATTTATTTAACTTTTAAAATGGTTCATGAACAGCCATCATGTTAGTGAAACTGTGTTTATTTTGACAGGTTTCAGAGTAACAGCCGTGTTAGTCTGTATTCGCAAAAAGAAAAGGAGTACTTGTAGGACCTTAGAGACTAACCAATTGGTTAGTCTCTAAGGTGCTACAAGTACTCCTTTTCTTTTTGTGTTTATTTTGAGAATTGATTATTATACCTGGCTGTTTTCCAAGCAGCAGAGAATTTTAGGTAGTGAAGGCTGGCTCATTCTTTAGCGTGGTTGTCCTTGGGTAATAGGAATTGGTTTTATTGACTAAATACTACTGAGTCTCACTCTGTCTCTGGAAAACAGCAAAGCTATGGTAGAATCCTTTCCCTGTAATTATAAGATTAATGAGACCTTGTTATGCTGTGAAGTCGATGTCGCTATATTAAAAGTTGTTGTTCCCTATTGGAGTGTTTGTATATTTATACATTTTATAGTTGTTAATGCTTAAGAGAACTGAAAGTTTCATGAGGCATCTAAATTATGGAAATCTTCTTTGTCTCCGTAGATACAGATTCTGCAGTCATAGCATTTTCCGCACAATCCACCCAGGCTCACAGAACTGTTTAGAAGATTATAATAATTCATTTAACAAAATATTCATAGCCCTGTAGCGGGGTGGTTTTGGCAGTCAACAGGCCTATTGGTCTGAGCCTTCAACTCCAACCTTTCTGTTAGTTCACCCTCTGGATGTAGGTTTAGTTGGACTGGCCTCCTTGACGTAACCCCTAGCCCTACCCTCTTTAGGGCTGGGTAAAAGGGGACCCTGGTCCTTCCCCTCCCCCCCCCCAGGTCCCAGTTCAGGACCTGAATGTGAAACTGTGTGTACTGACTTACGTTAGGCTGGCCCACTTGCTCACTTCCCCTGAGCCATTTCCTACCACAACTGCATCTCAGTTTGGGTGTGGTCACAGTGGACTTAGCCTTTACTTCCAGACCTCCACAGCCTAGGCTGATGCTTGCAGTCTTCAAGCCTTTGCTGGTTCTCCCTCCCTCCCTCTTGGGGAGCATCTGTGTGGGAGGGGAGACTCAGTCAAGTACCCGCAGTACAAGCTTCCTCTCCTGTTGCTGCAGAGCAGTTCTCCTCCAGGAAATGGACTCCTTCTTCTCTCCCACCCAGGGCTGCAGAAGCTCCATTGATTCTGGTCTTTTCCCAGAAGCACACTCAGCGGTGGCTGAGAGACAAAGCCTCCTTGGCCCAGTACTGCGCCAGCCCTTCCTCTGTCTCTGCCTTAGTGTGGGGTTTGTAAAGCCTGTCACAAATCCTCATGGTTGTGAATAAAAATTTCCAAATGTGTGACAAATGGTGAAGCCCTGCTGCCTTCTTGAGTCTGCACAAAACATGAAGCAATAGCGCTGAGGGGTTGGAGCTGCCCCATTTATTACCGTGTAGTGATGAATCTGAAAGCCAATTACGTCAATTTTAATGTGTATTGTTAACTATTTCAATGCTGGTCATTTTAGTAGAAACATCCTGCTGACCTGTTTATCCATCTGTTTTGGATACAGAGGTGGATATTAGGCAGGAGAAAGAGGGTGGTTGGTGGTTGTTGTCAAGGGCAGGATACTAGGAGTTCCAGTCTCTACCCCTCAACAGTTCAAGTCACTCTGACTTAGCTCAGAAAGAAGAGAGGCATCTGTTCCCAGTGCAGAAAGTCTCAACAGTTTCCTGGGTGCCAAACCCACAAACTTGTCCTCTCAAGCTGGCCCTGACAACATCCATTATGCAATATTGTTACTGTCTAGAAAACATGACCTATGAGGGAAGATTGAAAAAATTGGGTTTGTTTAGTCTGGCTAAAGAAGACTGAGAGGGGACATAACAGTTTTCAAATACATAAAAGGTTGTTATAAAGAGGAGAGAGGAAAAATTGTTATCTTTAACCTCTGAGGATAGGACAAGAAGCAATGGCCTTAAATTGCAGCAAGGACAGTTTAGGTTGGACATTGGGAAAAACTTTCTAACTGTCAGGGTGGTTAAGCACTGGAGTAAATTGCCTAAGGATGTTGTAGAATCTCTGTCATTGGAGTTTTTTAAGAGCAGGTACACAAACACCTCTCAGGGATGGCCTAGATAATACTTAGTCCTGCCTTGAGTGCAGGGGACTGCATGCACATAATTTGTGTCTCCTGCAGATTTCTTTACTTCCCCACAGAAAAATGACTTTCTGACAGGGAAGCAAATGGAAGCCACAATAGTGGTCATGTGACCCTTTCCAGCCGTATGTTTCGGGTGCCCGGGGCAGCCGGCAGAGGGGTAAATTATTGTGGGGAAGGAGGTGGGACTGGGGAAGATCCAGCTGGTGGCTCTTACCCTGTGCCAGGCTCAGTTGCTAGTCCCAGCTGGGCTGGGGAGGACCCATCCCCAGATTTCTCCCTCAGCTGCAGGAAGCTCTGCAAACCCCTCTCCCCTCCACTTCCTGTATTCATTGCTCCTCAACTGCAGGGGGAGGGATCCCAGTACAGGAAACTGCTCCCCCATCTGCCCAACCCCTGTGCATTGAGACTCCCTCATACACAGACCCTCCTGTGAGCCTCACCCCCCCACACCTGCACTCAGAACCCCCTCAATAAGCCTCACTCCCCCTGTACCTGGACCACCCTGATGAGCCACCCGCACCTGGATCCCCAACCCACCGAGCCTCAACCAGCTGCACCTGGATCCCCACCACACTGAGCACCAATCCCCCAGCATCTGGACCCCACATCCAGACACCCCATTCCCTGCCCCACTGAGCCCCAACCACCTTCACCTGGACCCCCCTGCAGAGTCCCATTACCATTGCACCCAGAACCCCCCAACAAGGCCCTGTGCATCCAGATCCCCCCCGAAACCAAATCCCCCACTGAGCCGCCTGCACCCAGATTGCCCGACACAGAACCTTCTCAGCTCACAGCTGGATCCCCCCACACTAAGCCCTTCCACACTTGGAGCCTGCCTTTGCACACCTGGAGCACTTGACACAGAGGGGCAGGGCCCTTGGGTGTTTCTGGGGCAGGCCTGGTCCTTGCGCTGTGTCAGGGTTGGATGCAGCCTCACTGCTGAGTCTGTGTCCCAGGTATGGAGCTGCACAGTGATTTCCTACCGTTGTGCAGCTACTGGCCTGTGCTCCCCAATGGCATGCTGGAGCCTCTACTTTTATTTGACAAATACATTTTGCAGAATTTTAAAATATTATGTGCAGAATTTTTAATTTTCTAGTGCAGAACTTTTAATTTTCTGGTGCAGAATGCCCTCAGGAGTAACCAGAAGACCTCTTGATGCATGATTCTATGATTCTATGCATTGTTGATTCCACAGCAAGCTGCAAATTGAAAATGTTTGGCAGGCAAAAATTCAGTTTAATATGAGTAAATAACCCAAGGAAAACTGATTATTCATTTTTATGTGTAATTCAACAAAAACATCCCTCTGATGTGTGTGAAATCCACTTCACCCACATAAAGCCTATGGTAGTCATGCTCTACATAGGTGGAGTGCCAAGGGGCTGTGGTGATGGATGTGTTGGAATCTGCAGCCCTTCCACCCCAGTTGTGCAGGGAGTTATGGCCAGTGGATACACTTAAACATGGATCCCATCAGCCCTCCCCTTGCCTGCACTATCACATCTTTCCATGCTAGCCTGTAAAGGAGATCCATTCTACCTGTGATAGCCCAGCACAGCTATGATACAGGCTTAACTGGTGCAGAAGGTCTGACTTTACCTTCCTCTGTTGCAGCATTCTCAGTGTACTTCAGAATTCAGTGCCAGATTATAAAAGAAACCGCGAGCTTTGACGGAAAAATCTAGGTCAGCTTCCCGCATAATACATAGGGCTTTCTCCAAAGATAAGCTACAGTGCAAACAATGCTTTGCATGCTTCCTGATCTCACTGTGATAAATATCAGCCAAATAAAGTTACAAGGGAATTCATCTTTAGGCTAGCTCAAGACTGGATCCCTCTTTGGACCAGACCAAACATGGCTAATTGTGGAAAGCTACGCTGAACTGTTGGCAAGTGATAAATGTGCAGCTCCTTTATTTACGAAATTACTCACTCTGGTCTTCAGATAAGATGGACACTTGATTTTATTTCAGTAGCATGTCAAGCTGACAGAGCAAGCTTTTTCCTTTTCACCTAAGGCAAAACTGCCAGAATCTGTTCTCATTAAGAGGATAAATGTACCGAATACAGCTGTATTCATTTTTAGGGTTGGCTGGTTGGCAACAGACAAAACAATTTCTTTTTGCTATCCTAAAGGCTAAATGCAAGGTCATCCTGTGGCAGACTCTTTACTGCTGGAGTAGAAATAGACGTTATTGCAGAATGATAAATTCATTTTATTAAGCTCTTTTATGGGCATGTATGTGTAATACTGTCTGATGATGATGGATTATTTTATAGCACCCAAAGGTTTACTAAGCACATCTTTAGTATCAAAGAGAAAGGCATGGTCCCTGTCCTGAATAGTTTCCTGGCTTGTTTGGTTCAGCATTGTGATGTAAGTTAATTTCACTATTGCCACAAAACACCTCTGCACTATATTCTATGGAAATAATGTGATAAACTCACAGCAGTTGCATTTGAAACCATGAGAGTTACCTGGTAACTAACATCAGTGTTGTTTCATGTAAATTCTTTGTTACCAACAGACGCATTTTCCTAGTCTGCAGTGGTATGTAGCTATGTAACTTACAACTAGAAGTGGCAGGAAAATTACAATCAATACGTTTTCAGTGGAAAATGGGGCACAACAATTTATGCAAACAGTTTTCCATTTCCCCCCAACTCTGTGCTCTCTAAGGGGAACTTTACTTTTCTTTCATGCTTGTTTTCTTGTGTCCCATAATCTAAACACATTCAGACAAAAAGTAAATGATCTGCCTTTGTATGGAAAATCCTAACTGTCTGCTGCTAAAATTTGGATTTCTGCAACATTATAATTTTGATCTACATTTCATCCAGGTGAATAAATAAGTACCATGATTAAAGTTCAGGTCTAAGGCCAAATACTCATTCACATGAAGTCAATGGCAAAACTGCCATTGGCCCATAGTCTCTAAGGCCCCAATCCTGCCCGAGACTCCATGCAGACAGGCTCTTGGGCCTAAATGGAGCCCTATTAACTGTAGTGAGGCTTCATGCAGGAGTCTGCCCATGTGAAGCCAGTTGCAGGATCTAGCCTTAGGTTACTGGTCCTGTAAATGTAGTGAATGTAGACAAACCACTAACTCTGCCGTGACCTACGCTTTTGATTCTATTCCGGTGCCAGTCTACACAGCATATCAAAAAGATTATCAATGGAGTAAAACATGTAAATCTCACAAGAAAAGCATGAGATCTTGTGAGATTTTCAGCCTGATGTTTACAGACCCATGAGGTTCAGATAAGGACCCAGAACTGAGGCTGCTTATTAGAAGCAAACTGTTGAATCTTCTGCAGTTTGTCCATTATTGAAAATGATCTGTTGCTGCTCTACAAATACTGAAACAATGCTGACCCTCTTACTTTCAAAGGAGGAGACATAAGTCCTCTAATAATGCTCTATTACAATGACTTTGTTTCTATCCTACCTAATGACAGATGCAGGATTAGTCATGTTGCGTGATGGATGTTGGCTTAGCAAAGCTGTAACAATTGCTCACTGAAGCTGTGTGAAAAATTTTGCAGCTGAAGCAAAACTGGCAAATGTTTGGCTTTGTGCCAGTTTAGCTTGTGTGTGCAAAGTATCTGACATTTCAGCTGAAATGTTTGCAGTGATGAAAAGTGGTTCTATGCAAGGGTTTTATCATAAAGTGAAAACTGGAAAGGTCTCTTGTTTGATGCACCTATTCAATCTCTCAAAGATAAAAGACCCAAGCTTTTTTCCAGAATACCACCCTAACTTTGTACTGATCTGCTCCATATAAACTGCTCTAAGGTAGGATTTCTGCAGCGGGTTATACCTTCATCTGGCAAAATACACTGGAGATTTTATACTTTAATCTTGAAAATTATGTTGACGTAACCAACAAGCTCCAGAAGAGGTTTTATTTGCTTGAGTCAACCTTCTGAGAAGTTACATTCTTCCAAAACTCCTGTATCCATTCAAGTGTTCTTTTTTGGAGCCGCTGTGGTATTTCATCATATACCTCCGATGTAATGAATGCATCTGTAAATCAGGCTTGATAAGGTATGGTAAAGGGAGACTGTGTGATACAGTTAAATCATTGGGAAAGGTCTCCCAGCAGTTGGGGGTAGGGGCAAGAGAGTGCAAGGTGCTAATCACTTCAGTCTGTGAACACCCATCCCTGCAACATGAGCATTGAGCGTAAGCTTACAGGATGCCATAGGGTCTGCCTTCCTGCGCAGAGGAAGATGTGAATACAGTTGGTGAAAATTATCAGCACCTAAAGAGAAGGAGTCAGCTCAGCCTAGCTGCAGGAAGTTAGAAAGCTAGAGAATAAAACTCCCTTTAAAGACTACAGAATACTTTTTTTTGTTCCGTTAGTTAGAAGCATTATATTTTAATTATTCAGCTCCATGTAATGAATAAGAGCTTCGGCCATGGCATTTATATTATCCTGTAAATATTCACTATCTGTGTCAGTGCAAAAGGGCAGTATGATTTTATTTTCAGGAAACAGGAGGACCACACCTGTACAAGGTGCAGCTTTATCATTCCACTAGCTGTGTTAATAAAAAAAAGTCTTTATATAGTCTAAAACAGGGGTCCTAAAAAACATTTGCAAATGTGAACAAGCGGTTAATAATTGACTTGTAGATACTCACCATCTCACTCTTAACTGAACAGACCATCTCCTTCCTTATTTATGATTACATAATGTCCCTCTAGCACACGGTCACCATGTAAACCACAATGTTTCTATTTAGCCACTCCAGACAGGAACAAGACTCCAGCAATAGCACTGATTTTGCACTGGTGTTCATTTTGTTTGCTACTCTGCATGGCCTTTTGTGAGTGTAGTCGCTAGAAGAAGTGAGTTCATACTCCAGAATAAAGTAACCGAGGAAGATTGGTGAGGCAAAGAGCAACAGTGAATTCTAAGTGTGGACGGGATCATTTACTGTGGGGCTCAAAGAGAAAGTGAAAGATGAAAAAAAAAGGGGGGGGAGAAATGGCAACTGATTGCAGTGGAGGGCGAAGCACTGAGGCCCCAGTGACTTTGCCCTATAATCTTCAAGATTTCTTATGTTTTCTGGATTAGTCTACCGCTTTCCAATCAGGAATTATGTCCATAATCAAAATAATGGGCCTGTCCTTGAGCTCAGGCTCAGACTTCAAAGGGCAGAGTAAAGGGTCTTTGTATTTTTAGGCCACCCTGGTCCTGGTGCTGGTTCAGCCCTCACTACAAGTTAAACAGCCCCT